>NC_141383.1:20114945-20714945 GCF_017979445.1 Akebia trifoliata
TCGAAATAGAAACTTGGTTTCTATTTAAAGAGATAATGTTCTCTTCTCTGGGTCTTCTTCTCTAACGCCAGGGCTGGCTGGACGTCTTCTTCTTCCTTCACGTCTTCTTCTTTTCTTCTTCAACCTCTCTCTCTCTCTCCTCTATCCCTTTACTCTCTTTCTCTCTCTCTTTTAGACGTACAGACCTGCTGCCCAGCTCCTCTCCACGTCCTCCCCTACTTGTCCCCTACATCACCTCCACTTACCTGTAACACAGCCCACTACTCGACGTCATCATCCCTTGTTGTCCCTTCCATCATCTCCATTAAACCTGCAACTAAGCCCCCCCTTTATCTCTATTAAGCCTACAACGACCACTTCCTTACTAAATCTGTAACTCACGTTCCTGCTGCCCATCTCCTCTCCACGTCCTCTCTCACTCCCAGCCATTCTTTATCTCCTAATATTCTCTGTCACGTCTGCTACACTCCCCAATCTCCTTTTTGTCTTCATCTCATCTTCAATAGCATCATCGCAACACTGCCAAGCAGCCACCTTGTTGCCTTCATCGCCTTCGACAGCCATCTTCATCTTCTCCATAGAACCTCTAGCACAAGGCCATTGCAGAACGCCTCACTCTTCATCTCTATCACAGCAGCCATCACAGGGACTCACGAGCCTTCTGTTGTACCTGAAGGAATCAACTTGTTGTCTCGGTCCATTAGGTAAGTCTATTTTTATTTTTGTCTTCTCTTATTTTTCTTCCTCGTTTTCATGGCACGTTGTTTATGTTTATGAACTTTTCATTTTTTTTTATTTGCTTTTACATGTAGGTAGGATTAGGAGATTTTTTATTTATTTTATGTATTCATTTATTTTTGCATATCGTTAGGATTAAGATAGTGTTTTTTTTTTTTTTTTTTGAATAATTTTTATTTTGTTTTGTTTTAGTAGGATTAGGAAAATTTGAGTAATTTTTCTTTCTTTTGTTTTGTATTAGTAGGATTAGGAAAATCTTTCATGTATATAAATTTTTTTTGTTTTTCTCCCTCATTTATCTATGTTTTAAGCCCTTCTTTTGCATATTGATAGGTTAGGATAATATTTGTGTGCCTCCCTCTTGTTTATTTTTATTTTATTGTTTTTACATGTTGGAAGGATTAAAGGATTTCTTATATCATGATCATCACGCTCAATTTGGATTTACATGATTTATGATGATGTTCAAACTCTCCGTATTATTTTGAGATTTTTTCATATGATTAGTGTACCTCTTGACTTGACAAATATGTATGTTGTTGAGTGATAGCCAACGTGACAAGACTAAAAGTCATGTGTGCATACTCGTTTGGTTATTTTAAGGATTCAATAAATATGAAAATTTTCTTATGGACTTTCCTTTCTAATTTGGAAATCTTATGCAATGAGATTTTTCAATCTTCGATTTGATAAGTATGATAACTTGGATGCTTCTCGTTTGGTAATTTTCTATTCCGATGATTTTTGGCAAATCCATAAGCTTCTAATTAGGACTTCATTGTTTATATAATTCTCCTTTTAGAAAATTATTGGTAAATCGTTGGAAAACTCATATTTGGAAACCTTTTAATAGGAGGTTGCACAATTTTTTATTTTGAGAAAAATACATATTTATAAATTTTTATTTTAGGAATTTCATATTTTAGCAATTTCCCAATTTAGAAGATTCTGCATCCTTATATTTAGAAGGTTCACATTCATATGAAAATTTGGAGTTCCTAATTCAAAAATTTACATTTCTTGAAATTTATTATTTTGAAGGATGTATCTTTTAAATTCCTAATTTGGAAATTAAGCATATATTTTTGAATTATAATTTTGGGAACTTCATATTCCCAATTTGGAAATTCTTTGAGTTCTAATTTGACAGTTTCTACTTTGAACAGTTTGGGAAATACTTGCATGTGAAATCTCTTAATTGATTTTAGATCATGGAGCTAATTAGGGCTTTTCAAACCTTTTTATATTTTGTAGAATTCAAAAAATAATCATATAATAATTGAGACAATCTTAGCCATAAGATTTGTTTGGCAAACCCAACATAAATTGATGATGATGATTGGACCATATCCTTGATCATAATCTTTCCTGTTGACCACAAGTCAGTTTTAGGTCGTAGTAGAGATCGTTCATGTTGATCGGGCGAGTTCGGTGCCTAACACCTTTCGAAACCCGTAATCTGACCCCTTACCCATTTTTTTGATCCATGGATTGACCCATATCCATTTGGAGTTATTTATGGTTCCTAGACCTAAATTAGGTGGCGACTCCTTTTTTTTAAAAAAATCCCCCATTTAACCAATCGGACCCTCTTCTCACTATTTAGTGACGAAGGGTCAAGGCGATTTCAGTGTGATTCACCTAAATTTAGATAATGAAATTTCTTATATTATTTATATTGTTGATTCATTATGTTTATGGCATTGTAGATTATCACACGTTAATTATGGTTCAATTAAACGTATAATTAATCTAAGACTAATTCCTAAGTGTAATTTAGAGAATTATTCCTAAGTGTAATTTAGAAAAAATTTCAAAATGCCAAACCTACGTTCAATCTAAGATAATTAGAAAATCCTTTAAATCTATTGAAAGAACTTTATTATCTTAGAACTTATTCATAGTGATGTATGCGACCTTAAGAATTAAACACGTGGAGGCAATAAATATTTTGTTACCTTCATTGATTATCACTTAAGGTACACATATATTTATTTAATGAAAATTAAAAATGAAGTTTTCAAGAAATTTTGAATCTCTAAGACAAAAGTTGAAAATCAATTTAACTCTAAAAATAAAATTCTACATTATGATAGGGGTGGTGAATACCATCCAAATGAATTCATTAATTTCTACAAAACTCATGGCATTATAAATCAAGTTACAACTCCTTACACACCACAACAAAATGGAGTTGCAGAAAAAAAGAGCAAAACTTGAGTTGAAATGGTGAATGTTGTGATTGTCAGTTCAGGTTTATCTTTTTCATTACTGAGTGAAGTGATTTTTTCTACTTGTTACATTTTAAATAGAATTCTAACAAAGAAACAAAATGTTACTCCTTAAGAACTCTAGTTCAAAAGGAAACCTAATCCCAACTGTTTCAAAGTATGTGGGTGTCTTACCTATGTAAGAAAACTCAGTCCTGAGAAATCAAAGTTAGGAGTTAGAACCTACAAGTGTGTGTTTATTAGTTATTTTCAAAATAGCCTAAGTTATCGTTTTCTTGACCTGAACACTAGTGATATCATTGAATTTGTAGATGCAATTTTTTTTTTGAAGATTTAACTAAGTTAAGTCATCATGAACTTATTTCTAAAAATTATATTCCTAAATAGATTTCTCAACCTATTTAAGATAACACTAGTAGTAACCCTGGTTCTGATCACCAATAAGATATTGAACCTAGGAAGAGTAAAAGGCTCAGAGTTGAACACACTTTGGACCTAACTTTCTGGTTTATCTCGTTGAAGGAGATAAAAATAAAGTAAAAAATGTTATTAAGTTTATATTAAATGTAAAGGGAGATGAATCCTCCATATTTTTTGAGGCTATGAACTCTACAAATTCATCATTTTGGAAAGAAGTCATTATTGATGAGATAACTCGATTATCTCAAATCAGATTTGGATTCTCTCAAACTTACCCCCAGGTGCAAAACGTATAGGGTATAAGTGGTTTTTAAGAACAAATTATATGCAAATGGATCAATAAATAAGTTTAAAACTAAATTAATTGTTAAGGGCTTTAAATAGAGATACGAGATAGACTATTTTGACATATATGCTCTAGTAACTTGTATATCATTTATTCGACTACTTATTTCTTTTGCTTTCATTTATAAAATGGTTGTCTATCAAATGAATATTTTTAATTTTTTTAAACGATGATTTAAAAGAAGAAATTTATATGGAACAACAAGAAAGTTTTGTCAAACTTGGTCAAGAGAAGAAAGTGTGCAAACTATTTAAATCTCTATATGGTTTAAAGCAAGCTCCTCTTCAATAGCATGAGAAATTTAATAAAATAGTCTTGTCTCATGATTTCAAAGTTAATGACGCTGCAAATGCATTTATTGCAAATTTGATAATAATGTTGGTGTAATTATTTATCTCTATGTTGATGATATGTTAATCTTTGAAACTAATCTTAGTTGTGTGGAAGAAACCAAAATGTTTCTATCAACTAATTTTCATATTAAGGATTTAGAGGAAGCTAACGTAATGCTAGGAATTAAAATCCTAATGAAGGACAATGCAATGGTTTTGTCTCAGTCTCATTATATTAAGACAATTTTGAAGAAATATTGTCGTTTTGATCATAAATCAGTGCCTACCCCTATGAATCATAGTATAAAATTAATGAAGAACACTAGTTGTGCTAAATCTCAACTAGAATATTCCAATATTATTGGGAATCTTATGTATGATATGCATAGCACAAGACCTAACATTACACACGTAGTAAGTGTGTTGTACGTTTTAATAGTAATCCAAGTATTGAGCATTGAAATGGTGTATCTAAAGTCTTAATGTACTTGAAGAGAACTTTAGACTATAGACTACATTATCAGGGATATCCAAATGTACTTGAAGAATACAGTAATGCAAATTGGAATAATGTAGAGTCCAATTCAAAGTCAACAACTGGTTAGATCTTTTCATTATGAGGAGCTACTATTTTTGAGCATCTAAGAAGTAGACTTACATTTCAGACTCTACCATGATATCAAAGATGATAGCATTAGCAAATTCATGTGAAAAGATAGAGTGGCTTATGAATCTATTAATGGATATACCATTATGAAAAAAGCTCACTCCAACTATAATGATCAACTTAAATAGCTAAGTAACATTGTACAAAGAGTAAAAACAAAACTTACAATAGAAAATCAAGGCACATTAGCCTTAGACATAATTTTGTGAGACTATTACCCAAAAGTGGAGTAATTACAGTCATTTTGTCGAATCCAATAGGAATTTAGTGGATGCTTTAACTAAAGGACTTTCAAGAGATATGATATCTAAAACTTCTAAAGGAATAGAGCTAAGGTCCATAAAATAAATCAATCATTTTTTTATGGGAACCCAACCTTTGTCTTGAAAAAAATAGATAAGGTTCAATAGGTATAAACAAGTCAAATGAATGGTTTAGAAGGACACTAGAACTAAGTTTACCCCATTTCTTATATCTAGTATTGGTTTCTACAAGAAAAATGATGTATGCAAATCCTTAATAAGTTTTAAAATCTTTAATAGTGATTCGCAGAATCATTCCAAGTGAACTTACCTATATGAATGAGGAAATCAAGTTGTTTCCTGTAAAAACTAAACCGTTTCTAAAAACGCTAATGAAAATAGGATATAACACATGACCATTAATGTGCAAAATAAATAAAACTCTCAACCTCGTGGAGAAAAATATGAATGAAAAATCTGGCACATCTCTAAGGATCATTGGTTCAAGATAAATTCACCACAGTACATTGACATAGCTTTGATTATTTACACTAAGTGAATGTTCAAATCTAAAGGATACCTCTCATCTATATACTAGTCTCTACGGCGATGACAATTTTTTTGTAAATCTATATAATTGTTTAAACGATCTTTAATTGTAAGAACTACGGAAGCTTGATCCTTATTTAGATACATAGGCAGCCACTTAAGTGGTGCAGTTATTTTAATAATATATATTTATTTTAAAAAACATTATTTATATTTTGAACTAATAGGGATTTATTGAATAATTTCAAAATAAAATTCAAGTTTTTGTGGTTTATTTTTTTTATTTTTCTTGAATTAGATTTTGGGGATTTTTTTGTCCTACATTGCTCACAAGTGAGAAAGTGATGTACCTTATAAGAAGAAGTCAACATAATTAGTTATATTAGTGTCACACCTTTATGGCTTTGATTCGGTGCTTCGAAGTGGAGCGAAATATCATCCGCGCACGCGCACGTCGTGCGATTTAACATTTATGGCGCATTAAACGCTTTGAGGCGCATTTTGCACTTCGCACGTATGCATCATCCTGAGGAGTTGGAGTGCCTTAAAGTTTTTTTGATACGAAAATATCCAACAGTTGTGGTTGATCCGTCACATGTGATGGATTGGATGCACGATCACTTTAGTATCCGATCAGATATGATGAATCAAAATAATACAAGATCGAAAACGATCAGATGTGTTGGATCATGTTAGTACCTGATCAGAATCGAGTAGGTGTGTTGATTCATAATTAGTATTCAATCAGGGTCAATCAAATTTATTAGATCAAGTGGTAACCTACCGGACACGATTAGAACTATTAAATCAGATAGATTCAACTAATAGGTATTGATTAAAAGGCATGAGACACATACCTTCAATAGGGTGCAATATGGATTGTTAGATCTGATATTAAACACAATCCAATGATTATTAAATCAAGAAACATTAAATCATGGTTCTTGGTCAACAGGCACAAAAATTACTATAAAAAACCAACCAAAAATTAAAAAAATTCACTGAAATTTTTTATATTTTCCTTGTTCTAAGCTTAAGTACTTGGCATTGTCAGTTTCTAATTTTTCGAGTGTTCTAGATTAAATCGGATTGTACATATTCCGATTTAATAATTTGAGTGTAGACTTCTCTACATCTTGAAGGCATTTGTTCATTGACCCTTTTTGTAATATGATTCTAATCTATAAAGGGGGATATTTGTCTAAAAGAGATCGAATTTGATTCAAGCCTTGAAGTTCTAAAAAATCTTTTTCATCATACTCTCTTCGTTCACCAAGTAATTTTCCAACATAAATTTTATAAGGGACTCGTCACTATCACCACATGGTGTCCAGGTGGACCGCAAACCTATTTATTGCAATTTTCTTGAAAGAAAAGCTCCCGTGGAGTTTTGATAACTCAAATGAACCTTATTTAATCAAGTTTGTTACCCAACAAACATTGTAGTGGGATTAGGACATAAAATAGGTCAAATTTTATTCGAATTCCTATTGATTTGAATCCAAATTTAACAGGTTTAGACCCTTGGAATATATCCAAATAGAATATGGGTTTATGTCCCTTGACCCGAGTCAGATCCAGGTCATATACGAATCTATCCTTATATCTGTCGGATTCGAATGATATATTACTTTGAAAATTATATTTTATGTTTTTCAAAATATCATTTTCCTACTTCTTCAATATAACATTAATTCTTATAAAATATAAGAATTACAATGGTAAAATTAAATAGTAATAATTATATATATATATATATATATATATATATATAGCAAAAAAAAGATGTTGAACAATCCAAAATTATCCAACTCGATCGACCTAAATCAAGTAATTCAATCGGGTCAAGCTCGGATCTAATGAAAGCAAAATGGTTCAAATTGGTTTTAACTATAGGATCCAAGTTGAATTTGAATATGGATATACTCATATCCAACCTAAACCCGACCCTTTATACACTTTAAGTGGGATCCACATTCTTTTAAATAAAATATTAAATACTTATATACTCTCATTCTTTAAATCAAATAACTATTATATTCTCTCTCTCCCTCTCTCTCTCTCTCTCTCTCTCTCTCTCTCTCTCTCTCTCTCTCTCTCTCTCTCTCTCTCGATTAACTATCTCCCCCAAAACCATGAATCAAACTCAAAAAAGTTTTTTTTTTCTCTTTTATTTTTTTGTTAAATCTAATTTTTACCATGAAATCTAGAGCTTACGGTGTTGAATTGTTTCATGATCATGTGATCCCAATGATACTTTCGGGAGAGAATATATGTTAAGAGGATATAATAGGTGTTTGATTTAGAGGACTAGGGTATTATAGGTATTTAAAATTTTAAAATGTTACGGATCCCACTGAAATTGCCTCGTCCCTTTTTCACTCAATAGTGGATAGGGGTCCAATTGGTAAATTGGGGACTTTTGAAAAATGGGAGTCGCCACCTAGTTTAGGTCTAGGAACCATAAATAACTCCAAACGGATATGGATCGGTCCACGGATCAAAGATATGGGTAAGGGGTCAGATTACAAGTTTCGGAAGGTGTTACGCACCGAACCCGCCCGATCAAAATGATCGGTCTCTACTACAATCCAAAATCATCCTATGGCCAACATACAAAGACTACAGTCAAGGTCACAATCCAATCATCATCAACAATTTATGTTGGGTTTTCCAATCAAATCCTATGGCTAAAAATTGTCCCAACTGTTACATGATTATTCTTTGAATTCCACAAACTATGGAAGGGTTTGAAAAAACCCTAATTAACTCCATGACCTGAAATCAATTAAGAAATTCCACCTACAAGTATATTCTCAAACTGTCCAAAATAAAAAATCATTAGAATATTCTAAATAGGAAGATTACAAATAGAAACATGTCAAATTGGGACTTATAATATTTTCAAATTAGGAACATGAAATTTTCTAAATTAGAATTCAAGAGATATATGTTGAATCCCCAAATTAAAATTTTAAAAAGATACATTTTCTAAAACAGAACATTCCAAAAATGTAAGTTTCTAAATTTGAACTTTCTAAAATATAAGAATGCGAAATCTTTTAAATTGGAAAATTTTTGAAATATGAAACTTCTAAATTAGAAATCTATGAACGTACATTCTCCCAAAATAAAAAAAATCACGCAATCTCTTGTTAGAAAGCTTCCGAATACAAATCTTTCAACGATTCACCAATAATTTTCTAAAAGAAGAGTCATATAAAAATGAAGTCCCAAATTAGAAGATTATTGATTTGTTAGGAATCAACAAATTGGAAATTGACAAATATTATTGCAAGAAAAATTCCTAAGTTAGAAAGAAAAATCCATAAGAAAATTCTCATAGTCATGAATCCCTAGAATAACCAAACGAGCATGCACGCATGATTTTCGATTTTTGTCAAAATAGCTATCATTCAATAACATGCACAGCTGTCAAGTCAAGGAGTACATTGATCACATGGAAAAATCTTAAAATAATACAAAGAACTCGAACATCATCATAGATCATGTAAATTCAACTCAATCATAATAACCATGATAAAAAAAAAATCCTATAATCCTACCAACATGCGAAAATAAAAATAAAATAAAATAAAGACTAACAAATAAAATAAGCAAGATGAGACCTAAAAATATTTTCCTAGCCTATTAAAAATAATAATAAAAAAAACTAAGAAAATATACACAATGAATATTTGACGAACCCTATGGATATACAAAGACGAATAAATAGTGAAAAATAATACAAAAAAGCAAATTCTCCTAATGATAAAAAAAAATGCATAAAACATAAAGAAGAATATAAAAAAAAAACTATCCTAATCTTATCAATATGAAAAACATAAAAAAAAATACCTTCCTAGTCCTACTTATATAAAAAATATAAAAAAAACTAAAAAATATATAACATAAATATCTTCCTAATCCTATCGACAAAAATATGAAAATAAATAAAAACATAAAAAAAGGGAAAAAAAAAAAGGAAGAGATATATAGGAATAGCAACGTAAAAAAAATGGAGAATACATATATATAAAAAAAAAAAAAAAACAATACAAAAAGATAAATATGAAATAACAATAAACTCACCTATTAGTCTAAGAATGGTGGCTTGATTCCTTCAGGAACAAGCGAAGACTTGTGAATCCTTGTCATGGTTGTTGTGATGGAAAGGAGGAATGCTGGAGAGAGGGTGCTGTTGTGGGGTGAAAGAGAGTGTTGGGACTCAGTTAGGCAGCAAAAAAAACGTGGTTGCAGCTGTCTGTTGTAGAGGCTTGGCTGAGAGAGAGGTGATGTAAGGATGTTATAAGAGAGAAAGATGAAAAAAATGTTGCTGAGAGAGAGAAGTTTAATGGCTTTAAAAAAACGTGGGGAAGAGATTTGAGAGAGGAGAGATCAAAGGAAAAGGAGAGATTAGAGAGAGAAGCCTGAGAGATTGAAAGAGAATGGGACGTTTAGAAGGAGGTGGGCTGTTGCAGACCGTGAGGTGAAGAAGATGATTGTGAAGTGAGTTATAGAACGGGATTTGCAGGTTCAATGGGGGAGGGGACAGCAAGGGGACAAAGAGAGATGGCTGCTGGGACGTGAAGAGGATGAAGGCAGTAAAGGCGTTGGAGATGGGGCTGAGGGCAGATGACTGCAAAAACCACGTTTTGCAGAGAGGGCTGTTGCAAAAACTTCGTTGGGGGAAGAAAGAAGTCTAAGAGTGAGGGAGAGAAGAGATCTCCAGCCCAAGGACGTTCCAGGCAACCTCTTGACAGTCACCTTGGAGAAGGAGAAGAAGAGGACGTCTAGGAAGAAGAAGTCCTTTGAGAGAGAAACGTGTCTCTCTCTTTATAGAAGACATCTTTCTATTTTTTTTTAATTTGTTTCTTTGTTTCTCTTTCTAACACGTATTCCTCTCCTTTGGTTTCTTTTGGAGAATGAAGAGTAATGTTACCACACTACTCGTACCACGATGGGTCTCTTTTGTCTGTCTTTACGATTGGTCGATTATATCAATTCATTATTTTTTTTTTTTTTTTTTGATTAATTTTTATTTTAGTTTAATTAATTAATTTTTTTTTTGAGTTTGGCTAAAAAAAATTAATTTGATTTTAATTTTTAATTTGAGTTTTAATTGTTAATTGGCCATTTGATTTTGGATTTCGTTTCGCCGCTCGATTGATTTTGGATTTGAATTTGTTATTTTAGTTAGGTTTCCATTTATTGGTTGGTTGGTTTTCAATTTTTAGTTTGAGTTTTAATTGGCCATGTGATTTTGGATTTGATCTTGGTTTTAATTAGTTGAGTGATTTGAATTGTTGTTTTTTTTTTTTTTTTGAGTGTTATTTTTTAATTGTTTGAATTTGATTTCAAATTTTAAATTTGTTAATTAGATTTCGGTAGAACTTCAATTTAATTTTAATGGTTGATTGGTTGATCAATTTTTTTTAAAAAAATTAATTGGATTTAATTTGTGATCACATTTTAATTTTAATTTGATCGGTTGTTTAATTGTTTAATTTTAATTGTCGCTTGATTTTAATTTTAATTATTTAATTGTTTAAATTTGAATTGTTTAATTTTTAATTTAAATTTTATTTTTAGTTAGATTGGATTTTTAACTGGATTTCAATTTTTATTACATTTTCCTAAGGATCGAAATCTCTAAGTTAATTTGGAGGTTGAGGGGTATTTCGGTCATTTTTATGATTTTTCATAAATTTCTCTGTTTTTGTCGATTTGGGTCCCATTAGACTCGAAATCATGTTCTGAGTGCAATGGAGGTATTTTACGAAGTCTTTCGGAGGTCCGAAATTTATGAGGGGTATTTTTGTCATTTTATCAATTTTTGTAAATTTTTACAAATTTTAACGTGAGGTTTCTTTCAGTTCCAACGTGATTATTTCTATATTTCAAAGTCCTATTTTCCTAGCGTAACGAGGTCTCTAGGTTATCGAACTGTGTAGCGAACTTAAGCGTACGTGCTTGCTAAATTGGGTGTAACATGTAGCGATCCTAAGCGTGCGTAAATTTCTATGTCGAATCGTAACGAGTAGGAGAGATGAAAAGAGTAAAAGCGAAAGGAATCAGGGATAGTACTCACAAGCTTTCGAGTTCTTTGCGATCATCATTAGGAATTCATGGTAATCAGGTGACGAATTGTCAAATTAGGCATATGCAAAAATGGGGTGTCTACACCCACTCACAAGTTAGTTGGATAAAAGTTGATAGAGCAAGATTCCCTTGGAGTTGCCAAAACTTCCAAGGAGTTTTTTTAAATAAAAATGAGACATATAAGTCGACCAAAAAATCTTACTTTATCAAGTTTGTTACTCAACAAACCTTAGTGAGATTCACATCTTTTTTAAAAGACTAAATACATGTAATACCCTTAATTTTTTAACTTAATACATGTTATTTCCTCTTTCCTTTGAACATGTATTCTCCACAAAAATATGAAAAAGATACAATGAATACTTGTTAAAAGGAATTTAGGGTATTATAGGCATTTAATCATTTATGATAATGTGGGTCTCACTCCAAAGTTTTTTAAGAAAGAAAAACATTCCTTTGTTAGTAAGGAAAGTTTCCTGACAATATCAATTTGTGGCATCCAAATACATGATTTGATGCCACATGGTTGTAGATGACAAATTCTAAGAACTATGAAAAAAATAGTTAATTTTCACCATTGAAACTTATAAAGGTTTTTTTTTTTTTTTTTTTTGGTATTTTTCTATTTTGAATATGGGTTTTTCCATAAATTTTGAAGGATATGATATTAGATTGCCAATGTCATAAACCATGTGAAGGCAACAATCTTAGTAAAATCTGAAATATTAATAGTTAGTTAGCTAACCTGATTCCAAACATAAGGTTTATTGAGTAACAAACTTATAAAATAAGAGAGCTTTTATAATAAAAATGCAACAGATAGATCTATCAGATAAATATTTCAATTATTAATGAACCTTGAGGTAGTAAGCCATAAATTAGGTTCAACTCGGGTCACATCTAACTTATGAATTAAATCTGAATAAAAGACTTGCATCTAAACCCAAACTCTAATTCGCATCAACTATCCAAATCCATCCAATCGAGTTTGAGTTACATTAAAACACACTCTTAGATTTGGATAAATTATCCTTAGATTAAGGTTATCAAAGGATATTAAATCTTATTCGACTATTCTTTTTTATTAATATTATTATTCAGATTTGTCAAAACGTAAATTCTTTCTATTATATTTATTCCATAAAACAGAGTACAATATATAGAGATACAAGAAAATATTTTTGGAAGCTATTCTTATTCTATACAATATTTACAACTACAATCATGTTTGACCCTTGAGTGAAGGGATTCCTAAATCTAAGATTTCCATAACTGGTTAATTGCTGGACTCATGCCAACACTCCCCCTCAAGTTGGTGTGTAGATATCTCTAACACCTAACTTGTCAAGTGAGTCATAGAAGTTTTTACTGGAAACTGCCTTGGTAAGAATGTCAGCCGACTGATCTTCAAATTTAACGAAAGGGAACGAAATAATCTTCTCTTCCAGGTTCTATTTGATGAAATGCCGGTCTACCTCCACGTGCTTGGTGCGATCGTGTTGAATTGGGTTGTGAGATATGTCGATGGCAATTTTGTTATCACAGAATAAATTCATTGCGGAACCAAGAAGAAAACCAACCTTTGTTAGCAAACTTCTAAGCCAAAGAAGTTCACACAATCCTTTTGCCATGCCTCGAAACTCAGCTTCAGCGCTGGACAATGCCACTACCTTCTGCTTTTTACTCCTCCATGTAACTAAGTTTCCTCCCACGAATGTAAAGTAACCTGAGGTAGACTTTCTACCTAGGATATTCCCAGCCCAGTTCGCATCCGTGTACCCTTCAATATTTAGATGAGTGTTCTTGGAGAACATTAGTCCTTTTCCTGGTGATGACTTTAGATAGCGGAGAATTCGAATTACGGCACCCATATGGTCTTCACTCAGATTATGCATAAATTGGCTTACCACACTTACTGCGTAAGCAATGTTTGGACGAGTGTGAGATAAATAAATGAGCTTCCCCACTAGTCTTTGATACCTCACCTTATCTGCTGGCACCTGGTCCGAATATTCTCCAAGCCTATGGTTTTGCACAATCGGTGTATCCATAGGTTTGCACTCTAGTAATCCACTTCCGTCAATAAGTCTAGTACATGTTTTCGTTGAGAGAGGAATATGCCATTTTCTGACCTCGCCACCTTTTTTCCCAGAAAATACTTAAGCCCTCCCAAGTTCTTCATTTTAAAATTCAGTAGACAATTGTTCCTGTAACCTCGAGATCTCCTCAACGTCATCTCCTGTAATTATCATATCATCCACGTAGACTATTAATGCTATCACCTTGCTTTGTCGGTGTTTCAGGAAGAGAGTATGGTCAGAGTTACTTTGGCGATAGCCATACTTCCTCATAATTGAACTAAATCAGCCAAACCATACTCGCGATGACTGTTTTAGTCCATACAATGCCCTCTCCAATTTACAAACAACTTTGGTCCCAGCCAATTTTGTATATCCTGGCGAACTATCCATGTATACCTCCTCGTCAAGGTCACCGTGAAGGAAAGCATTCTTCACGTCGAGTTGGTGTAGTGGCCTGTCCAAATTTACTGCAAGAGACAGTAAGACTCGAACGGTAATCAATTTAGCTACTGGTGAGAAGGTTCTAAGTAGTCTATGCCATACGTTTGGGTAAAACCCTTCGCCACAAGTCTCACCTTGTATCAGTCAATTGATCGATCAGCCTTGTATTTTATAGAGAACACCCATTTGCAATCTACTACTTGTTTTTTCCTTCCGGTAATGGAACCAACTTCCAAGTATTATTTTTCTTTAAGGCTTCTAGTTCTTCTTGGATTGCTTGTGCCCACTCTAGATCAGATAACGCCTCCTCAACACTACTGGGAATATGGCAGGAGGATAATGTCTAAGTGAAAGTCTTGAGCGGCTTGGATAGACCTTGATTAGATACATAATTTGCAATTGGGTACCTAGACTTTCAATATTTTTCATCTGGGGAATATTTGTTTGGTGGTTTCCCATGATTGTGTCTAAAAGGCAGCACATAACCAATAGAAGAATCCAGGATATTAGCATGTAAAGGTGCAGTAGTAGTACTTACCTCATGGACATTCTCAGGAGGATGAGGGTCTTCAGGTACTGAGGAGTGAGGGGACTGTGGGTACTTTGTATTTTCTGGTTCTTCATTTTCGGCCTCTTCATTTCTCAATTCGACATGTTCAATTTTTGGTGGTACCTCCTGCTGTGCAACCTCCCTATTTCCAGATCCGTGGTCACTATTCTCAGATTCGTGCTCGCCCACGGGGACCATCAACCAATTCGACTCTTCTACTTGAGTCTCCCCCTGAAGGGAAGAATTGGGTACCGGTGAAGGATAAAAATTCTTGGACTCAAGAAATGAAACATCCATAGTGATATAGGTTTGGTTGGTAGTGGAGTCATAGCACCGGAAGCCTTTTTTATGTAAACCATATCCCAAAAATAAGCACCTAACGACACATGGATCCAATTTGGTACGTTGATTCTTGGGGAGGTGGACAAAAGCAACACACCCGAAAATTCTAAGAGGAAGCATCAATATTGAAGGAAAGGATATATGAGTAGAGAGGATTTGTAAAGGGGTTTTAAAGTATAAAATTTTAAATGGCATACGGTTGATTAAGTACACGGCAGTAGCCACAGCATCCCCCCAATGGAAACTCGGCACCATTGCTCCAAGGAGTAGAGCACGTGTTGCTTCCAGAATATGTCGATTTTTCTTCTCAACAACACCATTTTGTTGTGGTGTTTGAGAGCATGAGGTCTCATGGAGGAGGCCATGTTGTTAGAAACAGGCCTGAAGTCTTTGGTTGATGAATTCGCCACCATTATCAGACCGAAGGATTTTTATCTTAGAAGAGAATTGAGTTTGAACCATGGCATGAAATGCTTGAAAAACAGCGAAAACTTCGTCTTTGGTTTTCAGCTGATAGAGCCACGTCATTCGAGTACAATCGTCGACAAAAATTACAAACCAACGATAACCAGAGGAAGTAGTAATCGGGGATGGTCCCCACACATCGGAGTGTATCAATGCAAATGGAGTATTAGTTTTATTCAAGCTAACTGGATAAGAAACTCGTTGGCTTTTAGCCTTGATACACGTATCACAATTAAGGTCTACATTCTGCAAACAGAAAATAAAGATGGGAGTCAATGCCGGAGATAGCCAAATGATGGGTGCCCCAAGCGCCTATGCCATAGCCAAATCTACCGTTCGTGGCTACTAGTTTGATGGTGCGTGTGATTTGCTTTGCCTAGGCTGAAGTCATCCAAGTAGTATAATCCCCCCTCTTAGTACCACGCCCAATAATCTCCTTGTTGAGAGCGTCCTGAAGAAGGCAAAAAGTAGAGTATATCAGTACAACACAATTAAGCTCTTCAGTAATTTGACTCACAGAACAAGAAGTGTGTGAGCTAAAGAGAGAGAGAGAGACAGGGGCACGGTTCCAACCCCTGTGACTGGGTAAATTGCCCCATTGGCATTGGCAATGCAAGTCCTCCTTGGCTGAGTTGTGTTGGAAAAGTCATTTGGATTAAATGTCATATGATCCGTCGCTCCGGAGTCGATAATCCAAGCACCATCATTCCGAGTGGTAGAGCTGAAAAAAACTTGACCACAATTACCTTGATCCGAGGTTGAGGTAAAAGGTTCGGCCAAGGGAATAAGGGATAGTTGAGAATCAGCCATGGCCACCGCTGCTCGACCCGAGACGTCTTCAGTTGCAGGAACATCTTGTTTCTTTCGGGCTTGTAATTCATGCCACCAGTCTGGGTAGCCATGTAATTTGAAACAAGTGTCCCGGGTATGTTTTGTACTCCCACAGTGAGTGCACTTATGCCCATCAGAATGACCTTTGGATCGTAAGAATGATCCCGACTTTAGCAAAGTTTGTGACTGTCCAAATTTCATGCCTTTGGTGGCCATAACAGCACCACTTACCACTGCTTCCGCTCCCAATACCATCATAGATTGCTGGAGATCTTCCCTTCGAACGTGAGCATATGCCTGCTCAATTAAAGGGAAAGGTTTCAGGTGAATAACATCGTTCCGAACATGATCTAGTCGATCATCTAGTCCGTCGAGAAAAGTGTAAAATCGCTCCTCCTGTAGAATGAAGTTGTAGCTTTGTATATCAATTGCACATTCCATTGGATTTGGTCGACGAAAATCGATCTCTCGCCACAAACCCTGTAGATCGTTATAATATTTTTCTATAGATCCACCTGCTTGTTTCATTTGAGATACATGAAAGCGCCCTCGATTCGCGGGGTGCGCGGATCCGCTTTTGACCCTTGAGGTTTGGGAGTCGCCACCTAGTTATTCCGGTCTAGGAATCGAATACTAACTCTAACCGGATAAAGAGACTAAATCTACTAAAGAAAAATTGAATTCGGAGATCACATTATGGGGTTGGAAGGTGTTAGGCACCAACCCCGCCTAGCCAATGCCAGTCTCTACTTATCCCAAATAAGATTACATTGCTAAAAAAAACCTAGATAAAAAAATAAAAAAGATTTTACCTTCGATACGCAAAGATTTTATTCCTTCAAATCTGATAAAACTGCTCCTTGTACCATACTCCTTGTTTCGTTTTGCCTCCGGATCTGATTTCCAATCTCCGAAGTAAGGTATCTCTCTTTTAGATCTGGATTCTTCGAATTTTTTATTGTGGATTTTGGGGTGTTTTTGAAGGGTTTCTAAGGGTTTTTCAAATTAAAATTGAAGTATGGGTGTTAGGTAAGGAGTTGGGGCTTCAAAATTGAGGTTTATGGGAGGTTAAGGAGGCTTTTTTGACCTACTTCTCTTAAAGTTTATGATTTGATACGAAAATAGGGTGTGAGGACCCCTATTTATAGATTTTTTTAAGGTTTGATTTAGATAGAATTAGTGTTTGATTAGAATTCTTTTAGTTAGAGTTATATTTAGTTGTATTTTAATTAGAATTATTTTAAGTAGAGTTATATTTTAGTTAGAACTCTATTAAATAGATTTTCTTATTTAATTAGAACTCTATTAGGGTTTGACTTTTGGTCTTATTTGATTGACTTTAAGATTTTGACTTTAGTCTTAATTGATTGACTTTAAGATTTTGACTTTAGTCTTACTTGATTGACTTTAATACATTGACTTTAGTCTTGCTTGATTGACTTTAATTTTTTCGAGAACCCCCCTCTATTATATCTGTAATTCTTTGGACCCCCAAATGGAGGGGTCCTTGAATAAATATCTTAGCAACCCTCAACAATTTTGCCTGAGAGCCTAATTGATCGATTTTTTAATTCAAAATTTTAAATTAATTTCATTAATGTTTCACTTTAATTATTTAATATTTTATTTATTAATTTCAAAAAATTTAATTATAAAAATTGTGAAATTACCGTTTTACCCTCGGAGATGACTTTTCGCGTTTCAAATCGGTTTTTTATGTTCTAGGATGTTTTAGAATCGGTTTTTTGTAAGAAATTCAATGGGAATGTTGGTTTGTGTCATTTATGAAATTTTTTGCGTGAAATGATGGTGAACTTTATGAAAGGCATTTTCGTAATTTTGTCAAATTCTGTGAAAATTGGCGAAATGATTTATTTGGTTTCAATTTGTTGTTTTATGTGTTTGAAAGGATTTTCCTAAGCGTAATATAAGCTCTAGGGTTGTTTTGATGTTAGGGGTATTTTGGTAATTTGATCATTTTTTAGTGATTTTTATAGTAAAGCTTCTTTTTGTCTGAAAAATGATGATTTTTATGTTTCTGAGGTCGTATTTCCCAGTGTAGCGTGGTTTCTAAGGTTTTATCAGTTCGAGATACCTCATCCGGATTTCTGAAACATATCTGATAACAAAATAAAGCAATAGAATAAACATTCATCATTGGGAATCGTTGCGATCGGGTTGACGAGTTGATTAATCGGCGAGTGCAAAAATGGGGTGTCTACAATACACGACGTCTGAGTTCATATACCTATGAGGTGTCAGTTCCATCAAAGTATGTTGTAGCAACAGAACCCCATACCTGCTTAGGTGGTGTTTGTTACTACTTCAAAATGCGGATTTCGCTGCGTTTGCGGTGAAAAGTTGAGGTTTGATGTCTAATTACCGTTTGGTAAAACACAGCGTTAAGAAATTGCAGTTTTGAATTGCGTTTTGAAACGCAAGTTTGAGAAGCCCGTATGAGGCATTTTTTTATTCGCGCTTGCGAGGGAATTTATTACCAAATAAACGGTTCATGTGAATTGACGATTTTGCCCTCGTTCATCGTCTCTATTCTCTCGTTTGACCGAAGCTAATATCTCACTCGTTCGACAGAAATCTCTCACACCCATCTCACAGAACCTCTCTCTATCACACACCTCTCTCTCTCTCTGCTTTTTTTCTTCTCTTCTCAGTCGACAAACATCACACACACCTGTTCGTTCGATCTCGATCTCGCACAGTTCCTTCTCTCGCAAAGCTCTCACTCTCTCTCTCTCTCTCTCACACATCTCTCTCAACAGAGCGTCGCACAGATTTATCTTCTCCTCTCGACGTTTCTGCTTAGTAAGTAAGCAAAGTTGATCCCCTTCTCCCTATTTTTTCTTCGAAATTTAGGGTTTCTTCTTATTTCTTTCAATGTCATTTGATGTTAAAGCTCGTGATTGATCGAATGGCCTTTTAATTGTTTTTTTTTCTATGTGATTTCTTATGGATACTTTATGATCTTTAGTGAAACATTTAATTTGATCTCGATTTTTATTTTCTAAATTTCGATTCATTAGAGATTGTTCTGTTGGTGTAATTCCTTGATGGTGTGCATGATTCGTAGCTGAAAACATCACTGAAACTCAAAACTTCGATTGAAAACTTCTGATTTTCTTTGAATTTTTTTATCTCAATCTTGAGCTAGTTTTTTCTGCACATCTGCACAATCTGAAGCTAACTGACATCAATTTCGTGAGTATTTGATTCTTAGTTCTATTTCGTAGATAGATTTCAGCTCCGTATGGTTCTTATATGAAAATATCACTGAAACTCTACAATTCGATCAAGAACTTCTGATTTTCTCTTATAATTTTGATATCGATCTTGATCTAGGTTTTTTGTGTTCATCTGCATGATCTGAAGTTAACTATCATTTATTTCTTGATTATTTGATGTTTAGGTTTATTTCATAAACAATTTTCTACTATTTAATTAAAACTTGTTTCTATTTTCTTTTCTACAACATGTAGGGATTGCGTACTATGCAGGTATTTTGTTTATCAGGAAAATTTCATGTCTATTTTTAAGAGAAAATACTGCCAAAATTTCTATAGAATTATAAATTTTTCTATAATTTTTTTTAGAAATATAAATATTTTAAAATTAATACAATTATTTTTTAATTTTTTATATAATTTTATTATATTTATATATATTTAGTGTAATTATATATTTATAGGGGTATTCTAATAATTTTTTCTGCATTTTGAATATTCTATCAAGCTTAAAGGTATTTTGGTCATTTTACCCTAATACAACAGATTCTAGAAGCTGTATCAAACAATAATTACCAGATTTTGGTCAACACAGCACTTTTACAAAGCTCTATCAAACAAGCTTTTCAATGTTTTAACTTCTGACAGTAGATTCTGATAACAGATTCTGACTGCAGAAGCTGATAGTAGATTCAAGTAGCTGAATCAAACGAGGCCTTAACCGTTGGGTAGCAAATAATGTTCACGACCAAGGAATGGTCTATGGAGTTGATCAACCAGCCTTTCACCATGGCATTCTCAGTGCACCACTTACAAAAGGATGGGTCGATTTCTAGTGGTTGTGGGTAGTCTCCATTGATGTATCCCAGTTTGTCTTTTCCGGAGATGTACATCTCAACCACCTAGGATCATAATCCATAGTTGGAACCATCCAACTTGATGTTGATTGGAACCATCGGGGAATCAGTGATTGGGAAGGGAGAGGTCTATACCCTTGTCAAGATCTCTGTCATTTTTGATGTCAGATTATCGAGGATGGTTTCGGTGGAATCAGCCATGGAGGCTAAGCAAAATCTTGACCCCAACTTGATCAAAAAATAAGGAACCCAAAATCATACTCTGATACCATGTCAAAACGTAAATTCTTTCTATTATATTTATTCCATAAAACAGAGTACAATATATAGAGATATAAGAAAATATTTTTGGAAGCTATTCTTATCATATACAATATTTACGGCTACAATCATGTTTGACCCTTGAGTGAAGGGATTCCTAAATCTAAGATTTCCATAACTAGTTAATTGCTAGACTCACGCCAACAAGATTTACTGCAAGGATCCAAATCCTTCATTTTTAAGTCAAGTCTAACCCATCTTATTGGTAGACTTTTCTCTAAACACCTCCTAACTTTTAGGTGGTAATTTGATGATGCAATTAGTAAAATCTTCCTCAATGCCCAATTACCTTAAAGTTATCAGATGCCCATTCTCATTATTTGAACTTTTAGTGGTCAGTGATAATTTGGAAGTCCAACTCAAAACCAATTGACTATGAGTAGAGAGGTCCAAGAACTTATAAGGAGAGAGACTAGGAAATGTGTGTTCGATGTGGGACTAAACTCTAACTCACCCCTCACGTGTGGGCCGGATTAAGCCAAAGCACATGGAGATATGAGCTGTGGGACACACATTTCCTTGTCTTTCCTTATAAGTTGTTGGGCCTCTCCATGTGCTTTGCCCTAGTCCTGCCTGCACGTGCGAGGACATGTTGAGTTTAATCCCACATCAGACAGACAAATTGCCTTATCTCTCTCCTTATAAGCTGTTGGGCCTCTCCACTCATTGTCAATTAGTTTTAAATTGAACCCCCAAATTTATCAACTAATATATATTTTTTCCTGGAATTAAGAGCGACAATTATAATTTTGATGTTTTAGTTGTAACTTTTCAATCAATTCTGACGATTTATAATGGCAAATGACCAACGAATAACTACATATTAATAAATTTGAATAATTAGATGTAATGTTTGATCTGAATGTCCATTTCCCTAAGATAATATATAAATTTAAGATATTCCAAAAGGTCTAATCGGCAGTGAGTTCACATTTCACAAGTGAAGAGATTCAAGTTTCTCATTGCATAGATCTTCATGAAACACCTAAGATGCACATTAATTCAACAAAACAGATACTTAGATAAACTTTATGATCTTTTTAAGATAAGGGTTTGATCAAATGTCTGTTTCACCAGGATAATAGTATTTCAAGATCTATCTAATGGTGAATAAATAAATAAAAAAGGGGAAAAAAAATACAGTAATAATTTTTTAGTATCATATGCACCAAGAAAACTTGGCCAAGACTAATCTACTCGTGAGGTGGCATGGCATATAAACTCGATCAAAAAGGGTTGATTTATCAAATCAACTTGGACATTTGTTGAGTCATTTTGGAAGCTAGGCGCAGTTGTTTCTGGAAAAACAAATAAACATGATTTTAAATTTTAAAAAAAATTTATATATTCAGAAGTTTAAATATACACCCTATCTTTTATGTATAACACCACAATTTCTTAAATTATTTATCACACCCAAATTAAAGATTAAAACACTTATCAAACATTACAAAAGTTTGGTTCAAGTTATTATTTGATTAACAAATAGAGATAGAGTTCCATTAGTAATCCAACTTTTACTCATTTCCAACCATTGAATTACTCTTTTTTATTTTAATTGGGGTGTAATAAGTAATAGTTGGGATGTGAGAACACTTGCACTAACAGAAGGCATGATTTTGGATTTAATTTAGTGAAAAAACATTATACTTTCAGCCTACCTCTAATTTTGCAGGACATGGTTTCAATGATCATGCTGATGAACTCTAACGAACGTGATTACATCTTCCTGACTAGTGTTTTGGGATGAATTATCTGATTGTAGTGTCGGGCACGTGAGAAAACAATAAGCAATTCCTGCACAAGCTGCGCCCATATGTGTCCTGCAAGCAACTAGGATGTCGAGTTTCAGGGACAATGTCTTTAGCATTAACAAATTGGTCTTTTAAAGAAAAAGTTTGACAAAAAAATAAAAATAAAAAAATTCAAAGCACGACTAAGTGAGAAGCATTTTGAATTGAGACTTACCAATCGTCAATTGGCCCAAAATTGCTTATTACAAAGCTTAGAGCAGTGGAGATTACTGCCTTCTGAAACATACTTTCTGAGATATTATTTGCAATTACCTTTTCTGCTCTGGAGTTGGTAAATGAGCCACGCTCGTATTATGGCCAAGGCAGGACCCTGAGCATGCAAGAAGCTACGTTAAACTAAAAAATGAGTGAAAAAAAGAGGCCTGTCATTATGTAAAGTACCGTGGGAGTGCTAATCATCAAGCTCCATTGTCCTTTTATTTGAGAGAAAATACAAGTCTTATCAATTAAAGCCATGGTTTTCCCATCTTGCAAAATATTGCAAATGTAAGTTCATATCATTTTTTTTTTTTTTTTTTTTTTTTTGAGGTAATTAATTGTGAATATGATTTTCTCCCTTCTGTTTAAAAACATGCAAATCTTATATTGTTCTTTTTCTTTTTCTTTTTCTTTTCTTTTTGTTGCTTTGTTCATGTTATTTCCTTTGGTACTAGTTAGAAGATGGTGAGATGAATTGGAAAACAACTAGGGGGGGTGAGAAAATAGAAGTACGTAATTGAGAGTGAAGGAACGAATATAGGATTTGTGAAGCCATTCATTTATATCCAATGTAGTTTTCAAAGTGGGACTATTGAAGGAGGTTTGAAGGGTAACCCCTAAACAAAACAATGTTTCTTCAATTCCTAGGGTACCCAATGATGTTAGGAAAGATATAAAACATTACTTTATAAAGGGACAAAAGATAAAACATTGAGGACAAGAAATTTTTTATCACAAGGCTAGTTCTGGGTTTTACCATGGTGTCCTGTTAAAACATGTAGGTTCAATAATAAAATACATAGTTCTCGACAGGGTGGAATGAAGGGGACAAGTTTCATTTAGCTAACTCCAAATCTTTGGGGTAAGGCTTTGATGACAATGATGATTAGAAGATGTAGATTCCACACCTGATATGGGAGACTCTAGTGGTGGTGATCATGGTGAGGAGGTGGAACCTATGGTCTGGTTTCTTGTTGTCGATTATGAGGTATATGAGGCATTACAAGGAATGCTTAACGAACATTTCCACACACTCATAATGTGAAAGAGAATAGCAATCAAGTGTGCTTGGACATTGAAAGTACTTGAATATTAAAACAGGAAGTAAAGGCTATTAAGACAAAGTTCACCATTACATCTAATTGTTGGAAGTCATTCATGGATGATTTTTTTTGTTAATAATCCAAAAAGGCACAATTTCATCTAAGATCTGTTGTGCATCGGCGGAAATCAAGCATCATAATTTGATGTTTATGCTTCTTGATGCAATGATCAAGGAAGTTGGAGAGGAACATGTATCACACATTGTATCAATTTGATATTTGAAAAAAAAAAATCAGAAAGTTGCAACAATATTCTAATGCTTTGACGAAGGCAAGGAAGATAAGCAACTTAACATATTGGGCGTTGGATTTGACAAGAAGCTTCACCAAGAGAGCTTATTCATATTCCATCAGGTTTTTGATGGGCCTAATACTGCAAAGTATGAGGGTATGTTCACATACCAAAGAGTGGGAACAAATGGTGCATAGGCCAATAGGCTTGAAGGAAGGATATGAGACAGATAGTTTGAACGATAAGACATTTTGTCACAACTTGTATTTACACTGAAGACCTCCAATCCCTCTGTTGCTTTGTTGAGGAAGATTGATTTAGAAGTTGAGCCAGCTATGGGTTTCGTATAGGGGGCGATGGACACTGCAAATGAAGAGATTGTACTAAATTCTTGTTTTTTCAGCCAACCAAGCGATAAAAATCAGCACATACTACTTTTCAGAGTCCAAGAAAATCATATGCTTACATTGATTTGTAAGCTCAGAATTTACCTTTTTTTTTTAAATATATGGCCCCCACAAGATTTGGTCAATTCATAGGTAGAAAAATAAGAACGAAGAACTTGGGAGATAAAGTTTACAATACCATACCTGTGTAATCAAACTTGCCTCAAAACAAAGAATTTAGATCATATTATGAATATTCGATTTAAAATATCAAAGCATTCTGCATGTGCGAACATGAAACTCATATGAATCTAATTTCAATCTCAACAACGAGCAAGATAAATAGTTAACAAAACTTTCTTCAATGCAATGAAACTCAGTTACATCTAGGAAGACTAGTCAAAAAAAAAAAAAAAATTCAAATAATCGAACATTGATAGTATATGCAACAATGTTTGCAATTTATAAAAATCTTTATCAAGTACTGCTCACCGTCCAACCAACAGTTGACTCTGTTGTGTGTGAAAAATGCTCGTCAAGTTTCCAGAAATTCCTCCAAGTATACATATCAAGAAAAATGTACATGAACATCAGTTTCAAGGCAGATAAGAAGCACCCAACAACCAAGGGCAACGTGAAGAATTCCAGAATGCTGCAGAGACAAACTTTTCAGAGAAAACGCAATCTACAATAGAATATCGGTTTCAAATTGAAAAAATAATACTTTTTGAGTCTGGACTTGAAAGACAAAAGAACACATGAGAGGGAAAATGGCATTATATCATCATCACCATCATCAACTAAGTATTATCACAAAAATTTGGGGTCAGCTCAATGAATCCTGTTCATTCAATTTAGTCAAAATCCATGTCTTATGTTAATTCAAGTGTGTTCATGTCCTCTCTCACTACCTCAATCCAAATCATTTTTGGTCTTTCTTTAACTCTTTTAGAACCTTGAAGGTGCACTTTCTTTCAAACTGGGTCTGTTACCAGTCCTCGTCGCTCATTATCAAGCCATATCAATTGACTTTCCCTTAGTTTATCACCTAAGTGAATAGGAGTAGCATCTGAAGAGTAGAAACCTTTTCCCAATCTCTTAGTTAAGTGTAAGAGCATTGAGACAGAAATTAGTTGAATCAAAATCTCAGGTTTCTTCTAATTAATAAAATGCCTTATTGGATGATAGAGGTGCTAACGTTTGAACAAAACAAATTTCAGCCTCGATTCTAGGGAAAATAAGGTCGTTAACTATAACAAAAGTCTTAATCTAACTTGGTAAAAGTATTCTCAAACCACCCTTCTATCCAAGTAGGGGTTCTAACTTATTTCATTTATTAAATAAAAATAGCTTTCCATTCTTTCAATATATGCCTTCTAAGTACCCCACTTTATTCTTCACTTAATTTTTTAATTTGATTTCTCCTGAAAGCCAATGAATTGTTTTTAACTCACCATATAACTACAACAGTCCTAGCCACTTGGTTCCAAATGAGAAATGGATCAGAACCCTCATTTATTTATCAATTTTTGGACACTTATCTGACCACTTCAGGTGTAGCATAATACCAAAAGAACTAGATATGGATTCAATTTCTAGTAAGTCTGGTAGCTATGTTAGTTAAAATGAGATAAATATGGAAAAACAGTATTAAAAACAGAAACACGAACCAATCTTCAATCATGTACCTGAAATATTGGTGTCACTAGCCTCCACCACTCTCCAGACAGAATCAATTGATATATCTTTGCTCCATACAGTGAAGGAAGTGTCAAGAGCTCTATGTTAGAGTTCCTAACTGGACTTTCTATCTAAAATAGAAACACAGCGATGTTTATAGATGCCAGTAGATATCGGAACCCAAGAAAATATCAACCATTAATCATTAAGCAACAAACATGTGTGAAGAAACAAATACGTGCCAAAATAAACATCAGGGACATATAGAATAGTAGAAAATCTTACACTAAATAAATATCAGAGACTTCGTCATATGGCTCTAGTCCTTGAGAATTCTCTGGACCATTCTCAGCATCCTTTATTCTTAACTGCATATAATTGTTCAGTTTCATAATCTCTATTAACAGAGAATGGTGTTCTTGTTGGAGTCTTTTCAGAATCAACTTAAAACAAAGACATTCATCCCAAAATTATGTAAATTCCAACACAACCAATTTCCCACAAAAGCAAGAAGCCAAAAGCCAATCTAAGAAAACTTCAACTTCTGATCCTCTTTGCAAGCCAAGCATGTTTTTCACTACTAAAAGTGCCTTTGATAGAAAGCAAGCTAAACCCCGCCCAAAAAACTTTGGACCAAATGTAACAACATATCTGATTAGATACACCAAAATCACATGTATAACATATGACATTGGAGGCATTTGAAATTCAAAATTTTGAATTTATACTGAAGAATTTTAAAAATCCCATAAAATTTGCTAAACATTTTATTGATGTATCTGATAAGATCTTCGAGCCCATCATGAAAAAAGAGGCCTATTTTTATAGATTTAAAAGCAGTTACATCATAAATACAACAACAGCAGCAGCCATGATCATTTCCTTGCCTTCTTGTTCCTGGACAAGTAAATAAAGAGAAAATGGTGTTAGTTTGTGAATTTTAAATTAACAATAGATGAGTCTAACATAAGATCTGATCATCAAAATATATTCTCTTTTGACAGCCTAAGTATGAGAACAAAGAAACAGACATCAACTACAACAATTTCAAAATGTTCTCTAGTGAAGCCTCCTAGCCAATTTCAAAAACAAAGACTTATTTGTAAGATTTAGGGTCAGCTAAATGAATATTATTCCTCCATTCCACTGTCCAAATCAATGTTATCTGTTATTGTCAGTGAGTTCATATCTACTTTCACTATCTCCATCCATGTTCTTTTCAGTCTTTCTTTAACTCTTTTTGGTTGGTCAAATTTGAATATTTTTTCCAATTGGAGATATAATCAAACCTACATTGAACATCCCAAAACCATCCCAGCTAATTTTCTTAGTATATCACTTATTGGAGCTACTCTTACATTTTCCCAAATGCATTTGTTTCTAATTTTATCTTTCCCAAAGCATTCCGATGTCATCTAATGAGAATGGTGGTGAGTCGAGATTAGGGAAAAAGGTTATAGAAGTTATATAATACTCTATATTATGCTTGGAATCAGAAAACTATGAAAAATACTTACACTCAAAAAAGAAAATTTGAATTTGAATTTAAATTTCTGTTGGTAGATAAATAAATTTTGGTGATTTCAATGGCTTAGAATTAGCAATTAGGTATATAGATTACAAGTGTTTGGTCAAATGGGGTGTTTCCTACATCACTTAATCCATTTTATATCATAAAAGATATATTACATTTGATTCTACAAAACAAATAAACAGAGCAGGGTATCACAACTTCAAATCTCCCATTTTCACACTTACGAAGCAACCATTACAACTCTTGAAAATCATCTTCATTTTTATTTATTTTTTGATAGGTAAAATGTTGGTGGTTAGCAATAGAAGTTGGGTTAGAGAACGTTTGAAACCTAGGACATGGGAAAAACACTCCACACGTCTTCCCAACTTAGCTAAGTTGGCACTTCGTAGGAACCACATGACATTAGAACCATGACTAAACTATAAATGATATACTTTATAGACTGATATTAAGATTTAACTAATTCTCCTGTCATTAAGCTATAGAACCAACAATAGTGCAAATAAAAATAAGACTGGAACTGTCAAAAATAAATATTGCACTGATGAACCATATGTTAGGCTTGAACAAGAATAATACTCACCTTTTACAAGAAATATAATCCTCAACTGCTTTGTACTGTTCAGAACCATAGGTAAACCACTTGTCCTGAGGAGTAACAGAGTCCCAGCTTCCTATATCTGTGTGGAAAAAATGATTGAATGTGAAATTGCATAGCTCATTCAAACATAAAGATAATGCAGTTAAGACACACCTTGAAGCAATATATGTGGTTCACCAGAATAACCTTCCAATCTCCAAAATGCATGGCCATTTCCATCCAAAAGAATGGACTCTGTTCTAACAGCATCTGATCTCACTTTATCTATGGAAGTGATCACAAAGAAATGTTAATTTAATTGCTAATTCAAAGAAAACATATGTTTTCTATTTATGTAGCCCATAAATATACAAAATTAAAAACAATTGAGACAAAGTCATCATGGAAACACTTTGGAAAAAAGAGCATCTGAAGTTCTTTTTCTTTCGACAAATGGGATTTGTTAAGCATAGAAACGTGCACTGGCTTCAGAAATTCCCATCAAGGGAGCAGATAAGATAGTTAGATTAGCATGCCTTATTCATCTGTAATCTCAAATTGATCAATGCTAAGCTTTTTCGGTTGAAACGAACCTTGAAATTATTTACCAGCTCAAAGAAGGATACCTTTTCCTAGTGTTATGTTGACATGTGGCATGAGTGATCAGTGTCAAGGTGTCTAGCACAACCAACTTCAGAAATTTCAGTATTGCAACCTTGTTAGTATTATTGTGCACATATAAGTCAGTCATTATTTTGGGACAATTTTTTTTATCCATGAATTACGTATGGCTTGACAGCCTGTTCATGATGCAACTCAAAACTTACAATAAAAAAAAATTATGATACATGCAATCATTTTGTATTATGAATAACTAGTGGCCTTCATGAGATATGGGTGTTCTTCATCCTGAGGCAACATTGTAGGTAACTTGATCACTTGTGGTATTCATGAGATATGGGTGTTTTTCATCCAGGGGCAGCATTGTCGTGACTTGGTCATGGTAGGTCCATGCAAGAAACCCAAATACATCAAGTCCATGTAAACTTCAAATTTTGACCAGGGATACAGGAAATGAACTTGGGGACAACTCATTTTTCATATCCCTCACATGCTCAATGATCTTTTTATAGATTCAAGTTTTTTTCATTGAGGGCAGGTTTGCCCCATCAGTATGCATGTAAAAATAGGTAGGCATATATTGGAGAATCATGCCAAAAAAAAAAAAAACTTCCAATTTTCTCCCACTAAGTACATGATCATTAATATGTAGTTTTGCCCTAAGAATCAAATGGGGTTGTATGAGTTTTAATTATGACTCTTTGATTCATCAAAAGCTTGAGAATTTAATTGACGGATATATTAGGCATTTTGGGAATCGAGTTGAGGTCATGAGAATATCGTGGTGATGTCAATATGGGATTCCTATGGATGGCCATCTCCATGTATTTCCACATCTCGAACCATTTGAATACTTGGACGAATATATAAAATGTTGCCAACAAGTTTTTGGTCGAATGATTATTTGCT
Organism: Akebia trifoliata; assembly: GCF_017979445.1. Taxonomy (NCBI): domain Eukaryota; kingdom Viridiplantae; phylum Streptophyta; class Magnoliopsida; order Ranunculales; family Lardizabalaceae; genus Akebia; species Akebia trifoliata. Next base: position 20,144,760 of record NC_141383.1, read on the forward strand.
CAAATAGCTTTTAAATATTATACACATATTTATATTTTTTGTGTCATGCATTATGGATCAAATGGTTAAGATGGTGCAATGGTACGTGTGTTCTAGCATTGGGTAGAAGCATACAACCTCAATCCATGTAAATTCCACCCAGAGCCTATACTAATTAATACATGAGAGATTTCCCAAATAGCAAATCCAATATTGAACTATTTTTTAATATAAATATTATGACCTCGATATTTTAAGAAACCACATTCACATTTTTGTTTTTCCAATAAAGATACTTTTTTCATGTTAATATGAGGGATTTCCTTGAAATAAATTAAAAGTTAAATATACTTATATAATGTATAAATATATACATTATATAAGACAGTGCCCCCCCCCCTCTCGTCTCAATCTTTATCCCCCATAAAAAATGTATCACAAGGACAACTTCAACTTTATTGCCCCCCTTCCCAAGAATACCACCAACTTTATTGCTTTTCCTCTTCTAACTACCTTTCCAAGAATACCCCTTCAATTTTATATATTGGCTTTCATCTTCTTTCCTTTTCAAATAATACCCTTCCAACTTTATTGACTTTTCTCTTCTTCCCCCTTTTTTCTAATGACACCCGTCTAAATTTATTTTCTTTCCTATTGCACCCTCTTTAACCACAAAGAGGATATATGTGTTGTAGGCACTGACAAACTCAAGAGTGTGTGTGTGAACACACAACGGTTCTCATCCAAATTTTTATCCCCACATAAGTAGGGGTTGAGATTTATCCCCCCACAAGTCTCAAGAAACAATTGTAAGTTTATTCCCTTCTCTCTCCTCTCTTTTCAAGCATACCCCTCAACCTTATTGCCTTCACTTTTCTACCCCTTTCCAATATACTCCTCCAACTTTATTCTCTTTCCTCTACTCCCCTACTTATAATACCCTCCAACTTTATTGCATTTATCCTTCTAACCCCTTTTCCAATAATACCCCTATAACTTTATTTTCTTTCCTTTTTTTACCCCTTAACCCCAAAGGGGATGACCGTGCCTACACATCTAACTCCTTTACAATAATACCCCTACAACTTTATTGTCTTTCCTTTTTTACCCCCTTAACCCCGAAGAGGATGACAGCGTCGTAGGCATGGGCAAACTCACGGTCATCCTCTAATATAATAAAACACAACAGTCTCTTCCCCCAATCTTTACTCATAAAAAGCGGTTTAGATTCAATCTCACATGCATTTCGAGGAATATCACCTTTTCAAGAATACCCTTCAACTTTATTATCTTTTCTCTTCTACCCTCTTTCCAATAATACCTTGATAACTTTATTGCCTTAACCCTTCTACCCCTTGTTCAATAATACCTCTACAACTTGATTGTTTTTCCTCTTTTGCCCCCTTAACCCCAAAAAGGACAACCATGTTGTAGGCATGAGAAAATTTTAGTGTATATGTAATAACAAGAAACATATACATTTATGTAAGAGATTTCTTCATTAACGAAAAATAATTACTCAGTCTTTTTTTAAATCATTTTTGCTCTATTCTGTGTACATACATGAAAAGAAAATATTATCCCTTGTGAACTAAATTGGTTTAAATAATTTTCTTTCATTCTATTTAATTTGCATGCATGCATATAAGAGATTTCTCCCATTAATAAAGCAAACAGGAAATTTTCAAATATTAATATGAAATTACATTAATTTTTTTGATGGGTATGAAATTATACCAACTAAATGCATGTGAACGGAAAACGTCAATAAACAAAGTAATTTAAGGTTTCTTTTTTATTAATGCAAAAAAAAAAAAAAAATTTATTTTATATGCATATGATGATTAAGAATCTACAACTTGTTCCATGATTGTGTTGCAAACAATTACCACACAAGTGTTGACTTAATGGTACAACATATCTAAGTGGTAATTTAGTATTTAGTAAGACATGAAGGAAAATTGAGTTAAATAAATACTCAAGTAACTAAAGTACATGATACACACTCGTAACGTTAACTCATTTAAAAAAATAAGGGAAGTGATTCTGCATAGAAGTGTCATGCCATGCCATAAAGTAGCATGTCCCCACAAAAAAATTGAAAATTGGAAGTGCCAAGATGACACTATGTTTGTCCAAATGCATACTTATATCTTCAATTCAAGATCTTATATTTTATCTGAAAAACCTATTCATGTTGTTCTCATCTTTTCTAAATAAAAAGTGTAATACATTGACTCAATTTTGATAAGGCAACTATTGTCCGTCACATTGGTTAATTCAATTTCTATTCCATAACCAACATCATTTGCAAGTTTGCACATCACGGGAGTATTTAACATAATTCAAACATTGAAATGTCTTATTCCAGACACATTCTTATTTGCACCTTCATGGAATTTAAAATGTTGCTATATATTGGAAGTAATGGACAAAAGGATAGACATTAAGTTTGTTTTATGGTAGAATTTAAAATATCAACAACATTTGAAAAATCTAATCAAAACCCTATGTTAAAGACATTAATAGCACTACTAGATATAGTATAGTCAAGTTGAGCGTCTTAGTGCGCTTCAAGGAGGGGCAGACCGAAGGCACAATAAATGTGAAGTGGCCACAGTACAAGTTAAGCGTACAAAGCCATACATCTTGACTGCACCTCAGTCAAGATGCAAGGTAAACCAGGTGTATGCCTCACTTAAAATTGAACAAAATAAATGTATTTTATTTGTATAGTCTTTATATACAAAAAGATTCATTTCGAAAGACATATTTTACTTTTTAAAATTTTGTCATTTTTATTCAGCCCAATCCCATTAGAGTTGGGTTAGAGCATAGTCAACTTAGGCCCACTAGGGGTATAGGGTTGGTTAAGATACAACCTGTCTCTTTAGTGTTGGGTTAGGGTTCAACCAATCACGAATAGAACCCTCACATTAACAGCCCTAATTGTTGTTGTGTTGTAGCACCAACGACATATGTTGCTGGTGTACTTATACTTCTTTCCTTTTTCTTGTTCTTTCTGTTATTCCCAAACCTTTTTCTTCTTTTTGAAGTATGGAATGAATACTTTACCTTGTTTATAAATCATACTCATACATGTAATTGAAAATATCTAAAATCTATTTTTCACTATTTAATTTTTTAAATTTTATAATTTTATTGTGCCTTGCTTCACTGAGGTGTGCTCCTCGCATTGCGCCTCAAGCACCAAGAGGCCTTTGTGCCTTAAATGCACCTTTCTCCCTAAACTACAGTGACTAGATGTGATATTAAATATAAGGGAAACAATTATACCATATTTTACTTGTATAAAAAATTTCAAAAATCTACCAAAAAGATTGTTGGATTATTTGGAAAGAGAAGGATTAGCATGTTTAAGTTTTTTTCATTGATATTTTTATTTTAGGTCTCTGGGTTCCATTGTATTGAAGATCAAAATTGTAAATTTGTTGGATATTTTATTTAGCCAAAGAGAAAAACATGACTTGTCTTGATCACTTTATATTTGGCTGAAATTTAAGCAATTTTTTAGGGGAATTGATTAACTTTTTTTATCGTTAAAGAAAGTATTATTAATAAGTGAAAAAGAAAGAAAGGGTGACCAAGACAGCCACCTAACAACAGCCAACAACAAAGAAGACAAAGAAAAAACAAGAAAACAACTCCTCAAGATTTGACTAGCTCATCCCATCTAAACATAAAACCTTCAAGGAAGGTTCCTCTGAATTCTTCTGAGATTATAAACCAATAAAAGATCAACCCCACAATATCCCCAAGCACAACATGAAAGGAGTGCTCTTTCACTTCGAACACTCTACTATTTAGCTCCAACCAAATTCCCTAACACACGGCAAAAGGGGTTAGAGACCAAAGAATTTGTTCTTGTTAGAGCTTTCTTTAAGATGCCAACTTTGAAACAGGTCAGAATGGATTGAGGAAAACACCAAGAGAACTTGAATAACAAGAGAAAATAATTCCACACCAATGATCGTCCCAAAATCTAACCCTATTCCACATCCAATCCTAAAAACAATCCTCTTAACAAAATCCGACAAAAACCTATAAATCCCTTTCCAAATAACCATCCATAAGGGGAAGACATCGCCTTCTCTTCCAGCAGAAATGATCAGTCCCATACTTGGCAGGTTGCAGATGAAAGTCTTTCCCTCCCTTTTTGACTTGATCCAATTCAGAAAAGAGGGGAAATAGATGGAGATAATATTTAAATGAATACAACATACCAAGCAGAACACCCATGGGTATGTGTACATACCGACTGAACTAGTTACACAACAACAAAAACAACAAAGCATTATCCAAAGGATTTGAGGTCATTTAAACGAATCTTATTGTCCATAGCCAAGTTTCTTGTTACCAACTGAACTAGGTATGATTATGAAGAAGGCAAAAGAAATAAGAGAGCATGCAAATAACATAATAGCTAAAGAGAAAATGTGGCCCAACATCATAAATCATAAATGAACAGACAGAAATTGCTTCTGATTCTTCATATGTAACATAATTTGATCTTAAAATCATCGAGAGAAATTTCCTCATTTGCTAGTTAATCTAGCCTTTTGCACTTGATAAAATAAAATTAGTGCATGGTTGCAAGCATGCATTTGGTAATCAGTTACTACCATGTCAGCCACTTTTATAGACAAACAATAAAACCTAACCTTCCTTATGTACATGCATCAAACTGAAATTAAATGTGAATATAAATGCAGTTAAGTCAACAAATTAGGTGAAGAGAGCCAACGGCAACGTATTCTTACTTGCCATATTTTTTGCTTCTAGCATCTCAGCATGAGCTTCCGCGGCTTCAATTTTCATTTTCGAAACAAGATTATCGTGCTCAGAAATAGAAAGTGGAGCACCATTTTTAAGGACAGCATTTTCCATCTCATCCTTTATCTTTTGCCTTAAGCATTTCTCCTGTACAAAATTCTAGTTTGAGAAGAAACACTAAGAAATCAATATTAATTTTATGCATACAAGATTTGTTACCTTGTCTTTTGCAGCAACTACTTTTCCCTTTGCTGCCTTCTTTCGTTCAACATAGTCTGAGTTCTGTTTCTCGACCCAACTCCGAATTTCTCTGAAAAGTAGGTGAAAGATTATGCAAACTATCTAAAAAGAGGGATAAGTGGGAAAAGAAATGATGCAACAGCCTATATCACTTACGGGGTGCTAAGAGCTTCATCACATAGAAAATTCAAGAGTTTCAGCTTTGTTGAGAGGTCTAGCTTGTCATATCCATCAACACCCTGATCAAAAACCTTCAAAGGAAAATCCTCCAATTCCCATGGGGACTCAGACAAGCATTTTCCAAGGCTTCGCAACCATGAATTTTCACTGCTTGGACTTAAAAGGCTTCTAAAAGCAAGAAAAATGTACATCTAATCAGCTCATAAATATTTGTTTATCCCCTTTAAATCATATGGGCAAAGAAATATACTCTGCTCCAGAGTCCTTTTGCATCAAAGACAACAATTGGAAATGAAACTGCACGATAGAAGAATTATGTCCTCGACAACGTAAGCGCCCACGTGTTAATTCTCGGAGAACAGACTCGGGCAGGCCTTGCTTCAAATTAAAAACCTAGAAAGTAACAAAACATTTTAAAAGGGAAACCCATCTCATTTAACAGTAAAAATAAAATTCTTGTTTTTTTCAGACCAAGAAAATACCATGTTCCTTCTATGTTCGCTTCTTTCCAACCAAGAAAAATAACTCAGAACTTCAAATTAAACAATTTCTGAGACCTTTTGGCTAGTAACCATTAATAGAAATCATTGAAATTGCAAAGGCCAAAGGCCCTTGCCATTTAAGGATAAAACATAGAGCGAAAAAATAATTCTCTTAAACAACTACCAAGCACAATGACAACCAAAACCAGCAACTTAATTATAGAAAGCCGGAAATATATAAATGTTGTTCAAGTGAAACATCAAGCCTTCCTTTCAATTTCAAACCCAAAGCTAAATAACCAAAGTTATAGTTACCTCTCCAAAAGCCTTGCAGAATTCGAGAAATTGCAAGGCATACCCAACATCTTCACAAGGTAAATCAATGCCAACCACAGTTGTTAGCTTGATGCATTGAGGCAATGGGATATGGACTTCAGTATTTGTGTTGTCATTCTTCTCAAATTTGTGAAATCCTGGACTCGGCATAAGCTCCGCTACGCAATTTGAATAGATTTTATCAGAAACCCACATTGGTAGATCCGTTTTCTCTAATAGACCATCATCATTCCCATCAGCTATCGTATATTCTTTCTTTATGAGATTTGGTGCACTTTCATTGGGAATTTGAGATGACTTTGGGTTCATAATCTCTAATATGCCAATGTTATTGCTTCCAACTATCTTCTCTTCTTTTTTCTCATAATTCCGAGATTTCTTAAAGGTCTTTGTGGATTGAGCTCTGTCCACATTACTACCATTCTGGCTTATATTTTTCCGCTTACTTACACCAATTTTCTTCCCATCATCTTCTGAGTTGCCCCTAAAAGAGTTTTCCTTCCCAACTTTTCTCGGCGAAACTACCATCAATTCCTGTAAGAAGCAAGTATGAATTTATAAAAAGGTGGAATATAACAAGCCATGGTTTTAAATCTCGTCCGAGACCAAAACGACTTGTCCAATACGTCTTAGTATCATCCATGAACAAGACGGATAGACAAGTCAACCATACTGGACAAGATTTAAAACCACAATTCATTTTTCTCATTGTTGAACGAGACGACTCAAACATATTGGAAAACTTGTCCAAGACAACTCAGTCTCGTTCATGGACAAGAAATCATAATGAATTTTAAAACCATGTAACAAGCCCATCAATCAAACACTTCAAGAGCCAACCAATTTAAAGTGGGAAATCAAGCAAACCTTGCTAGAAGCAGACTGATTTTTTGGTGAGGCACTCACATCATTTGCGGCCATCAAAGAGATCAAATCTTGAGGTCCCTTCGCAATTAGCATTTCAGAAACTGAAGAAAACCCAGTTGCCTTTGCAGTATGAACAAGAGGACCAGTAGGTTGGCTCCCTTTTCTCTTCCTATAAAACAGATACTTTTTTTAACATTCTCAATAAATTTTACCCAATTTGATCAAAATAAATAAATAAATAATCAAAATTTACAAACTATTTTTCATGAAAATCACCAAACCAAATCAAACCCAAAACTTTAAATTGGCAAAAACAAACACTTACATGCAGCAACTACAATTACAAATGTCTCTACACTTGGGGCATTTCCAATCATCCAACAGAGCAACCTCTTCTGTTTTCTCTCCATATCTGTTCAACATCAACCCATCCAAATCAAACTAAAGAGAATTAAAAAATACCCATAATAAAAAATTTGTATAAAATAAGGGTCTAAACCTATTGAACAGACACTTTCTACAGAATTTAATAGGGCAAGGTTTCTTATTTCTCTGATTCTTGCAAGTCTCGAACTTCATTGTTCTTTGACGACACTGTCACAAACAACCCAACAAAAATTACCACAAAAAAAAGGTGAAAATAAAATCAATCAACAAAATCGATTACTGAAACAAGATTTGGCTCTTTTAGGGTATAATTGAATTAACCTGGTGACAATATTTTCCTTGAATCTCAACTCCTGAAGATTGGGTGTTCGTCAAAGGTGAAGAAGAATATGGTTTGTTGTTCTCCATCTCTTGCTCTTCGTTCTGGGTGTTGGTGTTGTTGTTGGGTTTCGATGGAGGGTTTTGGGAGACCGCCATTTTAGTGAGGGTTTGAGAGATATATTCTTTTGTTGTTTCTCTGGTTTTCCGTTTATTTTCAGGAGAATTAGCTGTCTGAGTCTTGAGAAACGAGAGTGGAGTTAATATTTGATTAATTTCCTTTTTAGCATTTTTTTTTCCATATTTGTTTGGCGGGAAATATGAAAAACGGTATAAATTTTAAAAGGGTTGGTCATTCCCGCCACCTGGCGTCCAGGCAGATCTATGGGTTGTAATTTTTATTACAAGAACACCCTTACTTTGTCAAGTTTGTTACTAGTGGGACGCGTGGGGGCTACAGCCCCACTGAACTTTTGGAAAAAAATTATAAGCCCCTTATACTTTGATCATTATTAGAGATACCACACATTTTATTTTATTTTAAGATTAACCCCTACACTTTGATCGTTAGTACAGATAACACCATGTTTTTCTTTAGGTCTGGGTAGCCTTACTAAGTAAGAACTCCACCCTTACTAAGAGTCCATGGGCTTACCTTTGTGGCATCCTAAAACATGATCCGATGCTTCAAGGTTGTAGAGGAAAAAAATTCTATCAACTTTGAAAATGAAACTTTTCATAAAAAAGTTATTTTCAATGTTGAATTTTTAATTTGAAATCTGAGAGTTAGGTGGAAGTTCGATAGCCGTCAATTTTCAAAATCTTGGATCAAGCTCAAAAGAAGAAAAATTGTTATTTTTGTCAGTTATCATTGAATTTTAATTTTAAATTTGAGAATTTTGTGGAAGTTTTGTAATTGTCGTACATTTCAAAACTTGGATCAAGTCTCAAAAAAAATTTAAATTTTTTTTTTTATTAGATTTTCCATGAAATCTCAAGTGCGCCACTGTGTTGGATTGTGAATGTAGTAACTCATTTGAGCTCAAGGACTTCAAGTAAGAGTTAGAATCTTTATAAGTTGGTAGGGAAAGTATTTTTCAAGAAAGAGTTTGATTGGGATGAATTCTTGCATTTTTATAAATAAATAAATAAAACCTTTAGTGTTAAGACAACTCCAAGGGAACTTTACTTTATCAAGTTTGTTATCCAACAAACTTTGGAGTGGGGTGCACATTATTTTAAAGACTATATACTTATAAATGCCTTCATTCTTTAAATCAAATGTCTATTATATCTTATCTTTTATCAACATCAATTGCCTTTCCCAAAATCATTATTGGGGCTTTTATAGATATATTAGCAATCCAACACCACAACCAAATGGATTTCATGATAAAACTCAAATTGAAAAAAAAAAAAAACATTTTTAGGAATTCATAGTTTTAGGATAAAATTGATTTTGAGAGGAGAGAGAGAGAGAGAGTATAATAAGTGTTGATTTGATGAAATGAGGTTATTACATATATTTAATATTTTAAAATGACATGGATCCCACTCGAATGTTTGTTAGATAACAAACTTGATAAAGTAAAGTTCTCTTGGAGTTGTCGGAACTCCAAAGGAGTTTTTGTAATAAAATGCAACAATGAGATTTGCTTGGTAAATCTCTTTAAAAAAAAGATTAAACAAATGATGATTTAACCCCTACTGACCAAAAATCCTGGCTCCACCCTGCCTTTAATGCCCTCAATTCTTTAAATTAATACATATTATATCATCTCAACATCAATTCTACTGATAACATGGAGATGATATAATAGGTATTTAATTAAAATAAAAAAGGGTATTATAAGTATTTATAATGATGTGGGTCTCACTCTAAGATTTGTTAAGTGAGAAAATATTTTTCTTAGTAAGGAAAGTTTCGTGACCTCATCACCATGTGACATCTAAAAACATGATTTGATGTCACGGGATTGTAAAGAACAAAATTCTAAGAACTTGGGAAAAAAATTAAAAAATAATAACAAATTTTACTATTGAATTTCTTTTAATTTTAAATTTGAAAATTTGGTAGCTATCCATTTTTTCAACACCTTAGATCAAGCTAAAAAATTTATTATTATTATTATTTTTTTTTTTAAACATATTTTTAGTCTAAGCATTTCCATGAAATCTAGACGGTTGTCATAATCGGATTTCAATAATTCATATGGGGCAAATGATGATACTTAGTAAGATTTGAAATCTTACCAAGCTAGTAAAGTTAGCCTGGTTCATTTTATTACAAATCCTCTAGGAATTCTATCAAAAGGAATCTTTCTTGTTCAATTGTTTGTTATCCAACAAATCTTGGGTGGAATTCATTTTATTTTAAAAGATTAAATGCCTATAATATCATCTCTTTTTTAGAATTAACCGTTTGAGTTTCAAGAGTCAAGAGAAGAGTAAATGTTTGATTAATTTCCTTTTTAGTAATGCTTTCCATATTTGTTTTGTTGGAAATACAAAATACAACAAAGAAAAATAATGAAAACTAAATAAATTTTAAAGGGGGTTTGTCATTCTCGCCACCTGGCGTCCAAGCAGACCTATCTCTTACATTTTTATTTCAAGAACACACTTAATTTATCAAGTTTACTCAACAAAATTTGGAGTGGGACCTATATCATTGAAAATGATTAAATACCTATAATACCATCAATTCGTTAAATCAATACATGTTATATCATCTCTCTCTCTCTCTCTCAATATTTACTCTATATGATAACATAGAGGATATATTGATTAAAAGAATCAAGAGTATTATAAGTATTTAATCATTTACAATGATATGAATCTCACTCTAAGGTTTGTTTAATAAGAAAAATATTTTTTTTATAATGAAATTAAGTCTATACGACACCAATTCCTGGCATCTAAATACATGTTCTGATGCCACAGGTTTGTAGAAGAAAAAAAATAGCTAACTTCACACTTGAATTTTAATTTAAATTTGGTAGTCTGGTGTTCGTCCATTTTCAACACCTTGGATCAAGCGTTAAAAAGATTTTCTTTTGAATTTGTCTTTTATTTTTTTGACTCTAAGTGTTCCAATAAAATCTAGAAGGTTGTCTTGTAGGATTTCGATAATCCATGTGTAAATACCACAATTTGATCGAACAAGCCCGAGAGCTCAATCGAATTCAATGGTGAAAGACCAATCAAGAGAATTTCCATCAATCAAGTGGGGCCCACATCAACCAAAATCAAGTCAATAAAAGCTTAATAATAAAAAAATTTTGCCTGCCCCTTAGTGGCAAACAACCAAGTATAGGCTTGTCTGACCATTGGTTACCTAAAAGGCAGGTCACTCTGTGTTCTTATCTTTGTTTGGTTACCCTATAAGTTATTTTTGCACTAGTTTTCACCCACTTACATGCAAAGCAATTTTGTTCTGACCTTTGCCCACCAAAAGTCAATTTAGTTGCACAGGTACAAGCCCATGTGTGCACAAGATTTGCTTAAGAAAATGACCCTCTAAACATTTTCTAATTAACTTATTCCTCAAGAAGATCCTTGCTATTTCTCGTAATACCCATGCACTAACACTTTTTCTAATTTTTCTCACAAAGGTTTTCTAGTAATCTCCTTATTCATCCAACCTTGACTCCAAGTCTTTATTGATCCCCACCTGAGTTGAATTACCTTTCTAACCTCATCTTGCTAAGACTCGTTAGAGGTGATTTACTTTTGTGCCTATTAACTTTGCCCTCAATTAAGAGAATTTTCATGTCATTCTCTATAATTTGACCGCCATGACCATTTTGTCCAACTAAGAGATTTCTCTAGAAGATGTGTGCAAAGACTTCCATACCCTCAAGTTGTTAGAGATTTTATCAAGTTAATTGACCAAAAAATCCAAAATTTTATCCATTAATTATATGACACTTGACCTAATTATCTAGAGTTTGACCCAAAGTCAAGGGTCTTAGACACTTTAGCCCTTCCATAGAATTTTCTAGAACCTTGTTGTCTTTTACAATCCTATCATTGATCATCATGATTGTTAAAACTCATAAGAGTTCAAAAGATAATCACAGACAACTTGATAAAGGGCTATTGATGTTATTCTTTGAGATTTTATTGGGAACTCTAAGAATTTTGACAAATTTATCTCCAAGGATTTTTAAAGACCTCTATCCAAAGGCAAATGAAGGAGAAGCTCCAAGATCACAAACTTTGTCAATTTTAATTTTCTAAACTCTCAAATATCCCAAAACCATGTCCAAGTGAAATCCCATCCTACCTAGAGGTCTTTTTGAGCAAGAAAGCCAAAAAGAAGAAAGAAAAGAAGGGAACCAATGTGGGAAGTGTTTTTTTTTTTTTTCATATTTCCCCCTCATACATCTCCCCTTCTTTGTATTTTAGTTAATTTCAAGTTGTACTAATGTCGCATTTATTTTCCTTTGTTCAATGGCTTGGGTGGAAGAGAGTAAACTCTCTGTGTGAGGTAATCTCCCCCTATAAATCCATAATAAGCTCTACAAAAAGCATTTAAATCCTATAGCATAGTTGTTCTTTATTTCATTTCAATTATAAGCAATTCATGATTCTTAGTTTAACTTTTTTATTATTTTTCATGGTTTAAAAGCTAGAAAATAATCCATCTATGAGGTAATTTTATTTTTATAAGTCTATTAATAAATTCTATTTGGAAAACTCATGCACACGGAACATGCACACATCACTTCCAAAGGCTATAAGCTAAGGTGTGGATTTCTATAGATCCATATCTACCTCCCTTAGCTACCAAAACAATTCCATTGGACACAATTCATGCATAAAATTCTCTAGTTCTACTATGGTGCCGGTGTCTAATCCATGGATCCTAAAGACTAAACTAACTAAAAGAGGTACTCAAGTAAATATTTAAGTATCTAAAAGAGCTTAAGGACCTAAGAGAGTGAAATCCATGTGGATTTTCACTCAAACCTCACGTTCACAAAAAAATCTAGCAAGCACCTACTTCTAGTGTTAGCTTACTTACTACCTTTATATCTTCATTTTATAAAATAAAGCTATAATAACCGATTTTCCTTTTAACCTCTCTATAACCCTTTTATCTTTAAAATATAAAAATGAGTTTTCTATTTCACTTACGACCATACCAATGTTAACCATCACTTGATGGATAAAACAAGGTGCTTAACATTTTCTTTGCCCCTCAACCGAACATCCTTACCTAGTTCTTTAGGTAAATCTTTAGATATATGAGTCACCATAAGTCAAAAATAGAATTTTAAAACTCATTTGGTGGTGTCCATTTGCACCAAAACTCTTTAAATGATGACGACTCCTAACACATATAGATGAGGACTCAATCCCATTTGGGAAACCCTCACGTATCTACACCATATAGGCCCAACAATCCCTAGTAAGATTTGAAATATTATTAAGTTAGTAAAGCTAAGAGTTCAAACAACTCAAGCAATCTTACTTGTTTGTTATCCATGAAATTTTGGGGTAGAATCTACATTATTTTAAAAGATTATAGATATCTATAATACCCTTATTATTTAAATGAAATACATATTAATTATAACATCTCTCCCATCAAATTCAATTTTCTCTCAAAAAATCGGATCAAGCACAATTATATATATATAAGGTCAGGTTCAAGGACCATATGAGAAAACATATAAGAAAACTTTTGACGGTAAATAAAATTTTAAAATATGGGTTAGAAATTTTGGATTGAGCTGATTTTTTGTGAGGATGATCTCTATGATGGGAAGATCATCCAAAAAAAATCAGCCCAATCTGAAACTTCTAACCCCATTAAAAGTGATTTAGAATGTGGACCGTTGATTTTTTACCAATTTTTATCACTAAGTTGTAAATCACTTTTGATGAATTTAGAAGTTTCTGATTGAGCTGATTTTTTGTGAGGATGATCTTCTCATCATAGTGACCATCCTTGCAAAAAATCAGCTCAATCCAAAACCTCTAACCCTTATTTTGAAAAACGAAAGTTTTCTTATATGTTTTCTCATATGGCCCTTGAACCTGACCCATATATATATATATATATATATATATATTTGATTTGTACTATGAAATTTAGAATGTTGTGGCATTGCATTGCATGTGGCCATGTGCACTCAATGATGGTTTTGGGAGAGTAGATATTGAGAGGAAAATGAATATAATATTTATTTGATTTAAATAATCATAAATATTATAAGTATTTAATCTTTTAAATGAAGTGGGTCCACTTCAAGATTTGTTGAGTAACAAGCTTGATAAAGTGAGGTTCCCTTGGAGTTATCAAAACTCCAAGGTGTTTTTGAAATAAAAATGAAATAGATAGGTTTACCCATGTCAATCATGGGTAATACTTTCAAACCTTTTTTCTTTGTGTTGTTTCATTGCATTTACCCATTAAGGAAAGGGTCACTATTATCACATTTTGATCATGGTTGCTCAATTATTCCCACTTATCCTTAGGACATTTATTGGGGTACTAGTTTCAATTAGTTTTATCTTACCTTCATTTGTGTGTGTGTGTGTGTGTGTGGTGTGTGTGTGTGTGTGTGTGGAGGGATTAAACAAGTATGGTTAGTTGTTCTACTTAGCCGTTCAAGGCTCAAGTTATGGCTTATGTCAGAACATGGACTAATGCCAATTAATCTAATTAATGTGCAATTCAGTGACCATTGATGTGCATGATCAACGTGGGTAGCCATTGATGATGTTATAAGCACAAGCTCAACAGAAAATCTATGTTATTACATTTTAAACTATTTTAAATTTTCTGTTGTAACTAAATCTTCTATAAATAGTAAATGAAATCCTCCAAGGATCTTAAGATCCTTTGTAACAATTCTCTGTTATTTTATTTATTTATTAGTATATCAAAGAAGTCTAAGTTCAAGAAAGGATGTCATCAATCATCATTTTGATAAATACTTGAGATATCACGGTGTATTCAAACTATTGACACGTTTTTCTAATAGATTAAAATAAAAATGACACAAATGCCCGTCATGGCCAACCTCTAGCTAAAGTCCTTAATTTGTCTTCTCATAATTACCAATCATCTTCAACTACTTGTTAAAAAAATTATCATCTTCTTCAACCTTAAGATTCTATCTACGTTCAACCTTCAAACCTAAAGGCAGCATAAGACCTTTGGCAAGTAAGAAATAATAGAATTTTGAGTAGAAAATCTAGGGATTGTCAAGGCTTATATTAAGGCAAAGTTGAAAATGATGGATTGGAGATAACGTTAAATTAATTTATTATAGTGGTTGAAGAGCATGAAGGAGACTAGTTTTGGGAAGAAAAATCAAAATAGGACTTTTGAGAAGTAGATAATGATGGAATTTTAGGATAGAAAATCTAAGTTTTCCTACAAAAGGATTAAGGCTGGTTTGAAAATGATGGATAGAAGCCAAGGTTGAGTAGATTAAAATAAAGAAATTACCCACTCATGGAGGAGAGATCTCGAAATTACTGTGATGGTACACATTCCAAAGTATTTACAAAATCACTTCTTTACTAGTATGGTAATTATTTATTTTTAAAAAGTAAGATGACTAAGCCAAAATCCCTATAACTTCATTATTAGGATAATTTTCGGTATGTTTCGTTAACTTTTTTACCGATTATGAAAAAAACTTCTTTTACCTAAAAAGCTATTTTACCAATTTTATAAATAGTTCAGAACATGGACCATCCGAGTAAATAAGATGATTTCACCGCATATTTTGGTAACTCACCTGAAAATAGATATCATGAAGATTGAACAGCTTGAAGATGTCTAATTTTGAGGGAGGGGGGAGGTGAAGCATGATTTTTTTGGCTTTAGGTTGAAGATGAGGGCATTGGAGTCATTTTTAATAGTTTATTACATAAGAATGAGGTCAAGGAGGGCATGTCATCAGTTCGAAAACACAAGGTTACATCCCAGTTATTATTTTAGGAGAAATAGGGGCAACAAAAAATTGTTGGGGGCATGTCAAAAGTTTGAAACACAGGGATTTATCTCAAATACTAACTTTAGCAGGGGTCTCTGCTCTGCCCTTGTTAATATCTATGTATGATAACATATTTTCACACATAATTAAACACTTTATAATATAAAAAAAAAGTCTAACAATCAATCCATCTTTTGAGTAAATTAACACAACATTGAAACTTTTTTAAAAATCATAACATCGAAAAATTATCATAAAATCCGTATCAAACACTTTAGGCCTAAAAAAATTATATTCTTATTCTTATTATTTGAAAGTACGTGTTTAAAACATAAACGTAGAAACACGTCTTTTGGGAAAAGTTGTGTGTGTATGTGTGTGTGTGTGTTTTGTTGTTGTTGTTGTTTTAATAGTTAAAAGTGTCAAATGCGTTTTAAACGAGACTTGAAAAAATGAAAAAAAAAAAAAATAGAGTTTTTTGTTACTATGGATACAATAACGGGCCTAATTACACTACCCAAACCTGATCCGTGATGGGACCGATCCAATACCCGGCCCCATTCAATGGGTCATCGATGCTCAATCATAACCACTCAACACTAGCATATATAAGCCTTCACAAGAACAAAATCACATCACATAACAACTTGTCAACCTAACAACCAACCCCTTACAAATTATAATTTTTCACTAAGGGTTTTTTGGTCTGTTCAATAAATTGCCATTGATCAGTTGAGGCTTCAGATGCACTAATCATGAGCCATTGACATTTACCAGTGATCAAACAGGTTTTCTACCATAAAAATAAGGAAAATAACTTAAACGCTCTAGCGGAGGGATTTCTTTCTAAATAAGGCTCAAATTTTGGACAGTAGCTTGATAGTCCATTTAGTAAACTTTTTTTACTTCTCAACGGTCCCTCATTGTTGAGCTCACCATCTTTTATTTATTGTCGAAGTCAACATTTGTATTATTGAACTCAC
Organism: Akebia trifoliata; assembly: GCF_017979445.1. NCBI lineage: Eukaryota > Viridiplantae > Streptophyta > Magnoliopsida > Ranunculales > Lardizabalaceae > Akebia > Akebia trifoliata. The sequence goes on from NC_141383.1 coordinate 20,161,287, forward strand.
CACTTTTTATTTATTGTTGAGTTCGATATTTTTTATTATTGAATTTGACAATAAAAATTGGTGAATTCGACGCTGGTAAAATCCACCTGTTTCATTTGTCGAGTTTTTCCAATTGAAATAATAGAAAGATTGACTAAAAACTTGACTTTACTACTTGTCCACATATTTCAAACCAAATGAATCACCCATGATTGATTTTCTTCCAAAAACAAAACAAAAAATTGAAAAAAATTCTAATTTTTTACATGTCTTCAAAATGCTTGAAAATGACTTCTTCCTTCTCAAATCCTTTCTGTCGGCATGGAGTTTTGAAACTCGACTAGAATGTAGAAATCCAATTTCTTTTGGATGAAAACATGAGTTCGAACATTTAGAGCACATTCGACATTTCAATCATGAGAAATGTGGGGAGGGAGGTTTGCTGACTAATTGAAAAGAATAGATTTACCAAATGGACTATTAAGAGAATCCCTACTGTTAGATTTACGTATTCAAAACCTAGAACATAACTTTAATATACTTTTCTTTCTCCCAATAGGATCTAATCTATTGCATATTTCAAAGATACTATTCATTAAATATAAATCGAGATGATAATACTTACTTTGTGCCATTATGAAATCGTTAATGCAAATGTTAGAGGTGTGCCTTTCTATCAACGTGTTCCTCGAAGCTTTTGAACTCTCAATCAAATTGATCATTTCCTTCTAGACTCACCTTCTACATTCTCTCTATGTGGATCGGTTGGATACTAATGATTGATGGATATCACTTTACTAGAACTTTCTATTTGGTGTGTTTTCCACAGTTAGTTCTTTATATTCATATATTCCAATATGGGGACACCGATCCCTTTTATAGATGAAAGTTGAAGGCCTAAAGTTATTCTTTTAACAAGTTTCCTATTCATTAAGGTCTCTTACTAATTTTAAAGAATATTAATAATTCTAATTATATTGAGACTTTTTAATATTGAAATCCATTATACATATAGAATCATTATGCAATTAAATAACAAAAAATCGTGAGGTCAATGGGTCACACGTTATAGAATTCTAATACCTACAACTTAGAGACTATTAGAAAGAAATCTCTCCTCCTGGTCCTTGTAAGTAATTTTTCCATAATAATCTTCAACCTTCTTAAAAAGAAAATTATTTTTCTTACGCTTTAGGTAAAAAATAATTTTTTTCTTAAATATTAATAAAAATAACTCACATGTCTTTAATTCTATTATTGGGGATCTTGAGTTATATAAAACTAAGAATTAAGATCCAAGATGGTGTCTACATGGCAAGTATTAGTTGGTGTTAAAATCACATCGCCTCTTAAACAAGCTGTGCATGCAGCTTATGCTTTTAAAACCAACCAAAATGCGACAGGTAGACATTGTTCCTATTTTATAGGAACAGGACACCGTATTGGATCTGAGTCTAAAGTTAATAGTTGCATACGACACACGTCTCTTTATTGAAACCACCTGTTAATACTTGAGTAAGGCTAACCTTATTAACTTAGTGAAATTTCAAATCTTTCGTTGAGCTCACCTTGTGGCATCCAAAAATATGATTTATTATCGTAATGTTGAAGAGAAAAAATTCTACGAACTTTGAAAAAACAAATTGTAAAAAAGAGATAAGGTTATATGGACCGAAGGACCATCTATCTCTATGGATCACACGTCAATGTAACGCCCAAATACACCATCAAGTACCACATGCATATAGAGCATGAGATTTTATGAACTCAAAAAAAAAAAAAACCAAAACTAAAAGACAGATTTTTAAAAGAAACCTGATATTGCCGCAACAATTCCAGTATAAATCACCAAAAGAGTTGGTGTGGCGTTAGTAAAAATTAGTGTGGCAATAGCAACTCTCATAAAAAAAAGTTTCTTTTTACTATTGGATTTAAATTTTAAATCTAGGAATTCAATGACCGTCAATTTTTAAACCTAAGATCTAGCTCCAAATTTATTTTAATTTTTTTGGATTTTTTTTTCTTTCAAATCCAATCTAGAGCACAAACAAAATGGCTGAGTTGTCATTTGGACAAATCGTTCAAATGGCCCAAATGTAGTCCTCGGTTCATACGTCCTTTTGTTCATATATGCAACATTTTTCCTTTAAAAAAGTGACTTCACAATTGAATTTTAATTTTAAATTAGCGAATTCCATGGAATTTCAATAGCTGTCCATTTTCAAAATCATTGATGAAGCCCAAAAGAAAAAAATAGTAAGGCTAGTCTTACTAACTGAGTAAAATTTCAAATCTTACTAAGGGTAGTTGAGCTCACCTCGTGGCATCCAAATTAAACACATGATCCAATGCCACAATGTTGAAGAGGACAACATTCAACAACTTTGGAAAAACAAATTCACAAATTTAAAAAGAAAATGTTATTTTTTACAGTTGAATTTTAATTCTAGATATAAGGAATTCCATGGAAGTTCAATAGCCGTCCATTTTCAAAACCATGGATCAAGCCCAAAATACATATTTTGAATCTATGAAATTTAGAGGATGAAATTTCAAATATGACAAAAAGTCATTGAGCTCATCTTGTGACATCTAAAAACATGATCTGATGCCACAAGTTGTATTAGACAAAATTCAACAAACTTTGAAAAAAAATAATTTTAAAAAATATTATTTTTGGAATTTGAGTTTTCCATGAAATCTAGAGGATTGTGGTGTTGAATTGCCAATGTCGCTCAAGGATCCTTAGCAAGAGTTAAAATCTTCCTAACTTCGTAGGGAAAATGTTTTTTTCTTAAAACTTTCAACAAGATTGGGCCCACATAGATTATCACACTTGAAATCCAATGCCACGGCCTTCTAGATTTCTTGGAAAAACTCGTATTCAAAATAAAACCAAAAAAAAAAGCTACCGGCACACCAATTTTTTTTACTTATTACACACCAATTTCTTAAATTATTATCCCACCTTAATTAAAGATTAAAACACAACATTCAAACATTACAAAAGCTTGGTTCAAGTTATTACTTCAACATTATAAAACATTATAACACATTCAAACAACTTAGGACAGTTGTTTACAATCATGATTAGGCTTGTATAAAATCCTTTATCTAACAAATAAAATATAAACAAAAAAGAGAAAGGGAGTTCCTCTTGGCACCCAACTTTTACTTATTCCCAACCTTTGACTTAATTTTTATTTTTTTAATTGGGGTGCATTATGTAAAAGTTGGGGTGCCAATAATAGTTCCCCTATTAAAATGATTAATATTTGAGTTGTCCCTCATTTTTCAAACTAATGACATGCCCCCTTTGGACCTTGTTCTTCTTTTTTAGACTAATAAAAAACACCTAAACATCCTTATTTTCAACTTGTAACCAAAAATCCATAATTTTTCTACTTAAAACTAGATTCATTCAAAGTCTTCTACATCTTAGTACATTAACTTTGAAAGTTTTGTTATCGAGTATTCATGTGGAGGTCAATGGGAGAGGAAGAGGAAGAGAGTAGTAACGGGATTTTGATTCTTCATAATTTTAAGGGTGATTCGGCTGAGGCTCATAATTTATTTAACTTCAAAATAGATTTCTATCTTATTTTGTTATTTTTACTTTTTTTTTTTTTTTAAATGCTATTAGTTCAATTTATTTATGATTTCTTGTTCGTGAATAGACGAAAGAGTAGAAATTGATTTATAAAGTAGATTTTCTCAATACGAGTTCTTCATCATGTTAATCAGAACTTTAAATTTGAAATAAGTGATAATAAGAGGTTTGTAGTTTCATGTGTTCTAAATTCCTTTTTTTTCTTTGACCTCCATTTTTTTTTATTGGAGTTGTTCCGATTTTTGTTGTTCTAGGTTCTGGATTTTCTTTCTTTTTAAAAATATTATTCTTTTGGAAAATTTTCATCTTTCAATCCTCATTATTACATTATAGGATTTTTAGGTGAATGCGTGCAATCGATATATTAATTTATTATTATTTTTTTAATAATAAAGATTAACATCTCATATATTAAGATTCAAAATTAAACCTCTTTCCACCTACGATAGAATAAATAATTTGAAATAAGAAAATGCTGGAATGACACAAAGTATTTACTGCGATTCTCACAAGTCTGACGTGGGATGTGCACATAATCATAGATGTGTTTCCTCATGATACGAGTAAAAATCATCTACGGTTATGTATGCATCTCCACATCAGAATTGTGTGTCACCAAAGCACCACTCTTTTAAATAATAATAAAAAGTCTAAAAAAAAATATAGATAGAAAGATAAACTAAGTGACTTAAAAGACTAGACTAAGTGTTACCATTTAGAAATAAATCAATTTTTAATCAAAAAAAGATTAATAGAATTTTTTAATAATTATTTAATAGTTCACATGCAAAGCATGTGCATTTTACCTAATAACATAAAAATATCAAAAGTAGATGACGCCACTTAAGGAAAGTAAAACATCACGGGACAATATTTATTTATTAATTCCTGAGATAGTCTTTGAAAAATTAATTTTCTATCACTAAAAGTCTAAAATACCCCCCCCCCCAAAGAAAAACATAGTTTAGTCTAGTGGGTCCCACGCTTATCTAAAATACCCAAATAACCCCTTAAAAGTTACATTTTCAAGGGGGTGTTTGGTCTTTTCAATAAATTTCCAATGATCAGTTATAGGGCTGTCAACAGATAGGTATCCGATCGAATACTGTTATATCCGAATTCGAATAATAAAAAAAAAAATTATCCGAATTCGAATTCGAATTAGAATCCAAAAAATATATCGGATATCCGAAAATATCCGATCGATAGAAGTTCACATAGTTGAAACCCACAGATTTCATCTGAAAAATCACTCCGGCGGGTTCAGATTGTAGAGAGAGAGAGAGAGAGAATATGTGCCTGGATGCTCGCCGATTGGAGTAAACGTGTCGGAGTTCGCACAGTTGAAATCCACATATTTCCTTCAAAAAATCACTCTGATTGGTTCAGATCGGAAAGAGAGAGAGAGAGAGAGTATGCACCTATTACTCACCGACCGGAGAAAACGGTGCTAACGGAGTTCAATTGAAACGGAAACCCACCATTAACGTCGTCTGGTGTTTAGAGTTGAAGATTGTTTTGAGAAGATAAAGATTTGAAATAAGTTTTGCTGTATGACAGAATACATACACTATATATTTACATATATAAGGTTTTGTTGTAAAACATAAATGTATAATATATATATATATATATTATCGGAGTGGATATTATCGAATCGGATATTGCAATAACCGAATTCGTATCTGAAACTCATTCGAATGTTAAAATGACATCCGAATCCGATATATGAAAATTTCAGATAATATCCAATTTTTCGCATTTGAATTTGAATTCGGATTTCAGCTATCCATTGACACCCCTAATCAGTTGGGCTTCTTGGTATGCACTTATTAATTATTGTGAGTCATTGACGTTGACCCAGGTCGAATAAGTAGGACTAAATCTGATTTTTAGCGGATTTGATTTTTTTATACATATCACAATTAAAATATGAGTCAAATAAGGTTGATGTCACTTGATCCGAGTTAGATATGGATCCATCCCTATATCTACCTATATTCAAATGATATATTATTTTATATATTGTATGTTATATTTTTTAGTCTATCATTTATTAATAAATGAATATTTTTTTTCAAAAGGAGAGAGATCTTGAATTCTAATCGTATTTAAGTTACATTTTTTAATAAATTATTTTGTAATGATTTGAAATTATCCGACCCAACTGGTCCAAATTAATTAATTCGATCAGACCGGATCTGAATATGGATTTAATGAAAATAAAAAAAATATCAAATATGATTTGAACTAATAGGATCCGATCTGGATACGGATTTGAACCTGAATTAAAAATCCAAATATGAAAATGAGTAGACACATAAACCCTAAGAACAGTATAAAAAAAAACACACACACACACACACACACAAATATTTCTCTGCAAAAGGTAAAAAAAGTCTGAAAAATTAGCCAATTACCAAAAGTCTAAAATACCACCACAAATAAACATAGTTCAGTGGGTCGCACTTTCAATCCTCACTAAAAATATGAAAAGTACATGAGGGCATTTAAGGAAATTAAAATATCCAGAGCCATTATTTATTTTATTTATTCCAGAGAATATTTTGAGATGAAACTCCAAAATACCTCAAGAAAAAGTTAAAAAAGTCTCTGAAAAATTAATTTCCTATTACCAAAAGTCTAGAATACCCCCCCGCCTAAAAGAAAGCCATAAAGTCAAAAGTCTAAAATACCCCCAAAGAGCAAACATAAGAGTTTAGTGGGTCCCACACTCGACCATCACTTAGTATAATTGGGAACAGTGGCTCCAGCCTCAGTAGCCTTAGCTGCAGCGGACGGTTCGACACCAGGATGAGGGGACACGGGCGTACCCAGTAACTCTTGAGGCAAATCAGGTATCCCTTTAAGATAAAACGTATAAAACAGCTTAAAAGGGAACACTAGTTGTTGAAGCTTCACTTGCCCATAAACACCTTCAAAGATCCCAGATCCACCTGTTACCGCCAAATATGTGTCCTCATAAGTGAGATAAGGACCTTGTACCGACATGTGTCCGTAATCCCCAAAGTAAAAGCTGTAAATCGCTTCGTATCGGTCTCCTTTCTTTTCGGGTACGTTTTGGATCAAAATACAGAGACCCGCTGTGATTCCCAGTCTCTTCTCCAAGTTTCCACTGTAGAGCTGTTAAAAAAGAGAATTGAAGTTTAAACAATGGGTAAGAATTAAAGTCGAAGATTTATGGATTTCTGCAGCAAAAATCTAACCTTGTTGAAGATTACAGAGGGGTTTTTGAAGAAAAAAACAACAAAGAGAATCGAAATTTACAAAAGAGGGTTTTAAACAATTGGAATGATTTAAAGTCGAAGATTTATAGATTTCTCTTGTAAAAATCTAAACTTGTTGAAGATTTATGGGGGAAAAAAAAAACAGAGAGAATCGAAATTTACAGAGGGTTTTAAAACATGGGTATCAATTAAAGTTGAAGATTTATGGATTTCGCTTCTAAAAAATCTAACCTTGCTGAAGATTAGAGAGTGTTTTTTCGAAATTTTTTTTAGAGAGGATCGAATTTAAAGAGGGTTTTAAACAATGGGTAAAATTAAAGTCGAAAATTTATGGATTTCTCTAGTAAAAATCTAACCTTGTTGAAGATTACTGAGGGTTTTTTTTTTTTTTTTTTAAACAAAAACAGAGAGATCGAAATTTACTGAGGGTTTTAAATAATGGGTAAGAATTAAAGTTGAAGATTTATGGATTTTTCTTGTAAAAATCTTACTTTGTTGCTGAAAGGGACGAGATCTCCAAGAGAATTGACTTGTTTTTGGCTCAATCGAAGATAAGCTGGGCTTCCTCTGTCTCTTTCGTTGAGTTCGTAGACGTAGAGTTCTTGAACCTTAGCTGAAACAACAGATCATGAAATCAAGATCAAGAATATATATAAGAATCACTAAAATCTGTGATCGGGTGATGGAGAAATGAGAGACACTTACTGGGTCTTGAAGAATCAGAGGAGGGAGTGCTCTTTTTTTCAGTTTTAGAGAAAAAAGATTTGGTTTTGATGGAGTTGGAGTTTGTTTTAGGAGTGAAGCTTTGATGGGTAGATGTGAACCTGAGGGTTTGAGTTGAGATAGAGTTTGATGAGAGGTTGAAGGCCGACAGTTTTTTGGGGTTTGAAGAAATGAGTGATTTGAAGCAGGGGGAAGTGACGGATTTAAGAGATGAAGTTGCAGACGCCATTGATGGAGGATTTTTTAATTTTAAATTTTGAGAGATGGTGAAGGAGAATGGTAGAAGAACAGAAGATGAGTTTGGGTTTGGCTTGGAATTGGAAGATGTAGCTATGTGTATAAATATAAATATAAAGGGTGATTTAGACATACTCCTCCATGTTTGGTAATAATTGAGACACCCTTCTCGTTTTTTACTTTGACCTCGATCCTCTCTTATAGAATAATAAAATGACATAAATGCCCTCATCTTCAACTTTTACTCAAAAACCCTAATTTTTTTTGGAAAATACTAGAGTGACTGCACAGGACACTACGTTTCACACTGCACTGACATGGAGATGTGCATGCAACCATAGATGATTTCACTCATATCTCGAGAAAATGCATCTATAGTTATGTGCGAACATCCACGTCATCGCAATGTGTAACACAATATCTTGCACAATCACTCCTACATGACTCTTTTTTTATTATTATTATTTATTTATTTATCAGTAAACCTGATTTTAATGAGTTCAGTAACTCGATGTTGACGGAATTCTAATCTAGGTCTTTGGTATCATGACCTTCGACAAATAATGTTCTGAAATATACCTAATGTTCAAACTAGTCTGATAAAAAAAAAATGAAAAAATAGATTTTTTGATCGTATTCGGATGTACCCCAATCCGCTCCAAAAAAATTCAATCCAAACATATTTTAATATTTTTTTTATTCTTAATTTCATATAAATACATATAGATAAAATATTTTAATTTTTTTTATTTCCCTTTATATTTGTAGTTGAAAAATATATTTTCTAAAATTGTATATGATTTTATATTTTAATTTTTTTTTGAACATCGATAATTTTAAAATAATACATATATTCGGAATAATCAGATTAGTTTTAAATTAAGATGAAATGAAATAGATTGGATTCGATTCGCACATTCATTAATCAGATCAAATCAGGTACATGTTTAAAAAAATTAGATCGATATTGGAGTAGTACTTATTTGGTATCGAACATATCCGTTGACAGCTCTACATCATCCAAAGACTTTACCAACTAAGCTAGTTGACAAATGTTAAAATACTTAATGTTTTCTCCAAAAAATCTATAGATTCTTCAACCTCTTGAAGTAAATTCATTTTAACCTATTCAACCTCATCTTCAATCCATAATTTTCAACTTAGTCTTGACCCCGTGTAAAAAATTCTAGATTTTCAATCTAAAATTCCATCTGTTTGCTTCTCCAAAAAGTCATATCATGTTTTAAAAATTTCAAGGCTATACCTTAAAAATTCTTAGGATTGAAATTGAAGGTCAAATAGTTCATCTAAGAAGCTAAAGAAAACTGATTTTAAGAAGAAAAAAAATTAGGATTTTTTCCTATAATTTAAGATTAGGGCATTTAAGTCATTTTCATTAGTTTCAAGGGGTGTGCATCAATTTGAAAGCATTGGGGTATCTTAAATATTCATCAAAACATAGAGGGGGTATGTCTAGATTACCCATAAATAAATGATTATCCTTTGGCTTTATAAGGATAAAAGAATTAGAGGAGGTCCACCCAACAGGGCAACCTTAATAAGTGTGAAATATCAATTAATTATTGTTTGCACCTTTTCTTTCTGTTATATGTAGTTCCACACTTGTGCTAGTTAAGTTTAATCTTTCATTTTAATATATATACTTAATGTTATCTTTGGTGGGGGCTCATCATTATTTATCACCCATTCCCCCATGAAAATATGGTAGTGCCCATTTGGTGGACCACAGTTCATTTTAGATATTCGTTTTATTGTTCAAAATATTATTTCATTTGGTATTATTTTGTATGAAATGTTTGGATTTTTCAATATTTTTAGATGAAACAACCGTGAAATCAAAATATTCAAAGTTTTGATATTTCTCGAGACCTACAGATTTAAGAGAGAGAGAGATTTGAGATACTCTTGTATTTATAAATTATTGACATACCCTAGATCAAAATCTCTCGTGGAAGACTTTTTTTAAAAATAACCTTAGTTCAATTTATTGAATATGTATCAAATATTTTATAATGTTTTGATATAATTTTAATTTTTACAAAATTTGAAACACTGAATCAAAACAAGATTTTAAACCATCTTAAACAAGAATAATTCAAACAAACTCCTCAGGGATTTGATGAATATTTGAGATATTGATTTTCACCACATTCTAAAAAATAATCGACTCATTTTTTCTCCCTCAAAAATCTGTCTATAAGTACTTGGGTCCTTGATTTTTTCTTCTAAGTTTTGATAATTCAGGTCGATTCCTTTGGGGTTTTCTCCTTCTTTTTCAAAAAGATAAACAAACTCTTAAATATATTTGTAAAAATAGAAAATTTGGATTGCTTTGACTAATTACCAAGGCAAATCATGTAAAGAACTTGTAAGTCATATGGAATGAGTAAAATAAAAATAATTTTTATTTTTATTTTGGATAGAAATATTATGTTTTATAGTTCAATAGCTCGCTTGAGTTTCTAACCTAGACTCGGCCAATTTGACATGTTGACTAAATATTTTATGAGTTGACTTAGCAAATTGGTTTTATTGAACTTTTTTATTGAGTAATCTCAAAATTTAATTGAGTCAACTCATTTGAATTTGTGAAAAACGTCGAGTTCGATTGTAAGTAAAAAGTGGTGAATTCGACAATAAAAAAAAAAAGAAGCGTTGAGTTTGAGAGTAAAACTTATAAACCCGTGAGTACGAAGGACAATTAAGAAAGAAAAAATTTACTAATGGTATGTTTTATTGCATGGAAAGTCACTTTCCATGGAATTTGAAATCCATGGAAAATTAGTTGTGGAAAATAGGTAGGGTTGGAAAATCAAATTCCATTGTTTGATTCACTTGGATAAAATCATGGAAAAAATATGAGAAAAAATAAGAAGAGGAGAAGGAGGAAGAAGAAGATGACGAGGAAGAGGGAGGGGGGAGGATGTGGCGACGACGAGGGCGATGGTGACGGCGACGGTGGCTGTGGCGGTGGCGGCTACAACGACGACGGTGACGGCGACGACGATGAAGGTAAGTGAAGAAAATGGGGGCAGAAGGTGGTGGTGGTGGTGGCGGAGGAGGTGAGGGATGAAGAAGAAGAAAAATAAGAAGAGAGAGAGAGAAGGTGGTCGGAGACGGAGCCGACGACAACGGCGAGGGTGACGACGACGATGGCAATGTTAGTGTAATGGTGGTGGTGGTGGTAGGGAATAATTGATGATGGAAAACATGGGTGGATTTCATTTTCCCACCTATATGGGTGGATAAGTGAAATCCATGATTTAATGGACTTTTTGAATAGGGTGGAAAATGAATTCCATTTCCATGTGCAATCAAACACTTGAAAAATGTCATTTTTCATGGAAATTCATTTTCCACGTGCAATCAAACATACCCTAAATGTCTTGTCAAACTAATATGTAAAACTTGTGGATTATTTAGAAAAATACCCTTCCACCAGGTCCTTTTAAATAATTTTCTCTTTAAAAGCAATTTTATGCCTCTCAAGTCTCACCACACATCACTATCATTGGTCATTGGAGTCAAAAACTTTAATAATTTTAATATCGTCTACTTGACGAGAGTGCTTAGCACATGCCACACGTTTAAAACAATCCTATTTTAGAATTGCAACATACAACACACGGGGAAGCTACTCCCCTTGTAAAGCCAATAACAGCTAGACAAGTGTCCAGGATACCACGTGGACACTGTTGAGGGGCCCACTTGTGCTTTTCTTTAATCACGAGATATGCATATATTCACGAGGGGTGGTCGGTTATAATTATAAGTATATTAAAAAAGCCTTATTAATTGTAGACTCCCCTAATTTTGTGTTTTTCTTTTTAGATAAAACCTTTGGAGACATCCAACATAATTTGCTAAAAATATATGTATTGGTAGCGAAGGTCGTTTTAAAAAAAAAAAGTCAATAGGGTTAATGGTAGACCCAGACCGCTTACAACCTTAGAAAAAACAAATCTCTACGATCTTGATCAATGATAGAATTGAGGTTATAAGGGAGAATGTCACTATTTATTTCAGAACATTTCATAAAATCTTGGGAGGATGCAAGATAATCTGCAGTTCGGTTAGTTTTCTTGAAAACTTGATTGAATGTGTATCTGTGGAAACTAGGAATACGCCTTTTGATAGAAAGAACTAAGTGTATCAACACTTCATGGAGTACTCCATTGATCGTCAAAGATATTGATAGCCGTTAAGGAGTCTGTCATAAGAGTAATTTTCAACGGTTAAATTTTGTGTTTATATGGTCAAGATCTTATGTCATTCTTGAGTTAACGGAACCCAACAATTTTTAAAATATCAAAAGAATTATTAACAAAATATATCATTAGAGGGTAACAAATAAATATTTTTCAAGCATATTTTTAGAAAACCTAAGGTCTTGGAGGATGCTAGTGTTCATATGAAAGCTTGAACATTAGCATATTATAACAACCACGACCTCCACAATTTTAGATTTTTCAAAAGAGTCGTTCTGGAGTGACCTCAAGATTGTAACCCAAGATATGAGTGCAAAAGCATTTATGGTTCCTACACACTTCCACGTCAGGAAAGTGTGATATAAGGTACAATCTTGAGGTCACTGCAACATTATTCTTTTCAAAAAGATTTATAAACGATATTTATTAATCTTATAGGAAAAAAAGGGTATTATTGTGCAATGAAATATAAATAAATTTTAAGAAATTATTTACAAAAGGGATATTTACAAAAAAGTGATCAACTTTTGATGAATTTACCATTCCAGCTCACTATCCATTTTAATTATCAAAATGTAAACGATAATGAATTATGAGGTTTTGAAGTGACTATTTCGCAAATTTAAAGTGACAATTTCGCAGCTTTAAAGTGATTAATTGAATAGTTACGTCAAGCCTACGAAATTGTCACTTTATACCTATGAAATAGCTAGTCACTTTAAAACCTTCGATTCGTTAGCATTCACGTTTTGGTAATCAAAATGAACAATAAGCTGAAATTGTAAATTATTCAAATTCAGCTCACGAAATGGTAATTCACCCTTTACAAAATGTCATTGTACAATGACTCTTACATCCTTGTATATTTTACACTAAATGATAAAATAATAAATATTTTTCGAAGGCATTTAAAAAAAATAATATAAGATTACTTCCTTTCTCATAATTATTGGATCCATAGATCCTGACACTTTGTTCCAAACCTAAATTTATTTAAATCTTCCAAGAAAAAAATAATTCTACTTTTTATTTTTCTTAAAAAATAAGATACAATTTAAGCAAACAAGTGACACCACCCAACCCATACATAATACGGCTCTCTATAAATTCCCTTATTGTGGTGGTTGAGCTATAAATTACATTTGGCTCCACTTCACTTCAAAACAAGACAAGGTGGTGGGATACAGAGATATGATGGACATGGGTGAAACGTTTCATGCCACACCACAGCACTAAGATGGTGGAGCCTAGCTAAGCCCACTTATATTGTTGAGCTGTGGGCCAATGTTTTAAATAGAATCTTTCAGACATACCCCTCAAGATTACAGAGAATTTTTTAGACACCCCTTATGTTTTCAAACTGATGACATGCCCCTTGACCTTGGTCTCCTCTTATAGACTAATGAAAATGACCAAAATGCCTTCATCTTCTACCTCTAGACAAAAATTCTAATTCTTGGATTATTATTATTATTATTATTTTTTTTTTTCCAAAATCAGTTATCTTCAAACTTTTGAATTTCTATGATAAATTATTTGTAATTTATTCAACTTTATCTTCAATCTTACCTTAACCTCTTACAGAAAATCGTTGATTTTCTCCAAAATTTCCATCATTTCTACTTGTGAGCCTGGGATCACCAAGGATTCAATGACCCCTGGGTCATGTGAAAATTGAAACCTAAAAAAAAAAAAAAAAAAAAAAAAGAAAAAAAAAAAGAAAAAGAAAAGAGAGAAAATTGTGAAATTCCCGTATTAGAGCAAAGTGCATTTTAAAATCGAAAAACTATAAATTACTGTTTTCGGAATTAAAGTATTTTATTTAAAGGGAAAACAATTTTTCCCCGTTTTAATTTTAGTAAATGGTTAAAAAATGTATACTTTATAAAACAGTAAATTTTTTTCACCACTTTTAAGTTTAAACTAAGATATTTTAAATCCAGAAATGATAATTTACCATTTTTGAAATTAAAATAAATAATCTACCGTTATGGGAATTTTCCAAATTTCAGCAATTGTTTTGGTAAAACAACAAAAACTTACCACCACAAAACAATCTGTGAACATGTGACTGACCATGATATCTTCTCTTATGAAGAGCCTTGCAGTACTCCCAAGGGTGCGATTTGGTTCGGTTTGAGGTCAAATTGGAACCGAACTGACATAGGTCGATTTCACTAAATAAGAGCTTAGAATCAAATCAAATTCCATTGGAACCAAATCAATCTAAACTGAACGAAAATCGATTTGGTTATAAGGATTGTCAATATTCTATGAATTATAAATAATATTTTTTTAATGAAACAACAAACATATAATAAACATAAAACTTCATACAAAAATCACAAATCTATATAGAAAAAGTCATTAGTTTATCCATAAAAAATTACTAATTTATGCCTAACTCCTAAAATAATTTATAATAATATATTTATTGCATAGGGGTTCGGTTCTATACAAGCTTGATTCGAAAACTGAACCAAATTGATTGGTTCTTCATTTTCGTAACTCAGAACCACTGCAACTTATTCCAAATTGAACCAAATCACATCAAAGCTATCGGTTTGAACCAGATCAAGTTGCACCCCTAGTACTCACTACTCATTGAAAAGCTAATGATTAATTACTTTCTCTAATATGTCTAAACGAACATGGTATGTAAGTTTCAGTAGTGATTCAATCACAAAATAATTTATACAGACCAAGTATAACATAAAATCTACAATTCTGTTTTATTTAGAATTTGTTCTTTAAGTGAAAAAGCTTATGGGATTTTTCTTTAAGAATTTTATATTTAGATGGAAAATATTACTCTTTTGCTTGGCCCTAGGCCTCCATATGAATCTTCAAATGTGTGAAATTTCCATTTTAGCCCACTATTAATTTTAATTTTAAAAATGCTAAATTATTATTTTCAGAATTAAAATAATTTACTAAAAATAGGGAAAATTCTTATTTTATAAAATAGTAAATATTTTCGCTGGTTTAGTTTTAGTAATAAGTAGTTAAAAGTGAAATTCACTTTATAAAACGTTAAATATCTTTTCCCACTTTGAATGGAACACTTTAATTTTGCAATTGGAATTAAGATGAATGGTGAGCTGAAATGTGTATTTAACAATTTTCAATGCATATTTTAGTAAATTAGCTCAAAATCTATATAAACATTTTTTTTTTTTTTTAAATTTAAGAAAAAGGTGTTTAGCACAATTCCACAACATTAAACCTGCATTGCTCGCCTTTACATGTCTCGTGAAGGTTAAAATCTTATCTTGGAATGTTAAGAGGCGTGGGGTAGAGATATGAGTCAGTATGTTTAAAAGATGGCAATCTGATACTATGTTGCTTCACGAAACAAAGATGGAAAAATGCAACCATGGGATAAATGATTTATGAGAGTAGGAATATGAAGTGGTGTGATCTTCGAAGACAATTTAGAGAAAGATGAGACGAGAGAGGGAGAACAAGGGAGAAAAAAGGATTTTCCCGAACTAGAACAACATCAGTTCTATTAAAAAAAATGATTATTTGATGGCTCTAATTCTAATTATTTTGAGTGCTCAGGATCGTCAAATATGTTTTGTCAAATTTTGGTCTTTTTCACATAGTGTTCAATTTGTCCGAATAGTTGGGTGGGATCATGGTCATGTAGGATAAGAGAGGCATCTAATGTCACTTGTATCTCATTGTGCAGGGGATCAATTGTTATGGGTGTTTACTAGTATCTATGGCCTTAGGTATATGCCTTTGCTCAAAGTTTGGGAAGAACTTGATGATGTAGAGAGGCTTTGGGATCTTCATTGGTGCATTGGATAGGATTTCAATGTGTAATTAATTAGAAATTCTCTCGTGAGAGTATAGATTGTTGTTAGGTTACTACTAAAGAAGAATGATATTCGATTTTAACTCTCTCAGACAATTACAATGAACCCTAATGGGGTTTATATAGAAAATAATAAGGAAAGACAAATCTAATCTAATGCTTATCTTAAGGATTATGATCCCGCCTTAATCATATTTTATCCAAATCCTAACCTCTAAGGATATGATATGGTGTTTCACAATACACCTTATTAGAATGGTTTACATATCATACTCTAACAATAAGTATGAGGACTCTAGAAATTTGTAAATAAGAATTGCAGACACCCCAATTTGCCCAACTCGAGCCCGAGAGCTCACCAAAATCCAATGAGGAAGGGTGCAACCCAAAATACTTAAAAATTACTAAGTGAGAGCCATTTCAAAATTTCAAAAAATTTCAAGAAATTAAATTTAAGTTTGTCCTTGGTGACTAAGGCCAAGCTTAATTTTACTTTGTCCATTGGTTACCTAATTTTAGGGTAAAGATTGCTTTGGCCTTCACTTACCTAATGTCAAGGTAAAAATTACTTGGCCTTCACTCATGTAAGGTCCAGTCGGTTAGGTAATTATGTTTGGAATGAGTGCACTTGAGTGTTCTAGATTTTCTTAGGGAATTTACCTCTTAGGTCCTCTCTTAATTTTTTTTTTCCTAAGAAAGTACAAAGATTTTCTAACTTTATCTATGCATTAAGCCTTCATAATCTTGTAACCTTGGTTTTTTTAGTAATTGTCAAATCCTCCTAACTTTAACCTATGATCCTCATAAAGAGTCAATTATCTTTTTATCCATAGTTTGTTGAGACTCAATTAAGATAATTGACTTTTAAGCCTACTATTCTTGTTCCTAATTCAAGACTATTTTACCACAATTCTTTGCAATTTTTCCAAGTTCAAGGGTTGATGACATTTTTGCCCATCAAGAAGAATTTTATAGGACTTTAGAGGTATTACTCTTCTACCTTTAAGTTGTTGTTGGGATCCTATTCAATACAATTGACTACAAAACTCCTATTCTCTTGTGTTTATTACATACCATTGCTCTTGTTTTTATTGAATTTTGATTCACTTTCAAAGGATTTGGACACTGTTACTCCTCCCATAGAATTTTCTAAACCTTGAATACTTTGACACATTTATCATTTGATTATCATGATTAACAAGACTTAAGGAGGTGTAAAGACAACTAATGACATCTTAATGGAGGTAATTGATGTCATTTAGTGAGGTTTTGTTGTAATTAATTAAGTGGAACTCAAGGAGTTTGGAAATTTATATCCCTAAGAGTCTCCCAAGAGTCTATAAATAAAGGACCCTTGTAAGGCAAATAGGAGAAGAAGTCCACTTTCCCAAAATTTTGCCTAATTCTCTTTTTGCTTCTTTTCACCATCCTAAAATTCTATCTAAATACCTACTCAAACTCCTAGAAGGTCTAGAAGATGAAAAGAAGAAGACCAAGGTTGGGGTAGAATTTTTAAATTCTATTTGTTATTAGT
Organism: Akebia trifoliata; assembly: GCF_017979445.1. Lineage (NCBI taxonomy): Eukaryota > Viridiplantae > Streptophyta > Magnoliopsida > Ranunculales > Lardizabalaceae > Akebia > Akebia trifoliata. The sequence continues at coordinate 20,178,670 of NC_141383.1, forward strand.
TGTATCCCCTAAATCCCACTTCTATCTCACCCTTTCTTTATTTTCAAGTACTTTAAATTCCAAAGCAATGTAGTGCAATTTTAATTTTATTTTTCATGGCTTAAGGAGGAAGAGAGTAATTCCTCCATTATGAGGTAATCTTCTCTTTTATAAGTTCATAATAAATTCTCTAAAGAATATTTAATTTTAATAGCAATTGTCTTTCAATTATTTGCTTTCAAGCGCTTTTAATTTCAAGCAAGTGGTATAGTCTTCTTGAATGGATTAAGGATGAAGAGGGTAATCCCTCATGTGAGGTAATTTTCCATTTTCTAAGTTCATAATAAATTCTTTAGGGAATATTAGTTTTCTATGATTTGTTATTTATTTTCCTAGTTTACTTGCATGCATTTAGTGTAAGTATTTTATTGACTTAAGGAGGAAGAGAGTAATCCCTCCATTGTGAGGTGATCTTCCATTTTCTAAGTCCATAATGAGTTCCTTTGAGAACTTTGCTTGCATACACTTTTGCACACACTATAATTTGTGTTAAAATGCAAAGAGTTAAAGTGTTGTCCCTATGGACCAACATTTGAAACTCAAAGCATACAAAAAATAGTCCCTTAAAGACACATTTTGGACACTTCTTCTTTAGTTCATTCATCCATGCATTCATACATTGCATTATTTTCTAACTCCAAAAAATACATACAAAAAAAAAAAAAAAAAAAAAAAAGTTTTCTACTTCATATTTGGCCAATACTTGGTAATCACAAACTTGGTAAGTGAGATGAGGAACCTAAAACTTTCATTGTCTCACAATCAAACCTCATTATCCCTCTTAAGTTAGACTAGATTTAAGTCACCAATCTGTTGAAAAAAAAATTCAAACCCTTTTGTGGAGTAAATTCACACCTTAAACTAACTCATAGAATGGTAACAATTCCTAAACCCAAGTAAATGAGATCAAAGCCCATTGGACCTTACATATCTACAAGAACAATCTTATGAATCTTTTGTTGACCTTCATTCGATTGAATATTTGTATGAATCCTTATGCTTACGTAAAATTCAATTTCATCTGTTCAGTATAATTGGTTGTCCAAGCGAGAGAGAAATGAAGAACATCCAAGTGGCCCCTCTACTTGGCCAAAGTTTAATCATGCATGGTTTTCAATCTTGGTTTGTCAACTGTTTCTCCACCCATTGAGACCAAGTTGATTTGGATGGGTCATTCATAATGGATATCTGGCCTCGATTTCATATTGAAATCAAGGGGTGTAACAAACCCATTGAAGAAAATTTTCTTTGGGATTTGAATTTGTTTCTAAAGAAGTCTAAAGGGTTGAAACATTAGCCAAACCATATGAACTAGATAACATGGGTTAGGTAAAGGTAGAGGAAGGAAAGGAACATGTCTTCAGTGCTACCTTATGCCGAGGAGGTATCATTATTGCCTTAAAAATTCAAAATGCCTTGAAAGTTATAGAGGTTGACAATATGAAAATTGGAACAAGTGAGTTAGAAGACACACATTGTTAAAAACGAATCTATCTACAGAGTAGCCTATACCATTGTCCCAAGTTCTAAAGAGGGGTGGTTGCAGGGAAAAATTGATTTCTTCCCTAAAATACCCATGTCTCAAGATATTGATAATTTTGGATAATCCACCCTTTCAATTGGGCACTTAGGCGCTGTTTGTTAAACTGAAAAAAACAAGTACTGAATAGCATTAAGCGCTGAAACTTATAAGCGCTGAATTTAAGTTCTGAAAAAGTTGTTTGTTTAGATGCTGAATCATATTTGTTACACATTGCTGAAGTTGGTAAATTGTCTTTGTTACCCTTATAATCATATTATACATTGTTTGCATGTTTCAAATGCATATTTCTTATCAAACACAATAAAATATATTATTTCTTATAAAATTAAAATACAATTCATTTTTAAATAATAAATAATACTCAAATATTTAATTTATAAATAATAATTTCTATTTATAAAAGCCACAAATTTCAAATTAAAAATAATAATGTCATACAAGTCATCAAAATTTGAAATCAACATTAAAATAACTTAATTTTGGATGAATAATTTTCGATGGAAATGAAGGATGTGTAATTATAAAAGCATCCTATGAATTAATAAGGGCAACCCAAACTATAGCCAATTTTTTTTTTGTTTTATATGGGTTAAAGTTTTTGGAATGAGCAAAGTTTTAGTGAGGATGGTCTATATGGTCTAGAGATCATCCTCACTAAAAATCAATCCATTTTCAAACTTCTAACTCGTCAAAAATAATTTTTTTTTAAAAAAAGGGATGATTTACGGTTCTTGAACTTGTTTTGATAGGGTTAGAAGTGTCAGGCATATGCTGATTTTTGGTGAGGATGATCTCCTCATTGTAGAGATCATCCTCATCAAAAATCAACTTATTCTAAAACTTGTAACTTATATAAGATAAAATAATTTAGCCATGGTGTGGGTTTATTAATTTGTGGGGTGCTTATATACTAATGAAGAGATCATCATCACCAAAAATCAACTCATTCCAAAACTTTTAACCCATATAAGACAAAATAAGTTAGCCATGGTGTGGGTTTATTAATTTGTGGGATGCTTATATACTTATCTATGGGATATAAGAGATAATATCCTTCTAAGAATAAAGGCATACTTGTCCATGCTAAAAAAAATGAAGGGCATACTTGTCCGTATTGAAAAAAGCGAAGTACTTTACGCTTCAGCACTTTTTTTCAGCATCAAAATAGTGTTGAATTTTTTTCACTTATTTTCAATAATAAGTGCTAAAAATATAGAGTAAACAAACACGTTATTTTAACAAAAAGTGCTGAATTTAATTTTTTCCAGCAATAAGTGCTGAAAAGTAGTACAAACAAACACTGCCTTAGGTATATAGTCACCAAGTTAAGGTTTGGGAATAAGTTGGCTGGGGAAAATTTGAAGAAAAAAAAAATGTGCTAGGGTTATGGTTGTATAATTATTCCTACTATATGAATTTCGACAGCCAAGGCTGTTGAAATTTTGATGTTCCTCAGATTTGACATTTTGGAGACGTCAAATTTCTCCCACCCTCCATTAATTTGAAGATTTCCATCACTGAAAAAGAAAAACTAACAATGAAAAATTCGACTGCCCAAGACTGTCGGCCATCGAATATGGGCTTTTTTCACATTGTGTATCTCATAGTAAACAATAATAAAAAAATCACTAAACCTCATATTAAAATCCACAAAATTAAAGTAATTACAAGCCTACAACGCATTCAATATTTATGTTGTTCAAAATATTTAAAAAAAGGAAAAAGAAGACTGGAATCATGAATCCAAGTTAGGATTCATCAATCCATAAAAACTCATCAAACTAAATATTATTCTCATTCTTTGACACTTTATCGGTAATCATGATGTTCTTAAAAACCCCGACTTATTGAAGAAGTCATTATTAAATCATGATTAGTTGATGAAGGAAAAAAATCAAGATTTAATTACTCACAACTTTATGAAGAATTCAGTTACAGGAGAATTAGGAACGAAGACATTTCCCCTTTTTTTCGCCTGACTCTTCGATTTTAAGAATGAGTGATTGCCCTTCTTCGACCCTTACTGTCGAACTTGAGAGCGGACATCTGTTGTGTTCCACTTATTGAACAAGGTTCTATGGTTGGTCCAGCCTTGGATGTTAAAGGCATCCTTGGGGTGATCTCATAGTTCCTACAAGGTGGAGACGATGGGGTCGGTCATCCTTATCTAAAGGTTGTTCCATGATCTTTCTATCAGCTAGTGAGAATTCGGGTCAATAGAATGTAGACAAAGGTACTATTGGTGACTATGCAGTATGCACTCAGTTACGGCCCCATTCTAGAGGTAAGACAGTCATAAAAAATCTTGCTCACAACTGGTTAGATGTCTAGAAGATGGTAACATAACGAAAAAAAAGAAAAAAAGAGAAAAGAGATCAAGAAAAAATCCCAAAGATCATGAAAACTGCAAAGATATAAGGGAATCAACAAAAAATCCAAGAAATTTAGGAAAGTTTCAAGATATCCTGCCAACTTGCTAAAAAGTTAGAAATGAGAAAGCCTATAAATATAAGGATCAGCTAGTTGCACACCACACATTACCAATTGCACTCCATTTAGTTGATTACACTCCAAAAAAAAAAAAAAAAAAATATTACTCCTTTTCTTCTTTCCCAACCATGCCCACATAAATTATTGTTGCTTCAATCATTTTTGTATGGTTTAATCTATTTGAAAACATCACAAATCCCTTGTACTCATCATATATTCAGGTTGATTACACTTTTAAAGTTATTGAGAGGCCTACGAAACTTATTGGAATCCATGTCGACACTTTGGATTGATCATTAATGGTAGAATTCCAAGAGATAAGATCGATCCAATAATAGCCTTTTATCAATTTCTAAATATAGCCTAAATATAGATTGAATTACCAATAACTTAAATTGGTTCCAAAGAGAACATGAGCAAAATCAATCACAAGAAAAATAAAGCATGAACATAGAATAAGCCATGGGAAGATGAATAAGTCCCTAAATCATAAGATTACCATAACGAAGTGCAATTAGTAGCTGATATCTAGGTTTGAAATTTTTTTTTTTTTATTTTTAATGTTAGAGTGCAACCAACAACTAGTGGTGTGCAACTAGTCAATCCCTGAATAAAAGAGAATAATCTACAGCATTCATTCAAGTCTTTTGCCCTAGGCTGATTTGAAAGCTAGAATGACTCTATTATATAGTTACCCTACCTGCATGGATTCAAGATTACATAGCAGACTTCTACTTGGCAAATCTAATCATGATTAGATTTAATTCAAATCTCCATACTGCATGTTAAAATAATTTTTTTAAAAAGGAGTTTCTTTAAAAGCATTTTTTGAGGGAGAAATTAATCCCCTTTTACTTGAAGAGGGTTTCTACAAGACCCATTCTTTAATTAAATAAAAAATAAAAAATCATTTTGTGTGTGTGTGTGTGTACGTAAATAAGTTCCTCAAATTAATCCTTACTTAACCAATAACATATAAGTCATTTTGTGATCGTCGACAATAAATTTCGTAGATCTAACTCGAAATTCATGAAATAAGATCGTAAATGATTTTATTGATTTGATAAAAATGAGAGTACAAGTCTTAATATTTTCCTCTCATTAACAGTCAAATACAAAAATAAAAATAACTTGTGTAGCTTTCTTCTCTCTAAGTTTCGTGCGTGATCGACTGAGAATGTTGCTTTGACGGTGATTTTGTTTGTGCTTGATCTTATGTAGAGATTTCTATAGATTTTTTTTTTCTCTCTAGGCTTCGTGTTTAATCAGTTGAAAATGATTTTTTGACTTTTGATGTAAGGCTTTAGGCTTGATCTTTTCTTTAATCGGAGTCCGAGTCTTTTAAAGAACTTTGCTTTATCTTTGGAGGAGGGCTTTAGAGCTTCTGTTTTCTTAGAGAATATAATCAAGATCCCCTCCCAATGAGGGATGCTTTTGTATTTATAGACTTAAAAATAGTTTAACTTTTCAATTATGTAATAATTTAAAGAGCTTTAATCGGTTTGTTTAAAGGCTAAACTCGTTCAAATCTAATTTTAAGGATTCTATAGATTGTTGGTAGACTAAACTCATTTATTTGAATGTAAGGTCTAACATTTAATATGTGGATCACTTAACTTTATTTTAGATCATGGGTTTTACTTGTAATAGCCCAAACCCAAACCATATGAGGTCCGTCTCAATCAATAGGTCCTAATTAAAATATATAGGCCCAAATTTGATTTTAGGGACTTTTCGATAATTTATAGTTACAAGGTCTCTTTAAATTTTTCGATGCCCACTGTGAGATTTCTTCACTAAAACGCTTAATGTATTTCGAAATCGTGACTTCGATCTCCATCAATATAGTAGAGCTTAATATTCACCACCATTGTTTGGTGATCAATATTTGTTGGTTATTAATTAGCTCTAAGATTTACTATATAATTATGATTATTGACAATTTGATACTTCTGTTGGATTAAGAGATTCTTTCACTTATCCGTTTTACTCCCAAAAATTCGAAAAAACAAAGGAAGACAAATCACATGTAAAGCAATTGGTAGTATTTTTTCAAATCTATGGTAAAATATATCGAATTTCATGAAACAAGCAAGACTCATGGATCATGGTTTGGGTAGTCTAACAAGGAACGTTAGTTTATTGGGCCAGCCCAGTCAGGCCCAAATCATGTTTTGGGTTGAGTTGATGGGCAAACTGACCTGATTAATTAAATATATATTAAATAGGGGTGTCAATGGATAGTTGAAAATTCGAATCCGATTCAAATTCGACTTTGAAATATCGGATATTATCCAAAAATTACGGATATCAGATTTGAATTTGGATAGTTTTATATGTTCAAATCCTTATTGGATACAAATTTGGATATTAACATTTCCAATTTGATAATATCTTATTTGAAATAATAAATAATATATATTACTTTACTTAATTAATTTTTATATAAATAATATTATTTTATTTTATTTATTTATTTATTATATAAATATTATAACATATAATATATATTTTTTAATATTGAAAAATCAGTTGGACAAGGAAAGATTATGTTTTTTTTTTATATACAAATTATTCGAATTCTAATCGGATATTATCCGATATCCAATAGGATAATCGGATTCGAATTCCACTACTTGAAAACTGGAAAATTTGACAGGGCCAAGGCCCACTAATTTTAGAAATTATATTTTGACGGTCTAGGACCGTTGAAATTCTTGATGTACCCAGATTTGATGGCTTAGAGCTATCGAATTTCTCCCATCCTTCATTAATTTGACAGTTTCAACCCGTGGAAATTTTTTTTTTGACAATGAAAAATTCGATGCCAATTCGACCCCTTGGTCCGTCGAATTTTATGAAATTTGATGGCCTAGATCCGTCAAATTTGAGCTTTTTTCCACATTGTGTTCGATATCAGATAAAAATTCTGAATTCGGATTCAGATATTGTTGTATCTGAACCGATAAGCATCCGTTAACAGCCCTAATATTAAAAATTATCGAACAAGCGTCGGTCTTGCAGTTCAGTTTTGATGGGCCAACTCGTCCTGCAAATAGGCCCAAAAGTGTACCAGGGTTGGACTTTACATTTTGTTTTTTGGTTCAGCCCATTAGCAGCCCCAACCACAACAATGATAGGAGTGACGCTCAGAGGTGAAAAGTTTTTTTATTTTTATTTTTTGGGTTATTTAGAAACAGTGATACCACTCCAAGTTTTAGTGAATATTTCAAATACACACCAATTTTCATACTTATGACGTACCCTTGACTATGTTCTACTCCGAAAAACTTATCATAATGACTTAAACACCATCCTCTTCAATCCCTACCCAAAATTAGGGTTGGCAATGGGTCGGATAATAATTCATTTATCCGACTCATCCTATCATAGTTATTCGGGTATGGATATAAATTTTTTATCCGACTAAGAATTCAAGTAAATTAATTCGTAATTATTTATATCTGAATAATTTTAAGGTTTGATATGGATTTGTCCTATCCAACTTGAATATTTGTTTATTCGAGTTTGATATGGGAAATTCACAGTAAAATATTTGTATAATTCAAAATTAATATTTTTTTTATCATCTTCATAATGAGATGCATATATACATATCTAATTTGAATATCTGCTTGAAATTTGGATACAAGTCGAATACAATCATACAAATATCATTTAAAAAATTGGATAAATAGTCAGATATGAATATCATTAGCATAAGTGAGTAAACAATTGGATATGGATAACTAGATATAGAGTTAAATAGGATATGAAAATAGGATCATTTGACCCACACCCGACTCATTCCTGAAACCTCTTTGATTTTTCTCCTTAAAATCAGACATCTTCAAACTAAAACGTACAATGAGTGAAAATTGAATCCATTCTTCGTGATTATTTCTTCTATCCATGAAACATACTTTAGAGACATCCACCCAATCACTATGCTCATGTGACACATTAGGTATTCGAAATTTAAAACAAAGGCCAAACTTTTTTTCCCCCCTTTAATATTGTACTCTTCTAACTTTAACTTTTAGAAAGATTAGAGTGGGATGAATATGTTTGTAAGAGTTGTGATAATCTGACTATCCCACGTGGCACACTCAATCGACTTTCCTAACATGACAAGTTCGGGAATTATAGATATATACATCTTGGGATATACTATTCCCTCGGGATACATATATTTTTAGGGAAGTGCAGTTTTGTAGCCCAAGGTGTACAGATCTACAATTCTCGAACTTGTCACATCAAGAGAGCCAATTGAGTCTACTAGGTGGGATAGTCAGATTATCACAATTCTATATGTAAGGACTTCAAATTTTTTAATACAAATTAGGGTATGTTTAATTGTGAGTGAAAAATAGGTGGAGAAATAAATTTCCTTGGAAAATACGATTTTTAAATGTTTGATTATGTATTTTCCCTACAATTCTACTTCTTCTCCAATGTGATAATCCACTCTCCAAAGGAAAATGGATTTCCATCCAACTATGGGGAAAATGATTTTTCCACCCAATAAAATTCTCTCGTGATTACTTACTCGGGCCCTCACCCTTAACTAAAAATTATATTTGTAAAACTCAAAAGCTTGACTCAAATGTTTATCGAGTTGAGCCATGTCGACAAGTTGCTAATCAACTCGAACATGCCAAATAAAAGTACATTTAAAAAAAAATAGTTTTTAATATTTTAAAATTAGGTTAGAACCCTAGAAAAAATATCATCCAAATAACTCAATTGGGTTTCTAACCTAACAAGTGCATTTTTAGCTAACTGGATTGGTTGACTTGATGAGTTGGTTCCATCAAATTTTGGGGCAGTCACCTTGAAATCTAGTAAATTGAGTTGGCTCAAGTTTGAAGTTAATTCAATGAATTTTAAAGCTATAATACAACCAACTCTCTTATTCATATTTTTCTATGTGCAATCAAACAATGAAATTCATTTTCTGAACAAATTTGTATACCCTCTGAAGACCCTCGAAGCTCAATTCAACTCAAATCATTGAGTCGACTCAATCACTAGTGGTTCAAATAGGGCGCATTAATATATATTAAAATATTATTATTATTACTAATTTTTAGAAGAGAAAATTAACTCTAATGCACATAACTCTACCAAATTTCAATTCATGAACATGAATGTTTTCAACTGATTTTGATAAATCACTACTATTGATAAGACAAGAGTTGAATTCCAAGCCAATCTAGAATAGTAATGAAACGTGACCCACTCAATCCCTTGAAGAGGGATGGATCGAGGGCTCAAAGTTGGTTGAAAGAAATTCATTTTTTCAAGAAACCACTAATATCACTTGCAAATGGAAGAAAAATCCCCGGCCCCACTTTAGGCACAAGATTTCACCCTAACGCGCTTCGACCTAGACCAAATAGACCTATAAATAACTAGGCCCCACTACACGCAACCACCTCACGGGTTTCGACCAACCCTTTTCGAGTTGTAGTACATAACTACGCAAAATTCAATCAAATCGAGTTGACTCAGCCAAATTTAAAATAATTCAATGTTCTAGAACTATGAGATAGACTAGTCCCCAAATTAATATACCCCTTTTAAAGGACGAGGGTTCCCTTCACATGTCACAAATATATAATTGATTCATGATAATATGAATTGCCAGGTGGCATACTCAATCGACTCCCAGATGTGACAAGTTAGGAGCTTTAGATCTGTACACCTTAGGGTAGACAACTTCACTTTCCCGTAAAAAAGTGTATCGTATCCCAAGACATAGAGATCTACGATTCTTGAACTTATCATGTCAGGGAGTTGATCGAGTATGCCACCTGGTGAGTCATATTATTAGGACTCTATATACTTCTCTGATCAAGATATTTGGAGGCAAAAGCAAGCCTACTATTATTGTTGAGTTTGAGAATAAAAATTGGATACATTTGAACAAGTGTAACATATTAAACCCAGATAAGATAAAAAATAAACCAGAAATTTCAACATTTTGGACCCTTCGGGCTTTATAATATACACTCCAACTTACACAAGAAAACAAGAAAATGTTACAAAGCTCCTGCTAAGCATTGCTTCTTACAACACTCCAACTCCATCGCTCTCCCTCTCTTGCCATTCCAACTACTGCTACAATCCACAGCACCACCAACTGGTATTTTCAAAATATTGACTCCAAACAACCTAACCACCTGAACAGCCGGTTGAACCGGGTTCAATTGGTTAATCTGATAAATTGGGTTCTCCAACACAATTGAACCCAACCCGGTTCTAGCCTTCCAATCAATGTAAAGCTGCTTATCTCCCCCTTTTGATCTTAGAAAACTAATGGTATCTCCAGCATTTAAACCCTTTTCCTTCACAAATCGACTCCACCCTTTAGTAAGCACATAGCTTTGACTACTATTCCAATAAGAGTATCTAAATCTCCAAACCTTTCCTCCATTATCTTCAAAATTCAATAAAACTCCCTTACAAGTACTCCCAATTTGTAATGGGAAATGCTTCTCTGCATGTTGTTTAGGTATAACTAATCGGTTTAGCTTACCAACATCGCTAGGTGTCACCGCCTTATCGAATAGATGTTCGCATTCTTTCTCGATCGGGTCCGACCCGGTCGAACCCATGTAGACTCCTCTTCTACTTCTCCTACATTCGGCTTCACCACCGATGTTTCGCTTACTTTGTTGAAGCTCATCATCGTATGTGTGTTTACGGAGCATATCGACGATTTCAGCTTTAGAATGAGAGCTCAAGAAGGCGGCTTCGATGTCGTCTTCTTCGGTTTCCGATAAGGGCTTGAAGTTAGTTATGGCATCGCGACCACGAAACCTCTGGGCCGCGATGTCATAAGCCTTAGCGGCTTCGTGTTCTTCATTGAATGTCCCAAGCCATACCCTTTGGTGTTTCTCGTAGATTTGCGCACCCCAACGCCCATTAGGTTGAGGTACGACGCCTTTATATTGAGATGAAGGGAGTTTTCGAGACTCCGCTTCGACTCCATTCTCAGAGTCTAGCACAACACTAGCGCCACTCCCGACACGACATAACGTATCGGGAGGTGACGCTAGTGATGTTGTTTTCGGTGTGGGAGTCATCGAGATTGACTCACTTATGCTTTCATCTATGCAACTATTTTCCATTACAAGATAGACAGAAGAGAAGAGAGGGGAGGGGAGGGGAAGATATGTAAAGATTTGTTTGAATGAGGAAAGGTTGAAGGTTGAATAGATATATATATAGAGAGGGGAAGCAAATTGAAATATTTAATTTAATTGGGGTGTATGGGTTTTGGGGGATGATGTTGTGGGTCAACTCAATGAGAAGTTAGGAAGATTCAAGGAGAGAGCTAGGAAAGGGAGAGGGGTTGGGGAGGGACTTTAGTATGTGTGTGTTGTGGGCTGTGTATGTGAGGTGGGGCCCATTTAAGCAAGTTGATGGGTTTCACATGGATTGTGGACCTTATTTTTGTAAGTTCATCCCCCCTGAATTTTGCTGCTACTGCTGACCATGAGCATGGTCTCTCTCTCTCTCTCTCTCTCTCTCTCTCTCTTCTTTTGTTTTTGTTGCTTCTACCTTGTTGGTAGACTACTATGTCTATCTCTATCCATTATTTTATAGAGTAGAGATCTTGTACTCTTGGAGGTTAGATAGTTACCTAACTACCTCTCATTTGCCACCCATTTTGGTGATCTTTTAGGGCCCACTGAAAAAATAAACCAGTTAGGGCCCATCTTTGACTTTTTAAATCAATCATTTGAAGGTTTCTAAGCCTATGATGAAAAGATGAAAGAGTCCAATGGATAATGGTCACCAATCAACTGGCTTAATATTTATAACTTATTGGGCCCACTTAGGAATAAATTAGTGATCATAAATTCAAAAAACTACTCATTATGATTTTTGATTTCTTGATATATAATTAGGTTGGTTTTTTTTTTTTCTCACAGACCCCATTGATTGTTTATCCATTTATCCATGATGAAATGATGAAAGAAGCAATGAATTATGATCACCAATCAGAATGGCTAAATATTTGTAAATTATTGGGTTAATGCAAATGAAGTTTGATAACTATTCAACTCCCTAGTGTTTAGGATATATACTCAGTTCCAAATCTGTTGGCTTTAAATGCACGAATTGTATTTCAGATAAACATCAGGGGAGTGAGGGTTTCTTCCACTAGGATGGGTTGTGGGTCCCACTTTTTAGGAAGAAGAGAAGATGGATAGAGTTGAAGACAAAGCTCTTCCAACAAGAAATTCCATGCATCTTACGTGGCAAATTTTCATTGGTTGTCCCCCACTAGGGCCCACTAGGGGCTTGTCTTATTGGCTAGGTTCATCTTTTGTATCTTTCAAAGATTCTTGTTCACAGCTCTCCAACTAACATAGCCACATTTCCTTTAACTAGAGTAAATCTTTTTTATATTATAATAAATCAATCTAGACCATCTGATTGGTTGATCTTTAGTATCATCCATCAAAAGTACTTGACAAGTAATGTAAAATCTGATTGCCCATTTCAGGATCATCTAGATCATGAAATGATGGGTGAAAAGTCGTAGTCCCATGAACCATAATATCATTCTTATATCATAAATTAGAGATTAAATAAAATAAAATAAAATAAACAAAAGTTATTTTAATATAAAATTATCTATAAATCTGTACGGACAAATTATAATCTTTTGAGACCCACTTTAGTATTTCCTAATTGGTAAAGGCTGGTCTGATTTTTTTGTTTGGTGGGACCCATCATAAGATTCCACTTTCGATTATTTCATTTTAATATTATTATTACTAAGATACTTATCTTTTATATTTATTATTTTTTAATCAAATTATTATAAATCTTTTCTAAACATAGGAGGAGTACGGTATCATTGTACATCTTGAACGATCTTACGCAATGCTGTCTGTCCCTTTTCTTTTTTTCTTCTTTTTGATCCAGAACGTGGACATGTACTATGATCCTATACTTCAAGGAATTGGTTAACTAATTAACTTACGCCAGATCTCATTCTATCTGATAAGGTTATTTGTTTATTTATTTATTTTTAATTTAGAACATGGACAATTACTATGATCCTATACTTCAAGGAATTGGTTAACTAATAACTTATGCCAAATCTCATTTTATATGATAATTTTTTTTTTTTAAATTTTATTTATTTTATCTCCATAGAGATTTTTTTTTTAATTTTTTATAATCAATTTTTGAATTTCAGATGTTATATATCGGGATCCACAATATCAGTATCTAGTATCTGATGATGGATTCGTGTTTAAAAAAAAAAACTTGCAAATAATTCCACAATCAAAACGAGATAAAAAAGCCTAGAGATTGTGCATGCATAAAGCAGGTCCGATAAACAATAAGCATCGTGACCCCACATCTCAAATGGTTGAGAGTCACATCAAATCTCTAAAAATCTCCATATGTGATACAATTAGGGTATCATCCTCGAACGTGAGACCTAATAGTCATATCAAAATTCTTAAATTGGAATAATATGATTTGACATCAAAACTATACAGACCCTTTGAAAAGAGTGAGAGAAACTATTATTGTGTTGAATTCAACTAACTTGAACGTCGAAGTGAAATTTGCAAATCTCTTGAAAGATTTTCATTTTTATCATATATTTTGATGTGTAAAAGATGAATTAACTTCACAATATCGATTGGATTAAAGTATTTCTTAATCATTTGCTTCAGAAACATATCGTTTGTGGATTATCATACATCAGATAATCGTTCTCGTTAAAAAGTACATACGAAACCTGGTATCTAGATTATTGTTACTAATGTTAAAAAAATTAAAATGGTTGAATAGTTTAAAAATATATATATAACTATTTAAGTAATTTCCCCTTTAAATGCATAATTATTTAAGTAATTTTTATTTTATTTTTAAATTATTTTCTCTATTCTATGGATGATGAAAAAGAAATTTAGTAGGTTGGTTGGTTCAACTAAATATCTAGATATGAAATTATTTTATTCATTTATTTCTGTTGGCCTTGGAGTGATAAGACCTGCCTCATGATTCTGTGGATTTGTTTCAATTTTTAAAGTAGTTCACATCTATGATAGTCACAGTACTGTACTCTAAATACTCTTATAAATATTGGTTAGGTTTAAATTAAAAGGCTGCTATTGGCACCTCAACTTTTACTTATTACTTCTCAATTAAAAATAAAGAAAATAGATGAACGGTTGAGAATAAATAAATGACAGGGACTAATAGAAGTTCTCTTGATTTTTTTTCTGTTAGATTTTTATTTTATGGATTTAGGATTTTATATGAGCTTAATCATAATCATAAACAATGACTGAAGTTGTTTGAATGAGTGTTATAATATTTTATAGGATTTTGTTAAACTGAAACCGAAATCCAAGGGCACACATTAAAATGCATTAAATGCGCCTGAGAAACTGAATTTTGTATCGAAAATGCCTTTAAAAAAGTCTTTTTTTACCAAAATAGTGTCAGATGCTTATTCCCAAGTTTACACGTTAACAAAACGCTACTTTGTAATGTTGAGATTATAATTTGAGCCAAACTTTAGTAATGTTTGAAGAGTCTGTTTTAGTCTTTAATTTGGGTGTGAAAAACAGATTAAGAAATTGGAGTGTGATAAGTAAAAGATGGGGTGCTAATAGTCTTTCTCTTAATTAAATCTTATGTCTGAAATTTAAAAAAATTACAAATAATGTGACTTGCTTGAAAATTCATAGAATCTCATAAATTCTTCATGGCAAACATTAAATTGGTGAAAAATTTCAAATATAAAATATTAATTTCATGCATTAATACTAATTTTTAGGAAATCATTACTTATCTTTTCGCCTTCGATCTCACCCTACCTCTTACTTTTATTGCCCCTCCGACCGTAAATTGTCTATAATTAACACCATTGTTAGATCACTGTCACGATCTTCTCTATTAAATTTTTTTTTTCTACATCTTCGGATATCAATGTAGTACCTATCAAAGGATCCGATGCTTAAATCAAATCTATAATCATTAGAAAGCTAGGAAACAATCACCCTTAATCTTAGGGTTTCATGCCAGTAATACTTTATTTGATTTCAGGTGATGACCATCATCGCCGCCACCACCATTATCATTGTTCACATACCATCATCGCTACCATCTCTTGCACCACCACCACGACCACCGCCAAGCTAACCACTTTTATTCGCCACCATTTATATCATAAAACTATGTTACACTTAAAACATTCTTTTCACATTAATTGTGACTCAATTTTTCATAAGATATCATTGTTGAATTCATCTTGACAAAAAATTAGCCCTCACAAATTATCTTGATGTGGACCCATGTTTATGATGTATTCACTTCATCACCATCCATTCAACGATATGTGACATATTCAAAATCATCTGTCGTGTTTGCCCATTTGCCTAAATTAATTAAAATTGTCAATCTTATCTTGTTATCTCTTGCTTAATCCACCCACAAATGGGTATTTCAATTGGTCAAGAGTTCTCCCAAAAACTAAGTAAAAGATGATATTTTACTAAACCTAGTACACTTTAAGCTACTTTTTATTGATTATTTAAAGCTACTTAAGGGGGTGTTGGTGCTACTCTACTCATCCTTTCCTCATTATGAACTAGAAATCCATGTTTATTGTCAAATTGCTCATATCAAACATATTCATCATGCCTTATCCCTTGATTTCTCTCTCTTTAGATATTTTTTTTATTATAACAAAATAGAAACCCCATCCTTTCTCATTTTAACACATGTCAAGATATAAATTTTGCTTTTAGAATCTTTCAAAAACCCTTTTGAAGATAATTCTCTCACTTTATTTAGCAAATATTAATAATATAATCTTAGCAAATTGTTTACATCACTTACTTATCTGTTAAGCACTTTTAGTGTAGTCAATGGAATGGATTTATTGATTTTAAATTTAAATAAAATCCCTAATTTCAATTTCGATTCGCTTAGAGTGTGCTCCGCCTCAGAAAGCAATAATATTTATCTGTTTTACAATATAATATATTAAAGATAGGTGTGAATGTAGAAGGTATTAGCTTAGGTTTTTGCTGTTGTAATCTAGTTAAGAATTATTAACATATGCTCCCACTTGGCACTCCTTTAGACTTTTTCAACTCGGGATTAATTAGATTAGCTAGACCACACCACACCACACCGCACCACGTCATGTTGCAACTATTGCCTTGTTGCATTATGGGAAAATGTTGCGAGTTTGTGACAAATGAAGGTGATGGAACTACTTTGTTAGATATTTTTAGGTAAAATAAATTATATTTTAAGTGTAACAATATCAATAAAACTTTATCCCACAAAGATTTGTGATCGGCTGAACAAATACTATTTACTATTTTTCTATTCAATTTTGTTCAAAGTCAAGTTTTTTGTTATCAAGAGTAAATTTATTTTTATTTTTATTGTCTTTATTCACATTCTTTTAGCTCTTCTTCTCGCTCTTTTAAGGCCTTAAACTTGAATATTTCGTTTAATCAGAACTATAATCGATAATTATATATCAATTAACCTTAATTCGATATAATTTTGATGATTTTATGTTTATATGATGCTCAAAATCTTGGAAAAGGTAACATCATTCTTAAAACGCGGAGAATCAACAAATATTCAACATTCGATGATCGTCATTTGAGTTATATTGATGTGTTCCACTTTCAAAGTGAAGACTCATCGAACAATCCTGACCATCCGATGAATGGAATTTTATTCCTCCCTTAAATTAAAACAACATTAAAATTGACACCGATTGTCACATTATTGATGCATTTCATGAGATGCATGGGAAAATCATTTAATGTGTTAATTGATGTCAATGGCAGTGTCACTCCAGCTCGACTCGTAAAACAACGACTAATGATCTTTATTCAATCTTTTTAGACCTAACAATGTTTGGACAAAGAAAAGTAACATTTTTCTGTAGAACCTTCTGCTACTTTAAAGACACGCATACTGGTTGACATCACTTTTTGACTGTTAGATAGTTCAGTGATTTCAACGGCTATGATTCAAGCTAAGTGTGGGTCCCACAGCCAGGTAATGTTTCCACTACTTTTGTTTGTTTTGTTTTCCCCTAACTTGTTTCCCTATCCCCATTCACACGCAACTAAGAAACCATCAAACCAAAACACACTTTAAGAGATAATTAAAAAAAATTAATTAATTAATTTAAAAAAAAAAATATAAAAATGGGTCCAGTCAAGATCTTTGACTGTTGCACTGATCTTCTACCGACATAAACCAAGACCCTGCTTTACGGGTCAAACCACACGTGATATATATCAAGATAGAAAACTAATAAGGAGAGATGATCCTCTACTTCAAGGAGTTGGTTTGCAATCTTGTCTCCAAGTATCTTGGATTGTTAATGGATGGGTTTCGGATTGGATTAGGGTTATGTTTGATTGGTCCTGGAACCGATCCGATAGCTATTGATTTGGATTCTTATCGAAATGGACTTTTATCAAATCTCAATTAATATACTTTCTCAAATTTTATTGGATCATGCCCATATTTAGTCGAGATATGGTTGATCAAGAAGTCTTTGATCCGTATTCAAGGTTATTGGATTTTGGGTCTATTCCGATCCATTGATAGCTCTCTCCCCAACCATATTAGTTGGGTCCCACTAATAAATGAGATTGATGATTCTTTACCATCCGATTGAAGTATCGTCAAAGCTTATGGTGAAAAATTATATAATTAAATCAAATGAATAAAAGTCACCAATCATGAGGATCTTTGGTTAGTGAGACCTAATCATGTGCCACGTGGCAGACAGACTGATTTAGATAGTAGTGTTTTTTTTTTTTTGGTTAAGCAAGTCATATTGAGTATCACAGATTTCGCTTAGAGGCTAATCAACAAAAACCATCAAAAGAAACAATCTTTTCAGGTACTAAGGCCACTTGGCGTTTGAAAGGAATCTTTAGTTGGTTTTGTTGACTTAAGGAACACCGTCGGATCATTATTCAACACTACATGGTCAGCATTGGGCCCACTACACCTGTCTACCACATAACTCATTAATTGTTAAAGACCTTGTTGTGTCAGTGGTCCACAGAGATTCCCATTGAATTTATGAGGTGTGAGAGGATAAGAAACAGTTAACCTTGCCCATTCATGACGAGCATGGGCTACATTATGTTCCCTATAGGATGTCAACGGGTCGGGTATTGGTATATTTTTTACCCGACTTACTACTTGGGTCTAAGAGTGGACTTGGCTCATACCAAAAAAGTTGGTATATATGGAATTTTCACTGGGTTGTTAATGGATTATGGGTCGATTTAGTACCAAGCCAATTAGAAAGGGATTGGGTCAAGAATCGATTTGATACTTATTGGTTCAGAAGATTGGGTTTCTATCTGACATTGAGATCATAACAGAAGAATTCATGAAACATTTGGATCGCTAAACATTCAAACATAAGGCCTAGGTCTAGTGGGTCCATGGACCCAGAGGGACGATAGATTCAGAATCATCTGAGATGACTCATTCTTGAATGAAAACATCGAGATCTTCAAGATTAATCGCTTGCGATTGAGTTTTTATTTTTATGCCTAATTCTTTTGCTTATCCTGTTTTTTTAGACGGTTTTTATTGTTTTTGATAATTTTTATTTTGTTAATAACTTTTGTTTTAGAAGTTAGAATCACACACTTTCAATCCTACCTTACTTCTAGGGTTAAGTAATTTCTATTTCCATATTTAGTTCTTTCTTTTATAAAGACTATTTTTTACAATTTTTTTTTTTTATTTTGATGATTTTCATGTTTTTTATTTCTAAAATTTTTCCTATTTTTCTATAAATAGTATTGTAACTCCAATATAGATAACATCTTTTAATTAATAAAATTTATGTTTTTAGAGAATTTTCTATTTCTTGTCCAATTGCTTGATATTATATGTGAATCAACAAGTTTTTAGTATCCAATTGTTCAATATTCTTTTAAGAATCAACGAATTAATTGAAAGACTGTTCTTCGCCCTACATCACTATCAAATCTAAATATTTGGATTTAAATCCAATTTGATAACAAATGGATTGAATCAAATTGAATATGGTTTGAGATACAAAATATAGATATCGTGGGAACAAAGGAAGTTCTTGGGCTCTCTCAAAGTGCGACTTTTAAACTATTAGGTTAACTTGAGTTTTCAAATCCATTTCTAGGTTTGAATGGGGATTAAATTCCCTTTTTCAATGCACCATAGTGGTCTTGGGAGCATCCCTAATCGTTTAGTTCAGGAGTCTAGAATAAAAATGATGGTTACACATCACAAGTCACTTACCATGCGTGACATAATCGGTGGTGCACACATGTCATGACAAGCACTAGAGGGTCAAATCTCATAACAAAACATCAACTTATTGCAACTAAATTAAATGCAATGAATCCAACAAAACAAAAATTCCACAGAGATAAGGATCCACCACCAATATATAAAACGGTCGTGCTGAAGTGACATTAGAATTGGCATTGTTTCACACATTGTTGATGTGGAGTTTGCACATAACCATAGATTCTTTTCACTTGTATCTCAATGAAAAGCATCTATGGGTTCGTACACGCATCCACGTCAACAATGTGTGAAACAACGTTAATTTTAATGTTACTTCATCATTTTTCCTATGTAAAACAATATTTTTAAAAGATACACAATCTTCCCAACTGGAATCATCTTATTTTTTTCCAAAATTATCGTTGACTTGATCATCAAAGTCTAATAATAGGATGCACACGATAAAGAATTAAAATAGAAGAAGAGAGACTATTAGTTGATCCTCTAGGGACAAAAGGGAGAGAATTTAATCCCATCCATATAGATAATATATTTAAACAAAATATTAAAAATACATAATATAACAAACATATTTTTCTTGCATATAATAGGATTGGATTCTTATAGAAACCCAAATCGGCAATCCAGATCCAAAGTTATTAGATTCTATTGTATTGGATTTTGGTTTCGATCCAATTCATTAACAACCCTAGTTTTCATCCTAGAAATATAACCGGGTCACCCTAGAACAATTTGGGTAAACGGGTATCCGAATACTTCAACCCCACAAGTAAATTAAGTCCCCACTAGATTTGACAATAAAATTTTAAATCTATGCAACCATTGAAATCAAATGGTAGTGGGCCCGAAGCCAAATTGGTATGATGGATTGAATCTTATCCTTCCAACATTGACTGGTCTTTTGTTTGTAACAATGATTTAATGAAATCGAAGATTGACTTTGACTATTTGACCCCACTAATATGCCGACGAGACACGCTTAGCCATACACAACTTGCTATAAGCCTATATAACAAAGCCAACCTAGAATCTGAAAACCATCGACTTGTTAGATCATTGTTCGAGGTCAATGGAGTCAACTCAACCAAACCTACTAAATTCTTACTTCCCAACATTGACGTCTACGCGTTTATATGGTACCATGCTCTTAGTTGTGGGCTCACTTAGGCACTTAAAGTCAAACTGGTTGGCTATCAATCTACAAGTCGATGACGAATGTGACTCGTAGGACATTTAGGTTATTTATATTAGTCTCAGTGGAGGAAAAAAAAAAAAAAAAACCTAAATCAAGACAACATGTGAGCATGGTTTTAAATCTTATTCGATACGTAACCGTCTTGTCCACCAATGAGATAGATAGATACGTAAAAGGTATTGGACTACATTTAAAATCATTTTTCATTATTGACGTATCGAAAAAGTCATCTGAGATGACTTGATCTTGTGATGTACAAAACAAGATGTCAAAATGAGTTTTAAAACCATGATTTTGATATGTGGGTATCTTTAATATTGACAAAAACATTAAGGGATTCGATATTTTTATAAACATGGAATGTGTAAGTTCGATGTTATTGACTGAAAGATGGGTATACAAATTCATTATTTTCAAAAACCCAATACGAATCGAACCACAAATTGAGTTGCTTTGTATTGATTGACTGTTTAGTATAATAGGAACGAATCTGGCAACATAGCATCAATATTGTAAATGTATTGGGTTGGTGAATGTGAGTCTATCCAATGCTAATTAGGCCAATTAGATCTTTTACCCACAACCTGAAATTTGCATTAGGGATTAGATAATCAGATGTACTATATAATATATTTATACATGAAATAATATATACTCTCATGTCTATCGTTTTGATCGATTGAAATTCAATCTGATATTCTATCTGATCAAGTCCATACTATTAGCTCTTAACGTGATCCAAACCTAAATGATACAATCCAGTTATCGTGAATGTATAAAAAATTGAGACCAATTATATACAACAAGGTTTATTCCGACAAAGTTGGTTTTGGAATATGATTAAAATACGAAAATTAAATAAATTATTATTGTTTTTTATATATCAAGCAAATTAGTGGGCAGGTTTTTGAATCTAGGTCATCAACACTCAAAAACACATTTATTGGTAATTGTAAAAAAGAAAATAAATGAAATCTCTTCAAGAAATATTTGATGTATTTGAAATTATCTAATTTGTCAGTTTCGGATCCTAATAGTTTTGATTTGATTTTGATACCAGTATACCTAGTGGAACTAGGGTTTGTTCAAAAGTAGAACCTTTAAATTTTATTGGTTCTATTTTCAATTATCAAATGTGTAATGATTTTCTGACGCCCCCTATGCCCCCATTACAGAACCATAAATCCTTTGCCTTGGGATACATATAATAATAAATCTTTTTCTTGTGTATCCTGAGGCAAATGATCTATGGTTCTGTGATGAGGGTGTTATATTATCAAAATTCTTACCAAATTGATGGAATCCGATAATAATTGTAAAAAATTTCTCCTCAAATGGTTCTAATTCTCGATTCTTGTCAGTTTTGGTTACCAATCAATTCAGTTCTTAAAGACCTGACGCTAATCGATTCCAACAAAAATGAATATAGACTCATCCTATCATTTTCGGTTCCAATTTGCGTGAATTAGGTTATAAAGCTTATAGATCATTGCTAGTGTCCCTAAGACATAGATCACTAATGGGTTTATTAAAAAGTATTTATTATTACAACTTGTATTTTTTATTTTTATATAATTAAAATTATTAGTTTAAGAGTGGGGTAGCTTCACTCAAAGGAAAAGCCAGAGATGCAGTTGGATGAGAGAGAAAATTCAAAATAAATAGATAAATAAAAATAAGTCAAAGTCTTCTAGCAGATTAGAAGATAAGTCAAGATAGTTTTAATGTTTTATAGAACAGGACCACCCACTTGTATGGGGATTCTGGATGGACACGTCACTGCAATTTCTGAAGATCACATATTATTCTACGTTGTTTAATAATTGGAAAAAAAAAAAAAATGGTTTCTTCACCTAACTTGATATGATGTTTTTTGTTGTATTTGACTTTTCAAGCCCTTTAATTTAATTTAAAAATATATATATCTAGTAAGAATTGTCAAAGTTTTATGTTAGTGTCTAACGCCCATTGTTCCAGTTAGTTACCTTGTAGTGGTAATGATCCATTAAGAAATGTCAAATATTTAATGATTTAATCTAAACAAATGTATGATTTAAAATTCATTAAAAATTTAATTATTTTATCAAAAAAACAAAAACAAACGTAGTTGACTTGGTCAAGTTTGATAATTTCATATCAGATCACTGGCAAGCTAGTCAATGTGAACTTTGAAGGACAATTCACATGGAATACTCATTGGTTGTGAATCGGGTGAGTTTAGGACAATCAATTGAAATTGTTGGCCCATCAATCAAATCCACTCTTGTGAAAAAGGATTTAGGATTTTGATCTTGAGCTTGCAAAGATAGGGTTTGGATAGGGAGTCCTTTTATATATATATATATATATATATATAGGGAGCGGTTGCACAGTCCTAAAATTTGTCAAATATTTTTCAAAACATGGGTTAGAAGCTTTGGAATGAGCTGATTGTTTGTGAGGATGATCTCTATGATGAGGAGATCATCCTCTCCAAAAATCAGCTCATTTTGAAATTTCTAACCCTAATTTACAAATTGAAGAATCGTAGACCGTCCAATTTTTGTAAATCAATTTTGATAGGGTTAAATTTTTTGGAATAGGTTGATTTTTGGTAAGGATGATCTCCTCATCATAGAGATCATCCTTACCAAAAAATCAGCTCATTCCAAAACTTTTAACCCATGTTTTGAAAAATGTTTGGCATACTTTAAGGCTGTTGAACCGCTCCCATATATATAAAGGGTTGGGCTAGGGAGTCCTTTTATATATATATATATATATCTAGGGGGTGGTTCATGGGACATGTGTAAAAACATATGTAAAAACAATGGTTTTTCAAAATATGGGTTTGAGATTTTGGATTGAGCTAATTTTTTGCGAGGATGGTCACTATGATGAGAAGATCATCATCACAAAAAATCAGCTCAATCCGAAACTTTTAACCCATATATATATATATATATATATATATATATATATATATATATATATATATATATATATATATATATATATATATGAGACATGTTCGACACCCTACTATTTATCTTACGTTTTATCCTACATGGGTTAGAGGTTTTGGAATTGGTTGATTTTTTGTGGGGAGATCATCCTCATCAAAAATCAGCCCATTCCAAAATTTCTAACCCCATAAAAAGTGGTTTACAAAAATGAATTGTCCACGATTCTTCAATTTGTAAACATGAGATTAGAAGTTTTGAAAGGATGAGATGATCATCCTCACCAAAAATTTACTCAGTCCAAAACTTCTAACCCATGTAGGACAAAACATTTAGTGCAAATAGTAGGGTGCCGAACATTTTAATATATATATATATATATATATATATATATATATATATATATATAGAGAGAGAGAGAGAGAGAGAGAGAGAGAGAGAGAGAGAGAGATATTTACATGGCAGACCCAATTGTTGCATTTTTATTACATAAACTCCCTAGGAGTTCTGACAACTCCAAGAGAACTTTACTTCATGAAGTTTATTACTTAATGAATCTTACTTTATGAAGTTTGTTATCCAACAAACCTTGGAGTGGGAATCCACGTCATAATATTTAAATTGATGAGGATAATTTGTTACTCAACAAACCTTGGAGTGGATTTAATCGTATCAATTTTTGATATCTAAAAACATGGTCTGATACCACAGGGTTATAGAGGATGAAATTCTAAGAACTTTGAAAAAAAACTGAAAATAAAAGATAATTTTCATCATTGAATTTTAGTTTTAAATTTAAGAGTTTCGTAGCCATCTATTTTCCACACCAAGGATCAAGATCAAAATGGAACTTTTTTTAATGATTGTTTTTCTTTATCTGAGTTGTTTCATGAAATCTAGAAGTCTGTGAATTGGGATAATTCATGTGGGCCCAAAGACCGATTTGAAATCTTACCAAGTAAGTCATGCTAGTCTGATTCATTAAGTAAGGTTTTGTTCGGTAACCAACTTGATAAAGTAAGGGAGTTCTTATAATAAAATTGCAACATATAGGTCTGTTCGATAAATCTCTCATACATATAAGATAGTTAGTATATTATCTAATATTGAAATTTGAATTTAAAAAAAAAAAAAAAAACACTACTGAGGATTGACTAGCTTAATGTCCCGGGCTTAATCTTTAACCTTAATCAAGAGTTTCTACCATTTTACCATGTGAACCATGACACTAAATAGACTTAAATTAATATTTGATCGATAAAAGAAGAAAAGAGAATTTTGTAACAATATGGGATTATTATTTTATTTTTAAAGTTTACATGATCCCTAAGTGGGGAAGGACTCAAATGAAGAACGGAGGGGAAACATTTAAGTTCTTGTTTGTAAGTGGACTGTTTAGAGACCAAGCTATTTCTTCATTTCATGTTAAAGAAATTAAGGAAGCTTTGAAATATGATAAAAGAAAATCCTTTCAACTAAAATGAAGATTTAACTGCTAAGTGTCTAAAAGTTCATATTTTCCCGTCATTTTCTAAGGTACTTAACATATTTTCTAACTCATATCATTTGTTTTGATCATAAAGTCATACATGTCACTTAAATCTTTACATTTCATATTTTATTAGTTAACAACATGAAGTTACTATTGATCAAAACTCTCTCGAGTCATCTTTCCTCACTAGATTTGATTGAGCTTTCAGTCTTGTTCGATCAAATTGGGGTGTCTACAGCATTAATAATGTTGGTTAGTGTAACGATAAAAGTAAGTATTTTACAAGACAGACTCAAAAGCCATTTACAAATTACATACTACACCCCTAAAGTTGAAACAACTCCCTCTAAACCTTGATTTTTCAACTTAGGGTGAGTTTGATTGTAATGAATACGTTTTCAAGGGAATACGAATTATGTGGGAAAATGAATTCCACCACTTGATTGTAGCTGAGAAAGTATAAAAAAGACACAATGTGAAAATTGAAAAATTCAACGGACCAAGGCCCAAGAATTTTAGAAATCAAATTTCAACGGTATAAGGTCATTGAAATTTTGATGTTCCCCAAATTCAACAATTTAGAGCCGTCAAATTTTCTCCCATTTAATTTGACAATTTTGATCTGTCAATATATATATATATGATGCATTGATTTATTGAATTTTATGGAATTTGATGGCCTTAGCCGTCGAATATGGACTTTTTCACATTGTGAGAAAGCTTTTATCTTTGGAAGATTATCAAAAGGAAAGTTGCTCTTAGCCTAATTTAAAACTCATTGACTTGGCTTCAAATTTGGCCTTATTTATAAACCCTCCTTGCAAAATATGAAAAGAGTAATTAAATTATCCAATGATGTTGGACACAAAAGAATAAGTAAATTATTTGCAGCACAATATTTGGATTTCAACATCTAGAGAAGGTTAAGAATAACTATGTTCTTCGGAAGAAAAATCCCATTATCGATCAATCAAACTCAAGTCTAAAAAAAGGAAAAATCTCTAGAGAATGTTAAGCCTAAAAGCCATTCCCTGGAAGTAGCACATCACATGTTTGATCGATCAAGCTCAAGTAGGGAGAGAAGAAAAAGTCACAACGGAAGATTATGCCCTTCTCTAGAAATAATGTCTCATTCTTAGCCGATCAAGATCAATCGTTTTTTAATGAAAAAGTTCTATTAATCTACCCTCTTCATTTTTTTTCCAAGATTTGATTGTTAATTAAAAGAGAGCACTCAGTTGACTGAATGTAAATGATCATCATTATCACTATTTATAATAGTCAAATAATTTATTATCATGTTTCATAAATCTTGAGGTAAAGATGTGAAATCTACAATTATAATGAATGAAATGTGAGTACTATTGATTGAAATCTACCTTAAATTACAAAAATATTTCATTAGATCAATTAGTCCACTCCATATAATTTGTCTATCGTAATAAAATAAAATATTTCTTAACAAATTACAAAATGTGCATCACCAAGAACCCATGATTTTAGAGAGTATTTAATCTAATTATAAAAGATACTTTCATTTCTCACATATTTAATTTTGTATTTGAAACTTAGGACTAAATACTCCAAATCCATTGACATTGTAAAAATATAAAAAATAAATAATAAATAATTTACCTGAGATCTTGAGAATGGTCAACTGTACCAGAACATATTGTAGACAATATTTAAGAACTAGATTGTTAGAGGATTTATTAAAAATATTTATTATTACAAGTGGTAATTTTTTTTTCTTTTAATTAAAATTAGAAGTTAAAGAGTTGGGTTAACTTCAGTCAAAGGCCAAGCCAGATATACAACAGAAGATTCAAAATAAATAAATAAAATAAAAACAAGCTGAGTGTTTCTCAAAGTCTTGTACCAGACTAAAGAATAGTCAATTTGGACCACCCACTTGCATGGTTATTCTGGTTGGCCACTTCAGTGCAATTTCTAGAGGAAGAAAAGATGACATATTTTTTCAATAATAAAACATGTTCTATGTTGTAATCACTTTTAAGTTTTAAATCTTTATATATAATTAATAGGTTGCATGTGCCAACCCACGTAATATTGAAGATTAAAGGGGTATTTTTATATTTCCAACAAATAAACTTTCGGCCCTTGTGTCATCCATATAATATTGATTAATTTAAGCAAATTAACTATATCGTGGTTTACATGTATTATTCGTGCAGTTTTGAAAGAAAATTTTGATGTCAACAATCGTCTACTCGGCCTTCTCTAATTTTAATAGTAAGGATTTAATGATTTATTAAGACCGCCAAAAGTTTAAGTTAGTGTAACGAACACCACCATTAGTTACGTCTATAAGTGATAAGACGATAGAACTTGTCAAAGAAACGAAATCATAAGAAAATCGTTAAAAGTCATGAATGGGCCCCATGCATCTAGAAGTGCCCCATCAAGTTGGAATGGATTCCTATTATTTTGGATTGAATTTTCATAGATGAAAATCATAGTCAGAACATGTCCAAGTGATTGATTAGTATCTGGTACTTCTTCTATACACTTAATAAGGCCTATAATTTTGTTAATAAACCCATCAAATATATCAGGCCAATGACAAATAGCCTGGCCATGGGTCCAAGACCCAAAGAAATAGGTGGGATCCAACAACAATCCCTAAAATTGTAAAAGTGGAATGAGATCGATTCGACTTTTAGATTAATTAATTAAAGCCAATTAAGTTAATAGTATAATTAAAAAGTTCCTTCCAACTTAGGTTCACACATATAAATATATACCAAAGCCTAGGCCATTAGGAGGTTCGAAACCATCTCCTCTTAATTAGAAGACTTGAGATGTACCTCTTCAGAGAAGAAGTTTACAAACCCTCCCCTAGATAAGAAGCAAAACTCTGTGACGTAACAACATTTGGATTCTAAACCTTAAAGAAGATCAAATCTAAAGGTTTTCCTTAAAATAAAGCTTCATCATTAGTCAATTAAGGCCAAGCTCGCATAAGAAAAGTGTCTAGATTATATCAACCCTAAAAGCCCTTCTCCAAAAGAAAAGTCTCATTCTAATTAGTTTATCAAACCTGTAATGGAGTAAAGTGTTATGTTAATCAATCCTCAATTTTTTCCTCACCACTTATACATCTATTAAATAATTTGTAATCTTATTTCAAGTATTTCATGATAAAAATGTTGAATTTGCTATCAAAATGAGATAAGAGTGAGTATGATTGACAAAATTCACATCAAATAATTTTTTTAAGTTAAAGAAATTTCTTTCAATAGATTTATTAATACATCAATGTGATCTATTTATAAAAAATTTGATATATATCTATATATATATATATATATTTAAACAACAAAATTAATGTACATCAACAAGAGCCCATGATTCTGAGAAATCTTTATACAAATTATATATGATACTTAATACTATCAATTGTACCATTGTGAGATCCCACCTTTTTTTATTTGATTTGCATACCAATGCACTTAGAACCAGAAGCTATCATAGACAATTCAGGGAGGTCTATAGGACTTGGGTTGCTAGTGCATTTATTAGAAGTATTTATTATTACAAGTAGTAATTTTTTTTCTTGTAATTAAAATAAGTAGTTGAGGGTTGGGTTAACTTCAGTCAAAGGCAAAGCCAGAGATGCAATTACATGGCTGAGAAGATTCAAAATTAATAAATGAGAAGTGTTTCTTAATGCTTCTTCCAGATAAAATAATAAAGTCAAGTTGGATTTAATATTTTGGAGAGTAGCACCTCCCACTTGCGTGGTGTCCCTTGCAATTTCTTGAAGACATATTGAAGATCACATACTATTCTATGTTGTTTTGAATTATAAAAACCACGATTCCTTCACCTACTCTAGATAAGATTTTTCTATGTTGTAGTCTTTTTTTTCTTTCATTTTGATGAATATTTGATATACTCAACAAAACGGTCAAAGAGATGAAGATGACGGATTTAGGGGAGAAAAATCAAGGGATTTTGGCTAGAGGTTTAAAGATCACGGCACTTTAAGTCATGTTTTATTAGCCTTTAGAGTTCTCTAAGGTCAAGGGGACATATAATCATTTTGAAAACACATGCTATCTCAAATATTGATCAAAACGAGGAGGGCGGGCACGTCTAAATCACCCCTCCTCCTTTTTTTAAACTATGAATTATGATAGTATTAATAAAAATGAGAAATTCTATTGGCACACCAACTTTTACTTACAACACACCAATCCTTTTGAAATTAAATAGTTATTACTAGGGGGGCACATTGGATCGGGTCAAACTAAACCAAACCAAGGCATTTCAGATTGGTTTGATTCGGTTTTTTTAACTCATTCGTTCAATTCTGATTTAAAATTTTGAAAAATCAATTGATTTGGTTCGATTTTCGATACAAAAAATCTTATAACGGAACCAAGCCAAGAACTGAATCAAATTCATTACACACACACATTTATTTATTTAACAAATAAAGTTAAATATGACAAAAAAGAGCTCTCATTGTTTGCTTTCTACATTCTAACAAATTTAGTAACTAATTTGATTGGTCCAAATGACATGGCCCTAATCATATAATGAGTTTAAATTTTGAAAAAAATCCCTTTATTAAGTAAATAATTGAGATATTAATATTATATTGTCAATGTCGTTCTCTTTGTTGTGTATCATTGATGATTGTAGGTTTTTTAATTGTAAGATTTGATAATTGGTGTCTAGATATCTATGTTTAGAAGATCGAAGAATTGAACTGAAACGAATTAAGGTTAGTTGGTTCTAGGGGATAGTCAGTTCGATTCCGATTAAGACTTTGTATAACCCATCAAGTTTGATTCGATTCCAATTTTGGCCCCAACCCGAACCAAATCGAATCGTGTGCACGCTAGTTATTACATATTGATTGTTGTGTTATAAGTAAAAGTGTATTAATGGAAGCTCTCATAAAAATGATAGTAAAAATTTCCTAAAAGGTAGAAATAATGGTGAAAATTTTCATTTTTTTTTTGTGTAACCGAGGGAGTATCCCATCAACACTCTCAAGTAAGCGTGACAGACTATCTCCCTTGGGGGCCCCGCATGACCAACCCCATACGAGTTTTAAGGGGACGAACCCAAACCCACTAAGTGCCACACAAGGTGGTGGGAAGGGGATTCGAAGATAAGACCTGGGGAGCACACCCAGTCTTACCATCAAGCCCAACCCCAGTTGGTGAAATTTTCATTTCAGTATATTAATCATTTTGATTTTGAAAACGGTAAATCTACCTTTTTTTTTTTTTGTCAGAATTAAAATATTCATAAGATGGGACTTTTTTTTACTATTTTAGAAAAGTAGAAAAGATATTTACTGTTTTATAAAACAATTAATTTTTTCCCATTTGAGGCAAAATGTTTTAATTCCAAAAACGGTAGATTTACTGTTTTGGAATTAAAATGAATAAAGCGCTGAAATGGGAATTTCACAATTTTTAGTTCATGTCTTGGTAAATCAGTCTATCTTATAATAAACTTTTGCTTCTTATTTTTATTTTTATAAAAAAAAAAATAAAGAAAAGAAAAACAAAATATATCCATAGTACCACTTAAATTAAGATTTCTCCAATATGATCAACATAAAAAATCAAGGAATTTTCAAACTCCATAGTCATATTTGCTTTGCTTGCACAATTTTACTAGGTTAATTAATATTCTCAATCTTATCTTTTGTGGAAGTTTTTTTAGGGGTGCACATGGTTCGGATTTTGACAAAATTGGAATCAAACCAAACATGATCGGTTCTACATATTTGGAACCAAACCAATCCAATTACCCTATAGAACCGAACCAATCCAAACCAACCTTGGTTCGGATCGGTTCTCGGTTCTCCTATAAAAAAATTAGTATTTTTTCTTTTAAAAGAGGAACCCTTTGGATCATATCATAAATAATTCCTATTTTTAAAATGAAAATGATTTTATGATTAAATTTTGACTGAAATCTATATAAATTAAAAATTATAGGAAGTTCAATGAGACTAAAAAAAAAGTTACAATTTTAAAATTGGTATTTTGGATGGATTAGTAAGAAAATTAACCTATAAATGGTAGATTAACGAATCCAAGTCTAGGTTCATATAGTATATTTCATCTAACAAACACGGTATAAAGTTTCTCATAAAAAAAAAGAAATCAAACTCTTTGAAAAAGTTTTTCCATGAATGGGTTGATCCATTTAAGAGTTGAGAGAGAGATTTTTGTACATTTTTTTATGAGTTTTTATTAGAAAAAAAAGAGGAGATGAAATTGAAGACTTTGATGAGTTACCTTTTCGTAATATACTAACACAGTTAAGAGAGAGAAATAGATAATACGAAACTAAGAAAGGGTTACGTCGGATTAGTTAAGTTCTCTGATTGGTTCGGTTCTATTATACCCCTAATCCGAAAGCGAACGAAATCAATCGAATTTTTTTATATACAATCCGCACCTGAACCAAACCATGCTCAATCCGAACCAATCAAATCCAAAAGGCTTCGGATTGGTTCGATTCTCAGATTTACCCAATCCAATATGCAACCCTAGTTTTTTTGGGGCTTTCACTCCTTGGGATAATAACAATCTTTTGATGAAGGGCTTTATCATGATTTGACGATCTTTTTCTCCTGATGGGGGTTAACATTATTGGTCTCTAGTTACAACTTTGACAGTTGGAAGAGAGAAGAAAATAAGGTTGAGGCCTTGATGCAGTGCCTATCAAAGGTCTTCCAAAGCTTAACTCAATATCAATAAGAAAAGAAACAAGTAATTCAGAGAAGAAAATGAATGGTAAGCTGCATAAGGTGAGAGTTAATCCACACGATTGGTCTAGATAAACTAATTGACTAATGAGTAAGATGGGGGTTGTTGACTTTGCCCTTGGGGACTATGCTCACACCTTATTAATGTTGATACTTGAGTTGGATTAGTAGTGTCTCAATGTAATAAATACTGAATTTGTATGATTTTACTATTTAGAGATAGGTTAGTTAGAAAATATCATATCCAATCTCTATTACGATAAGTAATTCAAGATATCACATTAAATACTCTGATTTGATACAAGAAAGTGTTCAAATCGCTTTAAATTTCTTATCCTATTATGTTAAACGACCTTGAGCTGAGCTTCTCCATAGGCCGAGCTACCACATTGTTGGGGCCTGCTTGTAAATACCTTGATCTAGTCTGACCGAGCTTGTTTGGAGATCCGAGATCATGGTTTACGGGGTGGTTACATTTATCAGGGTGCATAGTTTGTAAAATCCTGTCGGTACTGACTTTTCTCACCTCGAAAATCCCATCTTGACATAGGGTGGATTGAGCATTTTCTCACTACCTTGGTTGGCATATACAACATACCTTTGTCCACCGTAACGCTTTTGTGAAGACCACATAGATCGAGCTCAGTACTTCCAATAAGAGTCATGAAAATATGACTTGCCAGGTGGCATACTCAATCAACTCCCTAACGTGACAAGTTTTGGAATTGTAGATCTATGTGCCTCAAGACATACGATTGCACTTAGGTACCCATATAAGTGTATCCCGAGGAAATTGTGTATCCCGAGATGCACAAATCTATGACTCCCAAACTTAGGTACCCATATTATCAGGACTCCTTCCAATAAATATCTAATATTCTTCAAGGACACGTGTCTCGATCTCAAGTGGGGATAAAAATGGTCTCCACATCTTTCTTATCTCTTCCTTAATCCCACAAATAAATCGATCAATTGGTCTAAAGTTCTCCCAAAACCAATTGAAGACAGACAACTTAAGACAAAGTCTAGTCGGTGCTCTTTGGTGCTTATGTCCTCATCCTTTCCTCATCATCATCTTTAAATCTATTGATTTAAATATGGGTGTTTTACAAAACAACCTAATTTTAAAAAAAAATTATTGAATGAGCCAATTTAAAAAAAAAAAAATATTTATGATAATATTCACATATGTTGTTTATCCCTCCTATGAATCTACAATGAACTCAAGTGAACAAAGGTAAATTCATCAAATGGTCCAAACAACGACTGTACATCAGATAACCATTTTCGTAAAAGATAATTACAAAATCAGATATATGATTGTTTTCATGAATAAAAAAATAAAAAATAAAAAACTATTGATCTAGTGAACTGGGAAAATAAATAGTGTTTTTGGTAATTTCCTCTTTAAATATCTCATATAATGGTTCAGCCCTTAATTTGTCTTTGACTAGGCTATTCCATGTGTACAAACCTGTCTCTCTCCTTTTATCCATGTAAACCTAAACATATTGGTTTTTGAATCATAAAAAACCCTATTAGGATAGTTCTTTAATTAGTGAAATTTTGAAAAAATTAAAGATAATATTTTTTATCTATTAAACCCATTTAAAGTGTACTAATCAAACAGATGAAAGTTTCTTATTCAAATGTCATTATTAATTCCAATCTCAATTTGCTTAGTGCATGACCCACCTCAAAAAAAGTAATAATTTCTATTTCATCAAATATTATTTGTATATAAATAGCAATGTGAGATACATCAATTAACACAATGCGAGATCCCAAACATACACACATGTCATGAGGTGGTTCGTTGGTCCCCAAGAATTTGACTATTGGCAGGAGACCAAACTTGATCTAGCCCAAAGCAACCAACCATGAGAAGTGCATGCCTACCCAAGGTGGGCGAGATATTTGACAAATTTTCAACTATGAAAATTGATTTAAACCCACATGATGGGGAGAGTTCATGAATGTTTAATTTCCTATCGATCCTCTAATCACCTTTTGAAAATTAGTCTAGTAGAATGCACTTTCATATCAAAGTTGATTTTATGTAAGCACAGTTCAAGGGTTTCAGGTACTTGGACCCATCATGACATTTCTCCAAGCAATGCTTGAATTATTTTAATGTCGCAAAGGAATGTTATCGAATCGATCTTTCTATTAGTAATATATTTTTAAATTCCCGATCCATTGCACTGTTCATTTTAATTCCCAAAACATGTTTTCCAGTGAGATCGTCACTTTTATAATCAATGATCTCATTGACAAATTACCAGTGCGATCGTAGGCAATTCACAATGTGAAAAAAATTCAAATTTGACGGTCATGAGTTGTCAAACTTCATAAAATTCGACGGATCAAGAGGTCGAATTGGCGTCAAATGTTTCATTGTCAATTTTTTTTTATGACAGGTTGAAACTGTCAAATTCATGAAGGTTAGGAGAAATTCGATAGCTCTAAACCGTCAAATCTGGGAACATCAAGAATTTCGACGGTCCTAGATCATCAAAATTCAATTTCTAAAATTCGTGGGTCTTGACCCGTCAATTTTTTCTATCCAATTTTCCAATTTTTAGATAGTGATTTAAAGTGACTTTTACAATCAATGATCTCATTAATAAATTACTAACAATATGGCAGATAATATTAAAATCAAATACCCTTGATATTTTTAATGGTGAGATCTTTGGTGTTTTATTAGCGAGATCATGATTATAAAAGTGACAAACTCGCTAGAAAACATCTTTTGGGAGTTAAAATATCAAAATTGAAAATTTTCTTTATTTAGTGCACGAAATGGTAGTTTACCCTATACTTTTACTTGAAAGCGAGTCGGTCCACCAAAATTTATTTATTTATTTATTTTTGAATGCTAATAAACACCTTGAGTTTATGAAATAAATATTATCTTCACAACTTCGAAAATGAATTAAAATGGATAAGAGTTGAACTTGATGAAGAATGCTTATAAAAGGGACTGGTTTTGAATGTGATGAGGAAGACATGCAACCAAAACATTCTTTACTTCAGACATTGAAGAGAGAAAGGGAGAGATAAAGGCAAACATTTAAGTCTTTCACCTAACCCACCATCATACCCAGTCTTCCAATGTGAGAAATGTTGGCGAGAGTTTTCTTTCAACGCAAATACGTGTGGGATCCACCTCATAATGAGGAGGGAAACCTAACATGGCGGTCTGATCAATTTCGATAATTCAGGTCAGATTTTGAAAATTTTCTTCTACAGTATCGGGACACCTGATATGAACATCAATGATGTTCTAGAATTCATTCAAATGGGATACATCAAGTTGACATGTCCAATAAAGCATTACTTGTCAAAATATGTGAACTGTTCAAAAAGAGATGTCAAAACGCATAATAAGATATCGCGTGGGCCATTCTTTTTATGTCAGACTTTATAGATCATTGGAAAAACAGATGTCTAAAGAATTAGAGGATTTTTGAAAAAATGTTCTCTTTAAAGACCTTAGACAACTGTTTTATAAAAACTGATGTCTAAAACCCCATAAAATTTCATGCCACTTCTCTCACGTGAAAATGACACTTTAGGTACCAGTTTTTCCAAGTGGCCAGGCATGAATGTCAGTGATGTTCTAAAATCCACTCAAATGGGATACATCAAGTTGACATGTCCAATAATTCCTGTGTGAATGCAATTTTTTTTTATAGACTCTGATGCTTAAAATAGGTTCCAAAGTCTCTTAAATTAACAATCACCTTTCTATTTATAAAGTTTACATTTTCTTTACCGTAATTTGGCAATTTTTTTTTGACATGCCTCTCCTCATGTCAATTCCATGATCATATATAAAGGTATGCATTGTTGTTTGCTCTTTGGATTTTTTTTAAATGCTTATGAATGATCATAACAATTGTTTCCCAAAGGGCATTTGACATTTTGAGGAGTTGCCATTATCTAGTCACAAATGTTTATGTCTACTTCCTTGGCAAGATTGGGTAATTTCTTAATTAGAGATCATCCCACCTACGAAATTACTATTCCTATTAGGGCTGCAAGTTAGGCGGGTTGGCCCGAACTCAATCTGGTCAATTGATTGAGCCCTCTTATGTAGAACATGAGTTGAACCAAGGTAAGAATAATTCAACCCGACCTTAATTTGGGTTGAGGGTTCTGGCAACATATTAAGTATATGTGTTTACTATTTATTGTTTAAGATATAAATTTTTTATTTAAATTAATTGTATTTTTTATTTGAGATATAAAATTTCTTTGCTAATCAAAATAAAATTAGACTTGTTCAATTAGCCCAACCTGTCAAAAACTACCTAACTCAACGAACCCAAGCTCAACCAAGTTTAGAAGCTTAAAGCTCAAAATGAGCTTTGGTTAAGGAGTTTAGGCTCAATGCTCGGGTTGAATTGAGCCTAGGTCTACTCTCCAACCTGTTGAGTATAGTCCCACATTGGACACAAGTTGCCTTGTCTCTCTCTTTATAAACTCTTGGGCCTCTCCATTCATTGCCAATTAGTTTTGAGATGGACCCCCAAATTTATCATGGTATCAAAGTGGGCTTTTTTTTCTCTCCACGTCATCCAGTTCATATCCCCACATGCTTTAGCCCAGTTCGACTCACGCATGTGGGGGTGTGTTGAGTTTAGTCTCACATCGGACATAAATTGCCTTGTCTCTCTCCTAATAACTTTATGGGCCTCTCCAATCATTGCCAATTGATTTTGAGATGGACCCCCAAATTTATCACTGCCTAGTTTTCCGCCTAATTCCTACTCTTGCCATATCCCTTTTGCTTGCAATCAAGGCCAGTTCATGCACAAGGCAAGTTAGGCAGTTGTCTAAGGCCCCACTCAAGATTAAGGACCCCTTAAAAAAAAAACTTTATAAATCTCCACAAAATCTGGTTGAAGTTTCCCAAAAAAAGGGGAAAAAAACAAAAACAAAAATCTCTTTAAAAATAGAAGGTGGGATGTACAAATGCACATGTATCAAAGAACTTATTTGTAATTTAAAATATTAAATAGAGGATTTTTGAAGATTGCATAATAGATAAGAATTTTCCCAACTTTGAAAACTAACCAACCATATGTTGCAATTTTCTTCGTTTTTCACCAAAATGACCTCATTAGATTATGTTTAGAAAAATACTTTCCTTATTAATGATCATTGGGCCCACATGGATTATCACATTGGCAATCCAACACCACATACTTCTAGATTTCATGGAAAAACTCATATTAAAAAAAAAAAAAAAAAAAAAATATATATATATATATATATATATATGGGAAATGTTTAGCAACAAACATTTTGACAAACATTTTGGCAAACATTTTTCAAAACGTGGGTTAGAGGTTTTGGAATGAGTTGATTTTTGGTGAGGATGATCTCTATGGTGAGGAGATCATCATCACCAAAAATCAGCCCATTCCAAAACTTCTAACCCCATCAAAACTGGTTTACAAAAAATGGACGGTCCACGATTTTTCAACTTGTAAACTGGGGCTAGAAGTTTTGGAATGGGCTGATTTTTGGTGAGGATGATCTCCTCACCGTAGAGAACATCCTCACCAAAAATCAGCCCATTCCAAGACTTCTAAACCATGTTTTGAAAAATGTTTTGCCAAAATGTTTGTTGCTGAACGCCTCCCTATATATATATATATTTTTTTTTTTTTTTTTTGAACTTCATCCAAGGTGTTGAACATAGACGGCTATGGAAATACCAAAGTTAAAATTAAAATTCAACAATGAAAAATAACTTTGTTTTGAAATGTTATTTTTCAAAGTTCTTAAATTTTGTCCTCTACATCCATGTGGCATCAGATCATGTTTTTGGATGCCACAATATTTTACATGTAGAGTGGGGGCTCAAACTACCTGAAACGAGTCTGCACTTCTACTCCACTTTCTCTTATTTTGAAGAAAAGTCTCATACGTTTTGCATATACCTCCTTGACTTCAATCTTCATAATAGACTAATAGAGCACACCCTAAATACCCTTGTCCTCAACTTGAAGTCCAATCCCCTGATTTTATTATCCAAAATTGATCGTCTTCAAACTCTTCAATCCTTACTATGTAATTTTTGAATCTACATAATCTTATCTTCAATTCTCATTTTCAAGTTAACATTAACATTTTTATAGAAAACTCTAGATTTTTTTCTTTTGATGGGTAAGGTGGACTTGAACCCAAGACCTCAAAGTTGTTTTGCCAACTGAGCGATGGTTCTAAGCGCACACAAACCCCTAAATTATTCTACTTAAAATTCTATATTATTTTCTACCCAAAATCATTCATCTCCAAGTTCTTCAACTTTTATGGTAAATTAATTTCTATCTATTCAACCTTATTTTCAGTCCATTATTTTCTATATTTGCTAAACCATTGTACAAAACCCTAGATTTTTCTACAAAGAATTATATCATTTTGTACTTCCACACAAATATTATCTGGACTCTGAGGTTTGAAGGTAGAAGTAAATAGAATCCTAAGGTTCAAAATCCATGATGGAAGTCTGCATCGTGGAAGTTAAAAAAAAAAAAAAATTCATAAGATCCATTTTTGAATCTCAAAAAGGAGAAGAGGGATTTTAAATAATTTTTTTTATCATTATATAAAAATTTAATTAATACTATTTATATAATATATTAAAGATAAGAAAAGTCCCTCATTTCAAATTTTCGCCTTAGACCTGAACTTCTATTTTGCCGGCCATGCTTATGATTTTTTCTTGCCTCATGCAAATCTTAAGGTGACATTCATATGAATATGATTAAAGGGTACGTAGGGATCCCTTGATTCGTAAGAACCCAACTTTTTAAACACAAAATCCAATGGTTGAGATTTATGAGTATCTTGATAATACAAATCTTGGAGATACTTATCCCGATGATAAATCTCAACCATTGGATTTTGCATTTGAAGGATTGGAATCATGTGTTTTTTTCATGAATCATTCTTAGGAGTCAAGGGATCTTGACCCATGATTAAATGCTTCTTCTTTTACTTGTACAACATATATATTAGAGTCCATAGACGACCTTTTTCTTTTTTTCTTTTTTCCTTGTAATAACCGGGTATCCTTGAAGACAGCGGATTGGACCTGTATCTGAGCTTTGCCCAATCCATGGACCCTGGTCTTGTCCAAGGATTAGTCCCGGGGTACGTGCAACGGCCACACATCACACACATTAGGTAAGCGAGGGGGGCCCTGAGGAATTAATGCTCAAACTGAGTATCGAACTCACGACCTATGGGCATTAACCGCTTATCTATCCGAAATTGTCATTGAGCCAAACCCCTCGGGGTTTTGGAGTCCATAGACACATGGATTCACAATCCTAACCGTATAAATCTTAAATCCATCGGTCAAGATAAATCTTAGAGATAATTGAATATTCTTGTGATACATCTCTTATCTCGACAGTTGGATTTCTTCTTTTCATGGTTGGCTTAGTACAATGAATTTGTTAAGACAACTTTGAAGCAGCTGTCCGCGTCAATTTTTTTGAGAAACCCTCTTCTTTATGTGACACATGGCCCCTTATGTTTTCAATCTCTATATTCTCTTATATACACTACTGAAAAATGACCTCAATGTGATCCTCGTCATCTTATCTAAACATCTAAAATGACTAGTTTTGGGAAGAAGATTTCAGGGTTTTTAGGTCATTTTTAATTAATCTACGAGAAAGGACTGAGGTCAAGAACATATTATCAGTTTCATTCAAAACATGGTGATGGTATCTCAAATATTCACCAAAACATTAAGGAGACACATGTCATGTTAAAAGGATATATTAATTCTCTTTCTAAACCTAAACCTTATACAATTCTTCAGCAACAAACATTTTGGCAAAACATTTTTCAAAAACATGGGTTAGAGGTTTTGGAATGGGCTGATTTTTGGTGAGGATGATCTCTACGGTGAGGAGATCATCCTCACCAAAAATCAGCCCATTCCAAAACTTCTAACCCATGTTTAGAAGTTGAAAAATCATGGACCGTCCATTTTTTGTAAACCATTTTTGATGGAGTTAGAAGTTTTAGAATGGGCTGATTTTTGGTGATGATGATCTCCTCACCGTAGAGATCATCCTCACCAAAAATCAGACCATTCCAAAACCTCTAACCCAGGTTTTGAAAAATGTTTTGCCAAAATGTTTGTTGCTGAACATTTCCCATTCTTAAAAACAGACATCTCTTACACCCACTTTTCTAAAACTCACAAGATACTAAATTTTAACTAGGATGTATTTTAAGTAGAATTGAGGGATAGAAAGTACTCTAAATAGAATTAAGGATGTTATACCAAAAAGTATAGTATTTTTGCCGAAATTACTGGCTCAACAATGTTTGTAAAAAATTTGTTGACAAATGCATATATATACTCATTTTGATATTTATTTACTTTTACCAAAACGGTTATTTTATTTTATTATAATCTTACTCTATTTAAATAGAATACACAGGGAAAGTTCAAAAAAAATTATGACAGTTTGTGATCAAAAGAGGGACAACCAAGCACCCAATTGGTTTTAGCTGAGGCAAAGCTAATCAAGTTCCTTCTTGGAGAGAACTTTGTACAACATGTAGGAATGCAGCGAAATCCATGTGGTGTGCAGACAGCTCATCGCATTACACATGGAATCACCAATCGGTGGTCAAACCTCACCCTTCAGTGAAAGCGGCGGACTCCTTCATCTCCCCCGACTGTTGGTGGGTTGGAGAGATTTTACTTCAATATCGTCCTCTGAAAAGGACTGTTAAAGAGGATTCAAGGTAGTCGGAAATTTGTTGGGTGCGTGTGTCGGTGTTTCCATATCAAGAAGCATCAGTGACTTCTGCCTTTGGTATCTATTTCTCTTTGCTGAAAGTGCTGCACAAGAATCAAAGAATGTTCAGTACTAGGGGTGCAACTTTGTTCGGTTTGGAGCCAAATCAGAACCGAACCGACATAGGTCAGTTCCACTAATTAAGAACCTGAACTAAACCAATTGCCCATAGAACCATACCAAACCAAACTATGGTCAGTTTGGTTTGATTTGGTTAGGTTCTATGGGTTGCCGATATCCTATAAACCTCCTTGGAAGCAACATATACATACATAATGAACGTGAAATTTTATATAATAAATCATTAATCCAACCAGAAAAAAAGTTCATTAATCTATCCATAAAAATAAAAATAAAAAAGTCATTAATCTATGTCCTAACTCCTAAAATGTAGTAGTAAGTCCTTAATGGTGTTCGGTAGTTTGGTTTGGTTCTCAGTTTGAATGAAACCAAGTTGCATCCCTAAGAGTAACCATGCCAATCACTAAAAAGAATTCTATAAAAAAAAGAGTAATTGGTGAAGTAGGCAGCCATTGTACAGAACCTCCCACTAGTAATATTAGGAGAAAAAAGACCCCATCAAGATCATTCAGATTACCCATGGTCAACTTCAATAATCGAGATCATTTCGGTGACTTTTCCCTTAAAATTTAGAGCTTTAAGAACATGATTTTCAAGATTTCCCACAACTTAAATGTTGAGACACCCAAAAACATCTTTGATGAAGTTTTCCAATGCATCCATGTGCATTTAAAGTTACATATACGCAGTTCATGAGGTCATGATTCATACAAAATAAAAGATAAAAGAGAATATGTAGGAACATTGGAGGACCAGGTCAAATGCAAAGAGAATAGAACATAATGAACTTCTAGGGAGAGAGAAGCTGAAATTTACAAGTTTTATAAGATTAGTGAGATTCTGAACCTATTGCGACATCCTTCCTTATAAGGAATATCCCAACCTATTATGTTAATTAGATGAGAAATAATTCTTCCAGAGTCGATGATAGTCATATTTGAAGATTGGGCAAGTTAATGATTAAGCAATATAATCAGAACTTATCAAGTAAATAGACAAAATGCAACCGAAACTAAAAGAATAGAGATATGGATGACATATTTGTATGCTTTTCAGAGGACTTACAAGTTAGCTCTTGAGGAAGACCAAAGTCATAATCATGTCTTGCTCTCTTGATGCAGAACACACAAATCATCACGAGGACAATGCTGAGAACAACCAAACTTGATAAACCTATAGCAATTTTACCACCAGTGGACAAGCCTCCACTTCCCCAAAATAGAGGACATCCAGGCAACGATGGTCCTCCACATAAGCCTTTGTTACCAGAAAGACTGAAAAAGAAAATTATAAAAAAAAAAAAAAAATTAGGTAGAATAATTTACAATGAGTAATGTGGACTGCCAAATGTAGACAACAAAGGCAATCATATTATTATGGGGAAATGAACGGATGAATGTAGATGATCCTACAAAAAGAGTAAAAGTTTCTGCAAACCATAGGCTTCATCAAATTAATTAAACAAACAAAATAATAATAAAAACCAAGAGTAGTAGAGTATAACTTACTCAATAGCTCCACCATGAACACCAATGGAGTAAAGTTTCTCTGGTACTTGCCCTTCCAATTCATTATCATTTAAAAGCCTGCAATGAGTGAGGTTCTACCAACTTATCCAAAAAAATAACTGTAAAATGAGTGAAGGTGTACCAATGAAAAGTGGTGTGATAGAGGAAGCACTAACAAAAATAAAATATAAAATATTTACAGGAAAATCTTGACATTAGTACGGGAATGTCCTTTAGGGGAAATTAAAACACTTCAAATATACACAAACACACACACAATATATATGGATAGTAAAACGGTTGAATTTTCAATAAAAAGAAATAAAGGATAGAACAAATTGTTTTAATATTGTCTTAAATTCTCTCTTTTTCCAATTAGGAACAAAGAAATGTTGGGTCTAAACAGCACGAGAAGAGGATCTAGAGCCTTCAACCTTAATCAAATCAACAAGAAAAATATTCTAAACAATAGGTTTAGATGCACATACATGTAGAAGAATAAAAAAACTAGAATAATAACTATGGAATAATATAAGGATCTAAAATAATTATCCACATAAGCTTAACAATAGTGAACTCCTTGTCGTTCAAAAACTCTGTGATCAGAAAATAAAGTGTGGTGCACTACCCTGAACCTCCAAGCACGATAATAACGATGGCATCAAAACTTGATGTTCAATCAAAACGTGCTTGAGAGTGGAACAATTTCCACATATAAAAGAGTAATCTCCTAATTTCAACCCATCACATAAATAGTAGGAAACCATAAGAGGATTTCACTCCTCTTTAGGGATTGGAAATTTTCACTAGATTGTAAAGTCTAGTTTCCAATTCTACCAAACTTCCCTTTAAACAACACATCCAATCCAATTTAGAAAATAATTTATATTGGACTAATATGAATTTTAATTAAATGAAATCAAAAGATAATTCATTGTTTCGAGAAAACATCTATAAATCGGATTAAAATTCCAACAATCTCCCACTTGGTCCTTACAAATGTTTTGATTTTAAGAAAACGAGTTTGAATTGATTACTTTATAAAAGTCGAGTGACCACTCTTGATTTTGAAAAATACTTATTCAAAAGTATTTAAGTATGTCCTTTAACATTCACTCAATTTCAAAGATTTTTCTACCAATGGACATGGATGTTTTGCTCTTCCCTTTATTGACACCAAGATAATTTCATAGTTCCCAAGTAGCTCATCAATGAACTTGAGAGTTTAAACCTTATTATGATTTTAATGGAGTGATATATGGGATTTTGTACACACCTCATACAATCTTACTTATCCAACATCCATGTTTGTCATGCTTCACACTCTTGGTGTGTTATTATGATATATCACGTCACAATTGTTATGTAAAAATCCATCAACAACCTATCAAACCAAAGATCTAATAATGCATTGCCCAAATGCATTTAACCCAAGCATACCTCATGAATGCAATAATAGCATCACAGGTCAAACCTAAACCTCATAGTACATGCACAAGATAAATACC
The DNA here is from genome assembly GCF_017979445.1 of Akebia trifoliata. Lineage (NCBI taxonomy): Eukaryota > Viridiplantae > Streptophyta > Magnoliopsida > Ranunculales > Lardizabalaceae > Akebia > Akebia trifoliata. The sequence goes on from NC_141383.1 coordinate 20,222,425, forward strand.
ATGGTATAAATAATCATAATCAGGAATAAAAAAATTAAACTTTATTGCTAGCAGTCAAATAACAGGATCAAAGTAAAACATCAATTATCACTTGATAGGATCACCCTATCTATACTGCAAAGTCTAACGACTCCAACATTTCCATGCGACTAACATGTTCCTTGAAAACCTTTGTTGGAAAACCTTTAGTGAGGGGATTAACAATCATCAAACTGGTAGCCACATACGAAATTTCAATACCGCCCTCTCGAACTTTCTCACATACCAGTAGGTACTTGATCTCTATGTGCTTGTCACTTTTGGTCTCCATTCATTCTTCATGTACTTGGTCACTTGCAGGCAAGGTGCTCTTTGTGTCGAGCTGAGCCATGAGATCCCCTCCTCCAAATCACCATTAAAGAAAGTCATCTTCACATCCATCTAATGCAACCCCAAGTTATAGTGAGCCACAATGGCTAAAATAATCCTTAAGGAATCTTTTGATGAAACTGGAGAGAAAGTCTTAGAAAAGCCAACACCTGGTTTCTTCCAGAAACCCTTGGCAACTAATCTTGCTTTAAACCTTTCAATTTTCCCTTCAAAGTCTCTCTTCATCTTGAACACCCATTTCCACTCAATCATCTTGTGGTCTTTTGGGACAGTCACAAGATCCCAAACTTCATTATTTTCCATAGATTGAAATTCCTCTCTCATGGCCTCTCGCCAGTATTGAGATTCATTATTTTTCATGAATTCCTTATAGGTCAAAAGATTATTAACATTAAGATCCCTCAACTCATCATCTTGAAGATAAACCTCATACTTGTCAAGTATAGACTATCTCCGCTCTTTGTTACATCTCTTAACAGGAATGGGCTCCTCCATCGATACAACGAACAACTGAGGAATGAGATCCTGAGGTACAACTACCTCATCTTAATCTTGGGAGGCTCTACTATAACAACAATAGATACTGATCTAAATTTTGGAAGAGCAAAAACTGGAGCACTCTCACTTTCTTCATAGAATTCAATCTTCTCGTGCTTCAAACTTCCAATGTCATGTCCTTCATCAAAGAATTTTGCATGACTTGTCTCAGGATTTCTAACGGCTTAAAAGAACAGTAGAACCTGCATACCAAAACCTCTTTGGAAGACTGATGCAGAACCGTGAATGTTACCATAGGATGATAAATCTTGGACTCACTCTAAAATAGCCTCACACTACACCATTAATGGGAATATCAAAGTTTCAATCTCAATTTTATTCATCATTCAAGAAAATTACAGCAAAAAAAAAGTATTTATAATGTTCTCTAAACCCTAAATCTAATCTCAACTATCCAACTAAAATATAGAGATCCAATGGTTGTAAATAAATTTAAAACAACTTAAATAAAACAAAAGCAGAAATACCATCTATATCACAATCCCATAAAACATCAAAATAAGCTCAAAAAACATAAAATTAAAGTCCTAAAATAGAAAATAAATAAAAATTAAAATCTACTCTTCAATATTTGATATCCCCATCAATTCTACTTGACTGGGAAGATTTCATCATTGGCAAAATAAAATTGTAGTAATTCTCATCAGTTGCGTTCCACTTTATTCTCCTCTGGTTGAAGAAAACTTATTCTCAAGTTTTAAAGTGCTTGAGAATGATCATGACAATTTGTGATTCATCCCTTTTGGCAAAGATTCGTCCTCGTGTCTTAAACTTGTGTTGAACTATTAACTTCAAATTGTGATCTTCTATCTTGGCAAAGTCTTTATTATACCTGTTTAAGACGAATAAGTTGGTTTAAAGTAGTGACGGAACAACTGCATCATGAAAAAAAACTATAGATGTCGTCTCCAAAAGATCTTCCTTAGACTTTTTTGACGCATTTTCCACTTCATGATCTTATTCCCACGTTGATTCTAGAGTTATAAGCACACCATCTTCTAAAGTTGATGTTTGATCTGTTTTTTCTTCAATCTTCTCTTGGATTGATGGAACCACAAGAGTTAATTTCCATGGACATACCTTGAGTAGATATTATCTGCCTAAAGTAACATGTAAAATATTTCACTCCGCATTAAACGTAGCTTCTACATGTGAGATCCAACCTCGACCTAACACAAATATGACAATCTTTTAGAGGAATCACCTTGCACTCAACACCATTGATAAAATTTCTCTGACAAAACTGAACAACATGGCCGTAATCATGATTACCAAAATAAATCTTATCTTCAACATTTTACAAAATCTTCTTAGAAAAACTTGTGAAAATCAAGTTTTTCTCGTATTCAACACCACACAATACCTTGAATGACTTCCCAGAAGGTGAAACAAATCTAATTTTGACTTCTAATATCATCTCTATCTATTCCAAGTTTAGCTCTGATACCAAAATTGATGCAGGACTGTAAATGTTACCCTAGGATGACTCCAAAATGGCCTCACACCACACCATTAATGGAAATATCAAAGCTTTAATCTCAATTTTATTTACCATTCAAGAAAATTATAGCAAAAAACAAATATTTATAATGTTTTCTAAATCATAAATCTAATCTCAACCATCCAACGAAAATAAGATCCAATGGTTGTAAATAAACTTAAAATAACTTAAATAAAAAAAAAAATTAAAAAAAAAAACAGAAATACCATCTATATCCCAATCCCTCAACTTTATTTCCCTTGAATTTTCAGCCTATGAAAACTCGTTAAAAAATTAATATAAAGTTACCAAATTGCCCCCTAATACTTATATTAACATCATATGATAATAAAACATCAAAATAAGATTTAAAAAAAAACATAAAAGTAAAGTCCTAAAACAGAAAACTAAATAAAAATTAAAATCTACTCTTTAATATTTGATGTCCCCATCAAAGACCAATCAAATAAAATGGAATAGTCCTTGGATAAAGCTTCTTCAAATCTGGATTGCATAACTTTACTTAAGCGGGACATTCCCCAAACATGGATATGACCAAGCTTTGGGTTTCTTCCTATCCAATCTTGAAAGAAGTTTTAAAAGTAACCTTGCAAGGCACTATGTTAAGAACATACAAGGAAAAATTCAAGGCTTCTCCCCAAAATGATCACGACAAATCAAAATGACTCGTCAAACTATGAACCACATTCTAATAGGTACGATTCATTCTCTCAACAACACCATTTTTCTATGGTGTTCTCGATGTGTACTTCGAAACTATACCTTGTTTCCTCAAATATTACACAAATTTCCCATGATTCACATCTTCATTGTCCTGATCGCACAATCTTTGATCTTCCTATCCAGTTGCGTTGTTCTTTTTGAGCCATTCTTTATACTTAAAATAATCTTTAAGTGGCTTTTCTTCTTGCAAAACCAATTGTCTGCACTTGGGTTACCTAATTCGCTATTGAGGTGGCGAACCAGACCTATTCACGGTGCATTTTGCTCATGGATCATGAAAAATGAGCAAACCACAATAGCTTCATCATTTTATATTAATTTTTTACATCCCCCTCCACATTTGATAATATTTGAGCTACCCCCTTAACTTTTCAAATGCATAGCATACCCCTTTGACTTTCATCTTTACTCTTTATTAATATATTGACGTAAAATGACTAAATTTCCTCATCGTCAACCTTTAAATAAAAAACCTAATTTATTTTCTTCCCTAATTTTACCATCTTCAATATATTTTAGTACCCTACTCATCACTCCTACCTTCAAATACCCTTATCATTGTTGACGCTAACCGCGAACACGAATTTGAATTGAGCGAACCCACGAATCAGGAAACATAGTTCTATTCTACCAGCTTTATAATCATTTTCCTTTGCCCTAGTATTCTTTCCATTTTTGTTCCCTTTCCTGAAGCCTTTTTTTCTTAAACACCTTTTTTCCACCAGAGTAGATCCCGAAATGTGTTGACTCAATCCTAGAATCCCTTATGAGGTATACTTAGGTTAGATGCATCTGGGCAATACATTGTTAGACCATTGTTCCAATAGATTGGTGATAGGTTTTCATATGACAATTTTGTCATAATATATCAAAATGACACATCAAGATTGTGAAGCATGACAAACACAGATTTTGTACACATATTGCATGAGGTGTGTACACAATCCCATAAATCACATTGTAGGAGGTTTTTTGGGTCTCCCACTCCTCGAGATGCGTGTGATTCTTGATGCTTCAATCCTCGAACTCTGTATCATAATAAATGCTAATTCCGATCTTCTTCTCTTATGACCTTTTTTTTGTCGTGTTCTTCGTCAATCCTCACCTAAAAAAATATCGATGTGGTACCGAATAAAGAGCACCTAAAAAGACATCAGTATGGTGCCGACTAAAGAGCCTCCGACAATCAAGTTAGTACTTGATCTTAAGTGCAAAGCAAAAAAAAGGAAACTAAAATAAGATTTTTGTGTGGCTTGTGCATTAGAGATTGAGTGGGAGAGATCTCCCTATTTATAGAAAGCTCTTTAATGTGGGGTAGTAAACTTAGTTGTAACCACTCCCCATGTTGTCTAGCATTTATAATAATAAAATTTCATGATGCTTTAATGATATTAAAGACCTACTCCTCATGTTGTCTAGTATTTAATTACATAACTACTTCAACTCGGTGACTATTCGGTTCCCCGAGTTGACTCAATAGAGTTATGTGTCTGTGACTTTTTCAGCCACAATGCCTGTTTTACCTTGGCAGTCAAGCTTATTGTAGTGATTTTTGCTACTTGGTAGCTTTATTTGAGATGGTGAGTAGCATTACCTTGTTATATTGCTACTCGAGTAGCTTCATACAATCCTCTTAGTATATAATTTTGTAGGGGAAATAGTGAAGGATTACTTCACTATTTGAAGTAAAACTGTATTATCGAATTGGGTGGATCGAACCACTTCATTAAGTTAAGAAAAAAGTCAATTCCTGATGAAGAAGTCAAACCATGTATGTGCATAAATCGAAGAGGGGTCGACCCTATAGGGACCAAACCTCCTATGTAAAAGCTATGAGGGGTCAGTTCCCACGGTGGCCGAACCACCTAAATGAAGCACGAAGAGGGGTCGACCATGGGGGCCGAACCTCCTATGTTTTCAAGTCGGGTCGGATTTGATTTGATTGGGTTGGATCGAGTTGGAATGGATCCAATTGCATAGATTTAGTAACTTTGAAAATCCCTAGGAATACAATATTTTTTGTTCTTACACAAACCATTAAAACTATTATAAGATTTAAACTTTCAAGGTCATTAATGAGCTATTTTGAGACCATGGAATTGTTTTGATGTCAATAAAGGGAACACTAAAACATCAATGATCTATTGCTAGTAGTCTCTGAAATTGAATGAATGTTAATGGATGTATTTAAGCACTTTTGAACAATGACTTTTCAAAATTAAGAATGACCACTCGATTTTTATAAAGTAATCCATCCAAGGGTCATTTTCTTAAAACCAAAACATTTCTTTCTACGGACCAAGTGGGAGATTGTTGGAATTTTAATCCAATTCAGACATTTTCTCAAAATAATGAATAATCTTTTGATTTCATTTAATAAAATTCCTGTTGGTCCAATACAAATAGTATCCTAAATTGAATTGATGTATTATTCAAAAGAAAGTTTGGTATGAATTGAGAACTAAACTTTGCAATCTAGTGAAAATTTTCAATTTCTAAGAGATGTGGTTTCCTAATCGAAAGAGTGATACCCTCCTAAGGTTTCTTAATGTTTCTGTGATGAGTTGAAATTAGGAGACTACTCATATATATGTGGAGGTTATCCCGCTCTCAAGCAATTGTGATTGAACTTCAAGTTCTGATCCCATCGCTATTGTCGTGCATAGAGGTTGGGGGTAGTTTACCGCACTCTTTATTTTCTGATCATAGGGTTTTGAAGAACAAAGAGTAAACTATTGTTAAGCTTATTGGATCATTGTTTTAGATCAAGAACTTTTATTATTCCATAGCTATTATTCAGGATTTTTATTCTTTTATAGGTATGTGCATCTAAACCTATTGTTTAGAATTATTTTTCATGCTAATTTGATTAATGGTTGAAGGCTCTAGATCCTCATCTCGGGTTGTACCAACACGTCACACCTCAATCCTTACCATGTAAACTACTAAAATCTTTCACATTATTGTCATCAAAGCTAGGTTGAATCAACTTAGTGTGAGTAATCCTTTTGTACATCAGGGCTCAAAATTCATCATTCAAAAGTTAGAAATTTCATAAGCTTGGGCACCAACTGACTTTCAATCTATTCTAAATCCCAATGCAGTAGTCCATCAAAACCCAAAGTTCAACCTAACAAGAAAAAATTACTATTTCTACCAAATTACGTCTGTTAGAGTTCTTATTTAATGTTGTGTGGGCCCAATACTTAAGTCCACACAACCCATGTCTTATTTCTCATTAATGTAAGGTCGTGTGGGCCCAATACTTAAGCCTACACAACCAACCACATGTTTTTAATACAAAAGAGATGTTGAACCCTATTGGGAAAGACTTACTCATTCTCCTCTCTATGTTCGTCCTTCTCTCCTTAACCCTAATCTTCTAACAATGTCTTTAATATTTCTTGTAGTTTGTGAACTTAAAATTCATAGTAAATCACATTATTATTTATATTAAATTCCTATTTTTCCATTTTTAGTAAATTGTGGAGTTAGTCATGTTAGCCTGATCAACAAGAGTGAGAATTTTACGATTTTTACTTATTTTGCAAGTTGAAAATTATTATGAAACATTATATGTTTTCTATTCTTGGTCTATAAATAAGGCATGTAAACTATATTTCACACGGATGAATGGTAGAGAATTATTATGCTATTTTGGTCATAAGTTGCATGTTTTTCCTTAGATTAGCGCGACTCCAAGCAAGCCAAAATTATTTAGTCAGACTCCTTCAATCGGTTTTGGGCAATGGGATCATTATGTCTATCTATTTGCTTCTAAAATCATAAGAAGCTTTTTTTTTTTTTTTTTTTTTTTTTGTGCCTGTATTTCTACCCAAAATTAGACCTTTAAAGCTTGTTCAAACCTGATTAACAGTATAGTTTGGGCCATTATTCAGATATGTTGTTTTAAAGATATTTCAGTTTATTTCTTAACCCTAAAGCCTATATCAATTTCTGATTTTGTCCTTTAAGCCCAAAAGATGGAGCAGCAAGAATCCTCTAAATCTATCTCTAGAATTCATTTTTGTTGGTTGGACTGTTTGAAAGGAAAAGGATCCGCGTAATTTTAAAGATGAACTCAGTAAAATTGAATTGGTGGCATCATCAATGAAAGCGTTAACTTTATTATCACTCACCAATCCTTCTGGGGTGCAAGGGTCTCAGATTTAATAGTTTCAAATTTAGATGCAAATGTATTGTCATCTAGCTTCAATAAGCCCCTTTTTTTTATGCTTTAGCTAGGGTCGTGATCATCCACATTTTTTATCCTAAAGATTTGGGGTCGGCTTGTTTTTACTTACGGTAGAGCGGATTAAATAGAAACTGTAATTTTTATTTTTATTTTTTATTTTAAACAAAACAAAACAAAAGTTACTGTGGGGTAAGTAATCGGATTCATGTTGCCGAACCACATATTTGGGATAAGATGTAGAAGATGATGACGATGATGATGGAGAAAACAATTATTAACAAAAAAGAAAAGTATGCACAAAGCAATCTACTTACACGAGTTGCAGGCTGGACGAAGCTAGGCTATCAGGTATGGACCCAGATAATTGATTATATGACAAATCCCTGCTCAATACCATCAATAAAAGATTAATAGTTAATAGAAAATAATGGAGATGAAAAAATCTCAGAGATGTCATAACTTGTGGCACCAACAAAAAGCATGTATAGAATGTCAAGAGGAAAACATAAAACCTTGAAGTGACATTATTGGTCAAATTTATGATATTGTCTGACTGAGAAAATATCATAACTTTGAGCCCAATACTTCTCAGCTTAGACATTTTGAAAGGAAACAAAACTTTGAACCAATGGGAAACTACATGAGAATCTGAATTTCATATAGTTTCTTTTAGAGAACACTGACTTGGTCACTGTGATGAAGTTACAAATATGGTGAAAATTTGTATATGGTTATTACATCATGCTCACTGGAACAACTTTGACTGTTTGGACGGGAAGAAAACATAACAACAAACCCAAAGCCATTTCAATAGAACACAATTCAATCATTCTTCCCCGTTACAGATCATGCTCAGAGGGACTATGGTGACTCCAACAACAAAAACCAGTAATGCTGGCCTGGAGCCATTGAAGCATGACCAAATGAATGCAATGTAATATGTTCGAAGCAATTTCAAAGGCAAATGTAATATTAGTGATGCAGTAGCGAAAGAGGTATTTTATACTCACAGACGTGCAAGAGACTGTTGACCAAGCCCTGAGGGTAAAGTACCTTCCAAAGAATTAGAACTCAAGTTCCTGTAAAGAGAAAGATTTAAGCCAAATTGTTATGTACATCATCATGCCTGAGGGTAGAGTCCAGAGATTATGAAGTCGTGGGAAATAAAATAAAGTAGTGAGAATATAGCATTGTAATATTATGTAAATTATGAAATTATAAATATGTATTTTAAGAAATGTTAACTAAATAAAAAAGGACCCACTTGGTTGTGCTGCAAACAATTTTCCTGCAAAAGCAGCACACCTTTTGTTGTTTTGGGAGCTTGGTGTAAATATAGTTATTAGAGAACAGGAGGTATCATATAAAGATGAATAAGATACAGTATCAAATGGTGAACCTTCCTAGCTGGCATTAGAATATTAGAGAATAAAATGTGTCGTATAAGGATGGATGAGACATTTTGTACCATTGTTGGTGTATCTCATCACAAATGTTAGGTTGTGATGGAGAAGTATAAGTTTAGTACATTTCAATAAGTATCTTCTATATTAAGAGGTATTTTAAACTCTAAGTAGTAGGAGTGATTTAGGTAAATTAAAATCCTTATATTTGGTTTACTTCCTATATCTTGGTAGAAGTAATCTCTATAAAAACCTATAAGGGTTCATATAAATCAGCCAAATTATCAATAAATCTATTTATTTACAATATAGGAGCACAAGTTCAACTGAGCAGGATCTTAGTATGCTGCAATTCGAAGGCAACGACACTGTCATTGCCAAATCTAAATCTTTCCTCAGTTTTTTTCATTTGCTTAGCTTTTTTCTTTTTCTTTCAATAAAAATCTTACCTTCCTCTATTAGGGATCATGTAGTGTTAAAGAAAACATTGAAGCTCCAGATTAGTTTTTGAACGCTTATACATTAATGCTACAAACAAATTGATTCAATTGTTAAATTTGCATAACCAATAACCAAATTCAATCAGCACTTCATTTGTCTTGATGTGTTTGTATTTAATGGGGAAAAAATTTACATTGCAACCCACATTTAGGTTGAATGACATATTGTTAATGATGACCGTGGATGATACTTTCCAACGCCAGGCAAAGGGTGATCTGCACTTGTGAAGGTGTTTGCCACCTGATGTTCAACACATGACCATAAGACTTGATCTGCCTGACAAGTAAATAACCTACGCTCAAAGGGTGTCAACAGAGGAGGGTAGGTAACCTACTGTAGACACCCCATTTTTGCACTCGCCTGATTAATCAACTCGTCAATCCGATTGCAATGATTCCCAATGATGGATGTGTATTCCGTTGCTTTATTTTGTTACCAGATGTGTTTCAGAAATCCGGATGAGGTATCTCGAATTGACAAAACCTTAGAAACCACGCTACGCTAGGAAAATACGACCCCAGAAACATAGAAATCATCATCTTGCAGACCAAAAAGAAACTTCACGATAAAAATCACTAAAAAATTACCAAATTACCAAAATACCCCTAACCTCAAAACAACCCTAGAGCCTACGTTACGCTTAGGAAAACTCTCTCGAACACATAAAATAACAAATCGGAACCAAATAAATCATTTCACCAATTTTAACAGAATTTGACAAAATTACGAAAATGCCCCTCATAAAGTTCACAATCATTTCACACAAAAAATTTCATAAATAACACAAAATAATATTTCCATTGAATTCCTTACGAAAAATCGATTCTAAAACATCCTAGAACATTAAAAACCGACTTAAAACGTGAAAATTCCCCTCCGGGGGTAAAACGGTAATTTCACAATTTTCATAATTAAAAAATTCCGAAATTAATAAATAAAATATTAAATAATTAAAGTGAAACATTGATGAAATTAATTTAAAATTTTGAATTAAAAAATCGATCAATCGGACTTTCGGGTAAAATTGTTGAGGGTTCGTGGGATATTTCTTTAAGGACCCCTCCATTTGGGGGTCCAAAGAATTAAAGAAATAATGGAAGGGGGTTCTCCAAAAATTTAAAGTCAATCAAGCAAGACTGTAGTCAAAGTATTAAAGTCAATCAAGTGAGACTAAAGTCAAAATTAAAGTCAATTAAGCAAGACTGAAGTCAAAATATTAAAAGTCAATCAATTAAGACTAAAGTCAAAACATTAAAAGTCAATCAAATAAGACCAAAAGTTATAATAGAATTCTAATTAAATAATAACTCTATCTAATAGAGTTCTAACTAAAAAACAATTCTACCTAAAACAATTCTAATTAAAACACAATTCTACCTAAAACAATTTTAACTAAAACACAACTCTAATTAAAAGATCTCTAATTAAACACTAACTCTATCCAAATCAACCTTAAAAAAATTCTATAAATAGAGGTGCTCACACCCTATTTTCGTATCAAATCATAAACCCTAAGAGAAGTAGGTCTAGAAGCTCCCCTAGCCCCCCATAAACCCTAGTTTTGGAGCCCCAACTCCTTACCTAACATCCCTCATTCAATTTTAGTCTAGAAAACACCTAAAATCCCTCCAAAAACACCCCCAAATCCACAACAAACTTGAAGAGTTCAGATCCAAAAACAAGGAGATACCTTGATCTAGGAGATCCGAAGTCAAATCCGGAGACAGAACGAAGCAAGGGAGTACAGTACAAGGAGCTCTTTTTGTCAGATCTGAGGGAACAAAATCCTTGCTATCGGAAAGGTATGTAATTTTTTTATTTTTATCTAGGTTTTTAGCAATGTGATATATTTGGGAAGTTAGTAGAGACCGGCTTTGGTCGGGCGGGGTTGGTGCCTAACACCTTCCAACCCCGTAACATGATCCCCGAATTCAGATTTTTTGTGGTAGATTAGTTCTTTTTATCCATGTTAGAGTCAGTTTGGTTCCTAGACCACAATAACTAGGTGGCGACTCCCAAACCTCAAGAGTCAAAAGCGGATCCGCGCACCACGCGGATCGAGGGCGCTTTCACCTACTCTCAAAACAGGTAAGGTATGTTGTCTAGTGTAAGGGAGGGGTGTGGGTGTCAGATGGCTAATTAGGCTCTTGACATCAACACATCTAGCTGAGAGCTCATGGGGAGCCTAGGCGACAATTGAGAATCGAAATGGCTCATCGGTCATGCATGGCACCAAATCCTTCAGTTGACCCAATGGGAGGCCATGTGGGGAGCTTGTCAACTCATCGGCCTATCATTCATCTCCTGACCCAACAACATTGAGAGAGAAGGGGAGTCCTATCATTCTCTCTCTCTTCTCTTTTGTTGCTTGTTTCTTGTTGGGTACAGTTTAAAACATTCACCAAAAGGTGCAGGGGTGTAGTTTAAAACCTAAATCACCCTTCAAAAATGCTTTTTTACTGAAACCATCAATTGTGTAAGCTCAAGTACTCTCTGGATGATGGGTTTAGGCGGAACCAGAAGTGACCTTTCAACAGCTTGTGCAGCCACATGAGCAAAGTCCATATCCTGATTCCAACATGTTATCTACAATGATAAGAGTGTCAGACTAAAAGCACAACGAATCTAATTCTAGCATAGTTCTATATTCATACAATGCTATTCCTCTGATTGTGAATACGAATGGAATCTCACAATTCAACTTTCAGAAGCTACTCAATCCAAATTCAGATTCTGCATTTATTGACCATGGATAATTCATTATATCATAACAGAACCATAATTTGCAACAATTCGATCCCAAGATTCATAAGCAATATAACAAAGATGAAATCAACTAAGACATTCAAAAACAAGATACTTACAGGCTTACCAAGTTCAACAAAAGACTTATCTGCTCACTAATATATCCTTTCAAGCCTTGACTTCCAAGATCTCTGTAAAGGGTAAAAAAAAACTCTTATTATTACCCCACATAAGTACCCAGCATGAATTGAACTTGAAGAAGACATGAAGCAAACCATGTATTAAGGAATAATATTGAAGCTCAAACTAGATTGCTACAAACTTATTCATCGACCAATTCGAAAACAATTCAAGTAAAATGATCACAGTAATCAAAGAGTTAAAATGTCAATAAGAAAATAACTCTCATATCACCTAAATTTGTCGATCTCTTATCTTGAATAAAAGAAAATGCTGGCAAACACTGAATCAAGGTTGAAAATGCTATTGAAGCAGCATAATGAGAACAGAAGAGATAAAAAAGCATGCACCATGAGTAGAAAACTACAAAACAGGACAATTCATTTTCTAAAAACTGTCTTACAAATACTGACATACTTTCTGACAGAGATTAATATTGAATTTGTTTCTAGTTAGTACTTACATATTGTTTATATGATTAGAATATAGCAGCTTTTTCTATCTTGGGTAAATTACACTTACCCCTATGGTTTGGCATAATTCTATGTTGACCCCCTAACGTTTTGACAATTGCACTCACCTCCCGTCACAAATGATGTTAACATTCAGATGTAATTTTTCTATCTTACCCTCTCATTTTATATTTTTATGGCAAAACAAATAACGTTTTAAAAGATAAAAATGCCATCGTCTCAGTATTCTCACACTCTTACACATGAGCCCGTTTTTCACAGGGATATTTTTGTCTACAAAAAATGACATTTTAAAAAAGGACAAATAGTCTTTATAAAAATAAAAATCATTTTTTAACTGTTTGATCAATGGCTAGTAGACAAAAGGGGGGAAAAGGTAAGTGAGCCCATTTGATAACTATAGGGGAGGTAAGAGCAATTGACAAAGTGTAATTTACCCTTCTATCTTGTATTTTTGGCATGAATGAATGCATTAGTATTTTGTCCCAGTATCTGCCACTGATATATATGCCCATGTCTTTTTTGTTTGCTAGGAAAGCAAGGGGTTAGAGGTCAGTGTGAAGGTAGGTTCAATGGGTTTTGAACCCAAGTTGTGGGATCAACACTCCACATGTCTTAACAATTTAGCTAAGTTGGCAACAATATATGTGTCTGTCTCTATGTTACATGTTTTAAAAACCTTCTCAGGTAACCGTCACTTCCCACTTGCTCATATTGTTTTCCCTGAAGTAATCTATGGTTCTCATAAGACCCAGGCTAGCCAAGGGTCGTTGGGCCCATATGGATTATCACACTGGAAATCCAACACCGCCTTCTAGATTTCTTGGAAAAACTCAGATTCAAAAAAAAAAAATCCTGTTTTGAACTTGATCTAAGGTGTTGAAAATGAACAGCTACCAAACTCCTAAATTTAAAATTAAAGTTCAACGGTGAAAATTAACTTTTTTTAGAAAAAGGTTTCTAAGTTCATAGAATTTTTTCCTCTAAAAATCCTGTGGAACCAGATCAAGTTTTTGGACAACACAAGGTGATGCGGATCAGGAAACTTTCCTTACGTAGTAAGAAAAGTGTTTTTCTCCTTATAATTGCAATTTTAAAATTTAACAGATCTATCTTAATTTCCTTGATGGGTACATGTTCTGAAATTAGTAGTAGGTCTTACATTTGAGACACCACAAGGGCAGTTTTTTCCTTGTTAGGATGGCAAGTAACACCCTCCCAAGCATCCCACTTAGACGGAGCACATGGATCACCATTCCAACCCATTCTACCAGGAACCCTTAACGACTCCTTCAACGCTCTCATCGCAATCACTACAAACACAAAAACCCACTCACAAATCAAAACAAACACTAGAATTTACTTATCTATCATATATTACCTACATACCTTGATCAGGAACCGTTGAAAGATCCTTCGGAACCAAAGCATAGATCTCGAGACCACTAATTAACGGAGGACCAACAATCGGAACAAACGTCAATCTCAAAACAGTACTATTCAAGTTCTTAACCGTATAATGCCAATTAAACGCTGCGAAACTCCTAACTTGTTTAAAGATATCGATCCTACTCACATTCCTCTGATTGATCAAAACATCAAAAACCCTTTGCCCTGCCGAATTCACACTACGATCAATCTCCGCAAAGTGAAACCACACTAAGTAATCCAACTTTGCATCCACCGATACCTTGTACTCCAACACTTGAGTTCTCGACCCTATTATCGCACTTTGGTACAAATGTGTTGGGAAGTAATTGGGTCTTTGATTAGTCCCAAGTATATTATCCTTAGTTAACTTATAATTCTTCAAATTACCTACACGAAATTCTGAATCAGATTGCCAAACTCGCCCAAATTTATCCGTACCTCTACCGAACGAATCAGAACCACAAGTTAATCGTCCATAATTAACCAAAATTAGATTATCACCAAACGAGGATGAATCGTACGATAATGGATCAATTTGTATAATTTCGAGCGATCCGATCACAGGAGGATCAGTGGCAATGCTGTAAAAACAAACATTTGCTTCACCATCATCGACAAAGGAGAATAAGTCCGAATAAGCTCCGAAATTTGTTACATTATCTGGCCAAGGTGATCTCCAAGGGAAAACTAGGGTTCCTTCGATTGAAACATCGAAATTGGGGGACTGTAGTTTACCATCGTAGTTATTGTAAACGGTAAATGTACGGAAATAGTAACGACCGTTAGGAACGTTAATTAAGTAACAGTTTTTTTTACCAGATGAGAGTGGGAAGTAACGGAGGGTTTTCTCTTGCTGTGAAGGGAAAATTTCTGGTTTGGAAACATTACTCGCTGCACCGCCAGTGTAGAATCTGTCAGAAAGCCAAGTTTCGTTGAAGTTGTTTGTGAAGGTAGTTTGACCACCACAATCTATGCGGTATGAAGTTTCTGTTATAAGACAGTTAAAAACAGTTAGAAAGTTAGTTAAGAGTTAGAGAGAGAAAGAATTAGAATTAGAGATAGAGTTAGTGAGAGAGAAAGAGAGGGTGTAGGAGCTTACCATAAGGAGGAGGAGAGGAGAGAAGAATGGGAATGGAGAGAAGGAAGAAGAGAGACATTTTTGGTTGGTGGGAAGCATGAGAGAGCACTAGAAAAGAGAGAAACAGGGGAGAGTGTGTGTGAGGAGCTGAGGGAGCGCACGTGATATTGCTAACTTGCGCTGAATTTTGGATGGTTCCGTTTAGGCAGAGAATCCGAGGTTGTGCCGTATGGGTCCCACACACACACACCCCAACTTATTAAAGTGGCGGTAAAACATGAAGTGCCACGTTATGCTTAAGCTTCCATAGGGAAGGAGGCACGTGCATGGTTTATAAAGTCACCACAGAACTTCAAGTGAGCATTAATCTTCCATCACATGGGGACGATCTTTTAGAAGTATTAATTGAATTCTTAATCAAGTAAGAGAGTTGCTATTGCCACCACAATTTTTACTAACGCCGAACCACTTGTGTGCGGTGGATTTATTGATAATGCTGAAGTAACATTAACATGCACATCACCACCACACATAACCATAGATATTTTCATCGAGATACGTGTGAAAAGTATTGATGATTATATGTGCATCACCACATCAGAATGTTAGAATCGACATTGGATTTATATAAGAATTGGTGTGACATTAGTAAAAATTGATGTGACAATAGTAGTTCTTTAAATTAAATGAGAAATGTTAAGTTCTCGAGTGAGGAGTCCTAGAAGATAATAGTAAACTTCACAACTCATTCTTCAATACATATTCTTAAAAAATTATTATTATATTTAACTTTCAGTAAGAAAATAATAATCATAAGGGTATCATTGTGCAGTGCAATTTTATAAATAATTTTTAGAGTTCGTATTGACATAATAATGATATCTTTTAAGGTTGGTGATAAAAGATAAAATGATAAATATTTTTTAAGAATATTTTTGAAAAATCATGGATTATGAAAATCACTTAGTCTTATGAGATCTTGGAGGTTAGTATTCTCTTTTAAATCTTAATTGTGGGATGGAGTACTCATGTGGGCCTTGCTCCTTTATCATCAATCTATTGATGGTGATTTGAATTTTGGGTTAAGTGGTTGTGTATATGATTTTGTTTCAATGATAAAGTTAATTTCGATTAGATTTTTAATTAGGATTGCATACATTTGCTTTCTTTAATTTTTATTTATAAATTTAGATTTTTTTTATTTGCATGTCATCCTGATTATAGTAGAACTCGAAAATGTTGAGACATATTTGTTCGGGTTTCATGAGTTATGCATTTATATAAATGTTACATGTCAATTTTTTGTCTCGGTTGACCTATCAGTGATCAAATCAGCCAATTAAATGCTTGATCTAGTGAGACTAAGTCTCCCAAGAGTTATAGGAGAGCCCACAACTCCCACTAAGCAGGTTATTCAAAGACTTCACCGTCTCTATATGTACGTAGAGACGAGCTTGTAATCATTTTGCATGTGGGGCTATATTTGCTTGAGGAGGAGGGGGTCCGGACTCGTGATCTTGAAGTGATGCCTCTAGAAGTCGATCATTGACTCTATGAAATAGTCGATCAATTGTTTTCCTTTGATCAAGGTCGATTGCTCAACTTAAGTGTTGAACTTGGTATGATTCTTTCTAGCTCCAACATTTGTTATCTATATGATAGAATGATTTTGTGACTAAACATCGACTAACCCACTTCATAGCAAATAATAAATAATTATTTATATACAATTATATGTTAATTATTTAATTTTTTTGGCTTTTAAAATCATAGGAATGCGATGGGCAAGTGGGAAGTTAGGAGACATGATTTTGTGGTACCACTTAAAATCAATTTAATATTTATCAATCAGACCTTAGGCCGGTCTTTTGATACTTGTGACGTACCATGCACTCATAAAGATAATGCGGTTGTAGGCCATCTACAACTTATAATATCTTCTTGAGAAAATTACTTAAAGGACCTTGACGGAGGTAGTTCTTTCTAATTAGTCACTAAATTTTAGGACCTCTCTTAATAGTCTATTCAGTAAAACTATTCTATCAGATCAGTCCCTAAACACCATTTCTCACAATTGAATGCCTTAACTGTTCGCACTCATTGTTTTCATCTAAAAAATTTAGATTTGTGACATCCCAATCGAGTTTCAGAAACTTCATTTCATTGAAACATATTTAAGAAGAAAGAAGAAGTCATTTCCAAAGATTTTTTTCAAATATTTTGAAGACATGTAAAAAATTATGATTTTTTTTCTTTCAATAATGATTCTTTTAGTTTGAAATCATCTAGACAAGTTGCTATCTCAAGTTTTTAGTCGATCTTCCCATCTATTTTAGTTGAAAAAACTTAAAAAATGAAAAATGCCGGGTAGGTTTAATCAACGTCGAATTCACCACTTTTTATTGTTAAGTTTGACATTTTTTTTTTTTAATTATCAAATTCAACAATAAGTAATGTTGAACTCAACACTTAAAAGTGGTGAGCTCGACAATAATAAAAAGTTGTGACCTCAACAATAATAAAGGATCGTTAAGAAATACAAAATTTACTAAATGGACTATCAAGTCACCGCCCAAAACTAAGAGATTATTTAGAAATAAATCCTTTTACCAGAGTCCTTTTAAGTAATTTTCCCTACTTTCTTTGGCAGTCCATATAGCAAACTGCAAAGAAAGAAAAATCAGGTAAAATTATACTTATAAAATTGAAAAAGTGGGTAAAAACTGAAAAAGATAGAAATAAAAATAAAATAAAAAGCATAAAGGAAAAGATTGGTAGGAATCTTAGAACTTTTGGAAATTGGTTGTCTTTCAGGCTATCCAAATCAAGATGTGGATCATGGACAGTCCAGATCAATTCATATTTGAATTATGCATAAGAAACAAAGGGATGTCACGATTGGGCTTGTCGGCCCATTGACCATAACTGGCCCACCCAAAGAACAAGGTTTAGAACCTTGATTTTGAATTGAATATTTATAATCACCCACGTATCATACTCAATCGACACCTCCGACGTGACATATTCGGGAAATGTAGATCTGCATTCCTCGGGATACTCAATCAAATTTTATTTATTTATGAGGAAGCACAATTCTATATCCCAAGGAGTGCAGATCTATAGTTCATGGTGTTGATTAAGTATGCCGTGAGGGTAAGTTAGATTATCACGACTTAAAACGTTAGGGGGTTGAAATGGAATAATGCCAAACTATAGGGTGTGAAAGTCTGATTTATCCTTGACTTAATTTAGGAGTGGCAATGGGTTGGGTTGGGTCAGGTCGGGTCATGTTTGTGTCATGTTGAAGTAAGGGTATTATGAAAATTTACCAAACCTGAATCCAAACCCAACCCATTTAATAATCGTGTAAAAAACTTAAACCCAAACCCGTGTAAAAAACTTAAACCCAAACCCAACCCATTTATAAATAGGTATACCTGAAAAAATAAGTTCCATTTTTACTACTAAAAACATAAAATATGAGTATTAAAACTAAAGTCACACAACCGTAAATTAAGTTTAATGGTGAAAAATAATTTTATTTTAATTTTTTTTTCAAAGTTCATAGAATTTTTTCCTATACAATCATGTTGCATCATATCATGTTTTTAGATACCATAAGGTGATTTGGTCAGAAAACTTTCTTTACTAACTTCGTAAGGAAAATATTTTTCAATATTATTATTGATTAAGCAAAGTGTATTTCACAACCACATGAGACATAATAGCCTTACTTGATAAGATCTTAAATCTTACTGAGGGACATTTTGCCAATATTAAGAATCAAACATTACATACCTTTAGATTTTAATGAAAAAAATAGAGTAAAAATATATATATATATATAACTTTTTAAGAAAATTATTTTTTCTTTCTCAAACTAAAGCTTAACCATTTATTAATTTAAAAATATTTTATAGAATTCAATATAATAAAATGTATTATGAAAAATTTTTAGAAAAAAAATAAGTAATTTAAAAAATTATTAAACGGATTAGGATTGGGCGAGTTGACACTTAAAACCCAAATCCAACCCATTTAATAATCGTGTTAGATGGGTTGGCACTATTATGACTCAAACTCACTAACTTTGTGTTATTTTCGAGTTGTGTTCGGGGATCGTGTTGAGATTGCCACCTCTAATTTAATTTATAGGTCGTCTCTTTGGAATTGGATTAGTGCTCATTCAAATTCGGATTGGACCCACCTATTGACTATCCAATTCACTAAAAGAGAATTACGATCTGTTTACGTAGTTTAAGAATTTTTTTAATTATTATAGAATTAATGATTAATTTGTTTATTATTTGTTTGAAACTTGAAGTCCAACTACTTCGAATCTTGAGCTTAGCTTGAATATTCTTAAGGGTATTAATAATAATCAATAAATAAATAGTATATTTCTTATAATAATATTTCCATTTGTTTGTTTAATAATAAAGTCCTTCACATATGATATAAAACCCAATTTGGGTAGGATGCCACCCGTGACATACAAATTATGACTTTGTTTAATCAAATTTTGTTTTTATTGTTCCACACCCAACAGTATTGACTTCATTGGATCTTTTGGAAATTGTGATTTGTCTTATACTCTGTACTAAAAAGTTTGTTAGATGGAGAGAGAGTATATAGTGATAGAGGGAGATCGAGAAGGCTGCCTCGTGATTTGGCTAACTTACGCTGATTTTGGACTGTTTAAATCCGAATGTATGGGTCCCACACTTCCCTTTAGGGTCTGTTTGATTACAAAAATTTGTTTCCAAGAAAATTCAGATTTCTTGGGAGAAATGTCCATGGGAAAATATTTCACTTAAATAATAAATAAAAAAGAGAGAGAGAGAGAGAGGGAGAGAGCTGATATTGGCACCCCATCTTTGACTTATTATAGATCAATTAAAAAAAAAAAGTAAAAGTTGGGGTGCCAACAAATCTCTTAATATTTTTTTTACTAGATTTTTTTGATTTAAGATTTTATATGAGTTTAATCATAATTGTACACAAATTGTTGAAAGTGCCGGATTCCTTGACTCTTAAAAATGACTCATGAAAAAAGCACATGATCTCAACTCTTTAAATGCAAAATCCAATGGTTGAGATTTATCATTATAATAATTATCTCCAAGATTTGTGTTATTTAGATACCCATAAATCTCAACCATTGGATTTAGTGTTTAAAGGGTTTGGATCATGTGTTTTGTTCATGAGTCATTCTTAGGAGTCAACTGCTCCCTACCCTTGTTGAAATTGGTTGAATAAGTGTTATAATGTTTTGTAATGTTGAGATTGTAATTTGAGATCAATCTTTGTAATGTTTGAAGGGTGTGTTTTAATATTTAGTTGGAGTAGGATAGATAATTTAAGAAATATAACTGTAATAAGTAAAAGTTGGGTTACCAATAGCAACTCTAAAAAGAATGAAGAGATAGATAGAGATGGGTCCTTCTAGAAACTTATTTTCTCATAGGTTTGGATAAGAAAATCAAATTCAACCAAGATTGTGTTGTCGATGAGATGAAAATTTTATTTTTAATAGAAGAAAAGCAAATCTATTAATAATAAAAAAACATTTTTTTAGTAAAATTTTGATTTTGATCAAACATATGCTTAGAAAAAATGGAGTAGAAAGTAAATGAGAAAGAAAAATCTTGAATTGAAATAATGCTCAAGGTAGCATTGTGGTGTGCAATAAATCATTAATGCTTTCCTCGAGATACAAGTGCTATACATTCAAGGAGAATGGTGGCTCTCTGCAACACTCAAATGCAATGCAGTGCTGCTTTGAGTGTTATTTTTAGTTAATTTGGTAAGATTCAACGATATACAATGTAAGGAAGATAATACCAATATTCAATCCATGGTTGAGGCCCTTCATCAAATAAATGATTGAGATGTTAGGGATTCCAATGAAAATTATAAAGTCGTTCTATTTGCACTCATCGTTTATGCTCAGTGCACCTACTTAACTCTATACATCGATCCTATCAAAAATGTGTTTTAATTGGGTGTAGTGAAGACAAATAGTGTGTGGAAAGAAATTGGCCCAAAATGTATCCTAAGGGAAAACTGTAATAATAATTGGGAAAATTACTTAAAAGGACCCTCATGGAAGGATTTCTTTCTAAATAGTCCCTAAGTTTTCGATGGTAGTTTGATAGAAATTTAGTAAAAGTTTTTTTTTTCTATATATATATAAATGATCTGTGGATCTCATCTCCCACATTTCTCATGATTAAATGCCCTAGCCGTTCGAACTCATTGTTTTCATCAAAAAATTGGATTTTTGATATCTCAATCAAGTTTTGGAGGTTCCATTCCATTGGAAATGATCTAAGAAAGAAAAAGAAGTCATTTTTAAGAGTTTTCTTTTTTCAACATTTTGAATATATATATAAAAAACTAAGATTTTTTCTAATATATATATATATATATATATATATATATATATATTTTGCTTAGTTTTTGAATGAAAATCGATTAAGAATAGTTCTTTTGGGTTGAAATCATCTAAACAAGTCGTTATCTCAAGTTTTTAGTTGATCTTTCCATGTATTTTAGTAAAAAAAAATTGAAAATTAAAAATAGGTGAATTTTACCATTGTCGAAGTTGATAATAAATAGCGGTGAGTTCGACAATAAAAATTGTGAACTTGACACTAAATAAAAAAGTGTCAAGTTCGACAGCAATAAAAAGTGGTGAACTTGTCAGTAAATTAAGAAAAAAAGGTTAATTCACTAGTAATGAAGGTTAAGTAAGAAAGAAATTTTTTTAAAAATGTTTTATCAAGCTATCGCGCAAAACTTAGGAACTATTTAGAAAGAAACCTTTTCATGAGGGTCCTTAAAGGAATTTTCCCATAATAATTCCTTATTGATATCTAGAAAATTTATAAATATTAGTAAGAAGAAGGCACGTGTGATTTACCATTAGAGTCGATATTATGTTGCTTTGCTATAATTCGGAATCATAAATGGGTAAGTGGTGGTCGTACAAAGAAAGATGAGACATCATTGGGTGGGATCCAAAAATAAATAAGAGAGAGCTTTACAAGGCAGACCTATCTATTGTAATTTTATTACAAAAATCCCCCTACTTTATCAAGTTTGTTACTTGAACAAACCTTACTTCATGCATCAACCTAGCATGACTAACTTAGTGAGATTTCTAATCTTACTAAGAATTATTGGTCACACATGGATTATCAAAGTATAAATCCAACAAATCGATCTCATTAGAATCCACTCCAAAGTATGTCAAATAACAAATTGACCTCATAAATTTAAATTTTATGATGTGGATCGCCACTCCAGGGACAAAATTGATAAAATAAACTTTGGTGAGCAACAAATTTCATAAAATAAGATTCTCTTGGAATTGTCAGAATTTTAAAGGAGTTTTTGCAATAAAAATGCAACATTCGGGTAAATCTCTCTATACAAGAAGGGTTTGGGGCCTTTGGGCTACATTAGATTGTCAGACTACTTTTGTTGTAGGTCTTGGCTACTTATAGTCTACCTACCCTTGGACTAATTAGGCCATATTGATGGTGGGCCACCTCTTCAGGGTGATTATGGCTTCAAATGGTACCAACCAAGTTTCTTTACCAGCCCATCTATGGTGACTATAAAGAAAAAGTAGGCTAAAAAAGATTAGTCAAAAAAGAGTAGAGATTGTCGGGTAGACTTATCTGTTGTAATTTTATTACAAAAACTCTCTTATTTTATCAAGTTTGTTATATGAGCAAATCTTACTATATGAATCAGATTAACATGACTAACTTGAGCAAGATTTCAAATCTTACTAAGAGTTGTTGGACTCACATGAATTATTAAATTAACAAGTCATTACCACAATTTATAGATTTCGTGGAAAAATATCATATTTAAAATAAATAAATAAAACCTTTTGAACATGATCATAGTTGTTGAGAGTGGATGGCTACCGAACTCCTAAATTTAAAACTATAATAAAATGGTGAAAATTAACTTTATTTTTTTTTTTTCTAATTTTTTTTCTGAAGTTCTTCAAATTTTGCCTTTTATAATTCTATGCCATCAGATCATGTTTTTGAATTTCACAAATTGATGAGATTAGAATCCACTACAAAGTATGTTAAGTAACAAATTAATCCCATAAATTTCAATTTTATGATGTGGATCCGGACTCAGGTTTTATGGGTAACAAACTTGATAAAGTGAGGTTTCATAGGTAACAAACTTCATAGAGCTAGGTTCCCTTGTAGTTGTCAGAACTCCTAGGGAGTTTTTGTAATAAAAATGCAACATTTACGTCTGTTAAGAAAATCTCTGAAAAAGAAAATAAAAAGGACATATAGATGGGAATCTTTGCAGTTGTTTGAATTAGTTTGTTATTTAGTTATTCTAATAAAGAGAGGTAAGTCATGAAATAGAGTCTTTTAGATTACCACATTGTTTTATAAACATCAATGCATGCTATCATTACACTTGGAAATGAAGATGTCAAATTTTGTTGAGAATGTCAATGATATCTGGCCATTCATTGACAAATTTATTTTATTAGTTGTATATTTGTTTAGTTGCTTTTATACTAAAACTATCTAGAATAGATTAACATGATTGTAGGAAATCTCTTGTATAAAAGATACGTCTCCTAATTCAATAGATATTCATTCAAAGGCAAATATTCTTTTCCTTTCTTTACATGGTATCAGAGCAGGGAACGATTCCCTAGCTTTCTACCCTATTTCTTTTGCTTTCTTTTATCGTCGTTTCCCATTATCATGGCAAACAAACAACCTTCGAATGTAGCCAAGCTTGATGCTGCCAATCCATATTTTGTTCACCATTCTAATCATCCAAGAAAGGTGCTTGTTTCCAAGCCCCTCAATGGGGATAATTATTCGACATGGTGTAGAGCAATGATGATTTCCTTAAACGCCAAATCCAAGTTAGGTTTCATAGACGAGACCACCACGATGCTGTCTGCCACAGTCAAACAAGATGATTATGTTTTGTGGAAAAAATGCAACGATATGATCTTCTCTTGGATTCTTAATTCATTTACACAGGATTTTGCAGACAACGTCATTTTTTCGCCCACCGCCCAGGAGGTATGTGTAGACACCCCATAACGTGATCTCAAACCCATAGTTTCTTTTTCATAGATCAGTATTGTTTATCTGTTTAAAGTTATGATTTGATTCCTAGACCGTAAAACTAGGCGGCGACTCCCAAAACACCAAAAAACAGATCCACACATGCGGATCGAGGGTGCTTTCAGTATGGGAAGACCTTTGAGACCATTTTTCTAAAAGCAATGCCCCTCGTATTTCTTAGATTGAGAGGGACATTGTTTGTTGTGCTCAAGATTAGATGATTATTGTAGCTTATTACACAAGATTGAAAATTTTATGTGACGAACTAGGATTGAATAATGACATCGTTTGCTCTTGTGGGGCGGACCGTAAGAGACACAGATTGATGCAATTTCTTATGGGACTTGATGAATTCATTCACTACCTGATGTTACCAAGACTTACTCTTCCATTGTACAAGAAGAAAAGCAGCGAAGCTTGTGGGCTGCATATGAGACGACGGAGAACTTGGCCATGGTTGTTCGAAGGGCTGAACTGGTGGCTCTGGCTGTTCGACATGGACAAGGTTCTTCTTTTTGTTCCAACTCATCTTATAGAAAACCTTTGCATTGCTTTTATTGTGACCGTGATCATCATGTACGAGAAACATGTTGGAAGCTGAATGAGTACCCACCAAAACACCTTAAACATGCATCAAACAGGTCCAATCAAGGAAGTACTTATTTTAAGCGCAACAATAGCCATCAGTCTTCAGTCAACAATGTCAAGGAGGGTCCAACAATGCAGGAAGTGTCGTCGGTGATAAATGGGCTCTTTGATTTGCAAATCCAGTAAATCTTATCTATTATGCAGGGTAAAGGGAGAACACAATCCGCCAATCCTAAAGCTAACGCTAATGTTCCCTCAGGTTTGTTACAAACATTGTTGCGCCTCCATCAATTAATTATCAATAGTGGAACAACATACTACATTACTTCATCTCCAACTTTGCTTATCAACAACAATAAGAACATCCTTTTGCCACAAGTTGTTATGCCAAGTGGAGAACATGCTCTGATTACATCCATTGGGAATTTACCTTTTAATCTCGTTGTTACTTTAAAAAATGTGCTTGGTATGCCATCTTTTAAGTTGGATTTAATGTCTGTGAGTCAAGTTATCAGAGATCTCAATTGTTCAATAAACTTTTTCCCTTATTACTGTATTTTGCTGGACTCGATGACAAGGGCGACGATTGGTTTGAGTGAACAACGAGATGGATTTTGTTACTTGGTTGCATTAGCATCAGAGAAGCCAAAACCTCAAACTCCATCCGCAGTAGCCAGTTCTTACCGTTTACCCAATTCTCAAGTCACCTCCTCCACCGCTTTGTGGCATCGTCGATTGGGGCATTTGTTTTCCTCTATATTAGATTTTATGGCAAACCATTTATTAAATTTTCCTTTTTAGTCCAATAATGCTTGTGATGTTTGTGCACTTGCAAAACAAAGTCGACTTCCATTTTTTGTTACTTCAATTTCGTATGTTAGACCCTTTGAATTAATTCATTGTGACATTTGGGGCTCCTATAAAATTGCCTCTCTTTCTGGTGCAAAATAATTTTTGACTATTGTGGATGATTATTCTAGATTCACATGGGTATTTTTTATGCATCACAAAAGTGAAACACAACATTTACTTGTCAACTTTTTCTCATTTGTCCAAACACAATTCCTTGTTTCTATAGCCAACATTCGGGTTGATAATGGTGGAGAATTATTCTCTATGCGGGAATTTTTTAAACAAAAATGGACCACTTATCAACATTCTTGTGTTTATACTCAACAAAATGGGGTTGTAGAACGCAAGTATCGCCATATTCTTGAGTCAGCTCGAGCTTTTCGTTTTCAAGCCCACCTTGCTTTACATTTTTGGGTAAAATGCGTTTCTACTATTGTTCACATAATTAATTGTTTACCAACACCATTCTTTTCTCACCAAACTCCTTTTGAACGACTTTATGGCAAGCTTCCTTCTTATTCCCATCTTCAAGTTTTTGGGTGTATTGTATATGCTATTGATGTGCACGTCTCCCATAAATTCGCCCATTGAGCCAAATGTTGTACTTTTCTTAGTTATTTAGTTGGTTAGAAAGCTTACAAGCTTTATGACCTTGCCACCCATCAAATGTTCACCAGCTGTGATGTTGTTTTTCATGAAACTATTTTTCCTTATGAGTCTATTCTATCCATTTCCTCAAATTCAGCCCTTGTGATTTCTCTTTCTGCATCCGATCCTTCCTTCCTCATTAGTCCAACAACCCTTACCATCAAAACTAGTTTCTCTCGTCCAACAACCTCACCACCGAATCCAGTTTCTCCTCAGCCATTACCTGCTAGTCCTCCTCTCGAACCCATTTTACGTCGTT
The DNA here is from genome assembly GCF_017979445.1 of Akebia trifoliata. Taxonomy (NCBI): domain Eukaryota; kingdom Viridiplantae; phylum Streptophyta; class Magnoliopsida; order Ranunculales; family Lardizabalaceae; genus Akebia; species Akebia trifoliata. The sequence continues at coordinate 20,249,066 of NC_141383.1, forward strand.
CTCAACGACCTCATCACCCTCCTATGACTTTACGTGATTATGTCTGCAACCAAGTGACGTTTCCCAACCATTTGTCGCGTTTTTCATAAGGTTCACAAAACGCGATATCCCCTTTGCAATTTTTTATCTTATCATCGTTACTCACCACAACATTACTCTTTTACTGTTGTTATTAGTTAAGATATTAAGTTTACATCTTATATCAAAAGCAGCTTCTCATTTCCATTGACAAGAAGCAATGCAATCTGAATTGGTTACTTTAGAAGCCAACCACACTTGGTCCCTCACTTCTCTTTTTCCTAGTAAGAAGCCTATTGGTTGTGGCTAAGTTTATAAAATCAAACAACATTCGGATGGTATTATTGAGCATTTCAAAGCTCGTTTGGTTGCAAAAGGTTACACACAGCTGGGAGGTATATATTACCATGACACTTTTTCTCCAGCTACTAAAATGATTACTGTTCGTTGTTCATTGGCTTTAGCAGCTGCCTAGAATTGGTCTCTTCACCAACTTGACGTCAACAATACTTTTCTTCGTGGTGATCTCTATGAAGAAATTTATATATCTCTACCTCATGATCTTCGACGATAGGGAGAGAATCTAGTGTGTCTCATTCACAAGTCGTTATATGACTTAAAGCAAGCTTCCTGACAATGGTTTGCCAAGTTCTCTATAGCTATCCAAATTGTTGGATTTGTTCAATCCAAACCAGATTACTCTTTATTCACATGTCGGAAAGGCAAATCTTTTACAGCTTTGTTGATATATGTTGATAACATTCTTATTACGGGTAATGATGTTAATGCCATATTAACTCTCAAGCAATTTCTACATAGTCATTTTTAGACTAAAGATTTGGGTGATTTGAAGTATTTTTTGGGCATCGAAGTTTCTTGATCAAATAAAAATATTTCCAACTCACAACAAAAATATACTTGGAAATTTTAAAAGATGGTGGATTTTGGGGTACTAAACCTGTGAACTTTCCCAATGAGCAAAACATAAAGCTCTCAAATTCAGGTAAATTGCTTAAAGATCCATCTTAGTATAGGCGATTTGTTGGACGCCTAATTTATTTGACTATTACCCAGCTAGATATCACCTATTCGGTCCATGTGTTAAGCAGATTAATGTATGCACCACGCAAACCACACATGGAAGCTGCCTTGCATGTGTTGTGTTATTTGAAAAGCAGTCCAAGACAAGGTTTGTTTTTCTCTTCTCAGAATGATTTATCTTTACGAACTTTTTCTGATTTGGATTGGGCTGATTGTCCAATATCTCGTAAATCCACTACGGGTTATTGTGTTTTTCTAGGATCTTCTCTTATTTCCTAGTGGACAAAGAGGTAGAAAACTATATCTCTCTCCTCAACAAAAGTCGAATATAGAGCCATGAAAAGCACTTGTTGTGAATTATCCTGACTACACTCATTATTGACAGATTTGAGAATATTGCATCCGAAGCCAGTATTATTATATTGTGATAACACAACCACCTTACATAAAGCAGCCAATCCTATTTTCCATGAAAGAACCAGACATATAGATATGGATTATCATTTATTTATGACAAAATACAAGATGGTTCAGTTGTAACCAAACATGTTGCTTCAACAAATCAACTTGTGGATGTGTTCACCAAGCCATTGGGAAATGAAGCTTAATTTCTCAACTATGATGCGCAAGTTGGGAGTTCTTGACATTCACTCTCCAACTTGAAGGTGAGTGTTGAGAAGGTCAATGATATTTGGCCATTCATTGACAAATATATTGTATTAGTTGTATATTTGTTTAGTTACCTTTTATACTTAGACTACTTAGAATAGATTTGCATGATTGTAGGAAATCTCTTGTATAAAGCTACGTCTCCTAATTCAATAGATATTCATTCAAAAGCTAATATTCTTTTTCTTTCTTTACAAAATTACCTTCAAGATACAATTATTCTATTTTCCTAATTGATTTCTTTTGACCTATATGTATAAAGTGCTTCAAAAGACACATGGATTAGAAAATTATTTGGGCCACCACTTAAGATATCGAATCCATTGGAACTACAATTTTAATTTATGAGGAGTAATCTGGAGATCACTCCTTGATCTAGTAGGCATGGTGTTAGGAAGCCTTTAGGCCCATTCAAAGCCATTTGGACCAATATGGGCTATGAATTTGTGTGTGTATACATATAGGGTAGCGTTCGGTTGCTAAAGTCCTGACCAAAGTATTTTGTCTTATATGGGCTAAAAGTTTCAGAATTTGCTAATTTTTGTGAAGATGATCTCTACGGTGAGGAGATCAACCTCACAAAAAATCCGCCAATTCTAAAACTTCTAACTCCAATTTATAAGTTGAAGAATCGTGGATCATCGATTTTTACCATTAGTTTACAAACCACTGTTGATGGGGTTAGAAGTTTCAAAATGTGTTGATTTTTTAAGATGATCTCCTCACTATAGAGATCATCCTCACAAAAAATCAGCCCATTTGAAAACTTTTAACTCATATAAGACAAAACTTTGGCTACAATTTTGACTATTGACGTTAGGGAGCCAACACGGAGTCAGATCGATCATTGATCGGCTTGGTTGAAACTGGTCTGACTAGTAGGTCAAGCTAGTTGTCAAAAATGAAATGTCAAGTAAGTTTTTTTTGGTTTCTTCCCCAAATCAGGTTACTTCAACCTAAAAAATGATCTAATGCCACGGTAATGTTGATTATAAGATTTTTAGAATGAAAAATAAAAATAAAAATTAAGAAGATAATTTTTACCATTAGATTTGAATTTGAAATTTTAGAGATAATTCTTCACCTTGAATTTGAAATTGAAATTGAAATTTAAGAGTTTAGTGGTCATTCATTTTGAAGCATGGATCAAGTGAAAAAACAAATATTTTTATTTTATTTTAAATTTGGTATAGGCATGAATTATAAAGGATTGAAATGATATTTTTCCAACGTAGCAATCCATGTCGGTTCAAAGATAAAATCTTACCAAGTTTGATCATTTTTCATTAGTTTATAAGAGAAGACCTTCAATCAAGGGGGCATGTCATCAATTTCAAATCACAAGAGACATCTCAAGTATTCACCAAATCTTGGAGAGATGTGTTAAAAATACCCAAAAATTAGATTGGTTCTTTCACAAGCTAGTTGGACTGGATAGTCCAATTGTTTTTTTTTTTTTTTTTTAGTTGGGTTTTTTCGATTGACTTGACCCTTAGAAGCTACCAGGTCTGGTCCCACCTGGTCTGAGTTGCTAATGCAATTTGTAAAATACTAATAGCTGTTATTCATTGATGTAAAATACTAACGAATAACACAAATACGCCACAACAAAAAAAGACCTACTAGCGAATTATTGTTTGCTATATCCCCTTTAAGCCAACTATTACTAATGCTAGATGTAGGACAATTATGTACATGACCCTAAATTTCAATCTTTTCGAAATATCAAATGCAATCCTAACTATGTTACATATATACCCAATCGATAAGATTTTCTTGCTCTTGATCAGTATACTTGCCAATCGGCTAAGAATTGACAGAAACGGAACAATGGTGTTGACTAATAATGTTATAGTCCTATCAACTAGTAGAAGTCTGCCTGTACATCCAATATAACATGTTGCAACTTCTTTTATAACCTTTACAAAAAAAAAAAAATAATAACGAACACCTTTTTGTGTTCATCTTCCTTGAAAAATGATACTACTTTTGTCAATCTATATGCTAAAGCATAATTGTCGACCCCACTTAATTTCTTCATTCCCTATAAAGAGACGTTGAGTTGGGATTTAATCCCTGTACAAATCTTGAGGAAAACTTTAACTTTACGTTCTTGCCTCTTCAAGAATACCCTTTCGACTTTACCACATTTTCTTTTCTCTCATATTTTTCAAAATACCCCTCACTATTATTAGAAAAGACGTTAGACATCACTTTTTTTTTAAAAAAATGACATATAAAGTGTAGTTTTCACAGGTGGAGAGATTGTGCCAAAATGCATGGGACTTTAGACATCGATTTTTGAAAATTTGATGTATGTTTTACGGACATTTTTCACCCAAAGAATATACGCCACTCCTATAAAAATCATTTAAAAAGTGATGTCTAAAGTCATTTTCTATTATTACCCCCAACTTTTTTCCATTCCTCTTCTGCCCTTCTTTTCAAAGAATACCTCCTTCAACCTTATTGTATTTCTCTTATTCCCCTTTATCAAAAGTACCACTCCAATTTTATTTGTCTTTCCCCTTCTACCCATTAACCCCAAAGAGGATGTGACATGGGCAAATTGTAGTTAACCAATAATATTTAGTATCTAAATAAACACCACTCCACACACACAAAGTAAATTGAAAACATAATTCAATGCATTTAATATTTAATTAAAGAGTATTTTTTGGCAATGCAATGGATTTTCGTTTCTTGTTTACTTATAATTTATTTCTTAATTATCAATTCATTCTACTCTATATTTGGGTCGTTTTTAGTCATCCTTCGTAATCTTATAAATGATGCATTTGTGTTTGTTCTTCATTTCACAATTCTTATATACAAATGTAAAAATATCACTCAATTGTTGTATAAGGGGAGACATCACTATAGTTAACACGAATAGTTTGAGTGTTGAATACGTTGTTATCGATGATTTTGCGATGCTATTTTTCGACCTAAATGGTCGAGATCAACGTTTTAATCATTGATATTGACCCTTTAATCATCAAGAATGATGTTAAATCATTGATCTTGACGTATTCAAGTGTGTGTGTTCATGATACTTAGTGCCATTGTTTGACAAATAGAGGATTTCATGAGCTAAAAGGTTGAGATCAATGATATATAGATCTCAATCTATTTTAATTCACTATCAATATCAATGATTGGAAATTGTATAGATAGGTCGTTGATCTACCATTCGTATTCTTGAAATGGGTGATGTCAAAGACACTGAGATAACACTTGCACAAAAAAGATTTTAGCATTGGTTTTTAAGTAATGTTTAAAACTATATGGGTGATGTCTAAAATCAAAGTTTTATCGTCAAACAATAGACATCGGTTTTTAAACATGACGTCCAAAGTTATGTTTAATCATCAATTTTGCACAAACCAATGCATGATAATTTTGCACAAACAAATGCATGATATATATATATATATATATATATATATATATATATATATATATAGAGAGAGAGAGAGAGAGAGAGAGAGAGAGAGAGAGAGAGAGAGAGAGAGAGAGGAAATAATTGTAGAGAGAAATGGGTTGTTTTGTTTTAACTTCTCATGGTATTTTGGTTTAAAATATTTTCATTTACTGTCGCAAATGGCCTTCTTTCCTATGATACTTTCAAAGTGACATTTTCTCTTGAGTACGACATTAATTCTTGGGGAATTTTTAGCTAAAAACCCTTGGAAGTTATATATCCAATATGAAATAGGAACCCCTTAAAAAAAAAGAGGGAAAGTTACTTTAAGGACTCCCACGGAGGGACTTCTTTCTAAATAATCTCTAAGTTTTGGGCAATTTCATAATAGTTCATTTAGTCAACTTTTCTTTTCTTGACAGTCCCTCAACCTCATCTCCTATATTTCTCACAAATGAATGTTTTAACCGATTGAACCAATTATTTTCATTAAAAAAATTGGATTTTTGGCCTTTCAATTGAGTTTCGGAGATTCCATTCCGTCGAAAAGGATTTAAGAAGAAAGAAGAAGCCATTTTCAAGGATTTTTTCAAATATTTAGAAGATATATGTAAAAACTAAGATTTTTTCACATTTTTCTTAATTTTGGGATGATAATCGATCAATAATGATTCTTTTTGGGTTAAAATCATTTAAACAAGTGGTTATCTCAAGTTTTTAGTCAATCTTTCCATATATTTTAGTCGAAAAAACTTGAAAATTGAAAATGGGTGGGTTTTACTAGTGTCGAGCTCACCACTTTTTATTTAAAAAGTGGTGAACTGCATAGTAAATAAAAAGCATCGAGTTTGGCAATAGATAAAAAGTGTTGAACTTGACAGTAAATAGTGGTGAGTTCGACAGTAAAAATTGTGAACTTGACAATAAATAAAAAATGTCGATTTTGACAATAAATAAAAGTGGTGAACTCAACAATAAATAGCGGTGAGCTCGATAGTAAATATTGTGAATGTGATAATAAATATAAAACGTCGAGTTTGACAATAAATAAAAATACTGAACTCGACAATAAATAAAAAAGCAATTAGTTCATCAATAATGAGGGATCATTTAGAAAACAAAAATTCACTAAATGTCCTGCCAAGCTACCACAGAAAATTTAGGGACTATTTAAAAAAAAGTCCGTCCGTGAGGGTCCTTTAAGTAATTTTCCTAAAAAATATATTCTCAATGAAAATTAATATTTTATTAATTATATATATTTATAATTATAATGAGAAAAGGAGGAATAAGAGGTGATCAACACCAATTAGGTGTTTGTTGAGACCAAAATTTTGAAGACTAAAAATGCTCTATTTTTACACTTGATCTTATTGTTTAGTCATTTTCATTAAAAAAAAAACCTCCTATAATCATATTATTTAGTTATTAGATTTTTATCACGATATCTACAAAATCACCTTAATTAATGTTCTAAATTATAAAGAGACCTTTACAATGATAAAATATAATATTATAAAATTAGATATCTATGCATAAATCCTAATTGTTGTAATATATGTGCATTTGCACATGCCGCCAACTATAATAATAACTTAAAGAGAGGAGGATAATTAGGAAAGTACTAGCCTACGAGATGTATCATGGTTACGATTGAAGAAAAAAAAAGCATCCTAATAGGCCCATTGGGGTTCTAAATCCAACCCTCCCAATAAAACAATATTTAAATCTTGAGCCCTCAAAGGTATGATTGGACTCAAAATTTCCATCCCATTACATTCGAACTGGGCTAGGACCCTAACGATTCCCAAGCCGACCCAATCCATTTTGCTACTATATCGTATGTATGCATACTATGTAAAAGTTCATGATTTTCTAACAAAAATATAACAAATTGACTCTTAACTGTTTTTCAACTAATATAGTGTCTAGACCTTTTATTTTGATGAGAAGTAGCATCAATTGGCTCGAAATGACTACTAATTGTGCATGACTGTAAATTTTTATAAATCCTGGAAATCAATTGGAACTCACCTCAAGTCCATTAGCCCGAGCTTGGGCTTAGGCAACTTAGGTCCAAAGTGAGTTAGGACTATAAAATCAAACCCTCTTAGAAGGGATTCCAAGCCTGGCCCAAGCTCGCCCATTGACAGCCCTAGCTGTAAACTTGATAAGTTTAGTAAGAAAAAAAAAAGTGTCATATTTCACACCATCTATCATCTCGTGAACTGCTTCAAATTTCGTTTCTTGTGTTAAGTCTTTCTTAGTCTTGCAGATGAATGACAATATTATATCTCTTTTGTTGCTTTCAAAACCACCAATACTTCAAACTTAAGTGACCAAACTAAAAAAATTAAGAACTTCATAATCGACTAAGGTATATAGAGTCTCAAGTTGATGACTCACGACTTGGATGAGTTAATCTATATATGTCTAAAAGTTTCACATGATTTTTACATTCATAGTTACTGAATATTTATTTACCATCAACCATCATCGACAAATTTCAAATTTTGAGAAAATCTAGAAAGCAAAAACATATATTCAGACTGAAAAACACTTCTCTTACTAAGTTAGTAAGGATTTAAGTCTTACAAAGGGTCATGAGCCCAAGGATGCTTAGTAAAAGTGAAATCCTTACTTAGTAAGGCTATTCGGACTGAAACATAAAGGGAACAAAACTTGGCTGGGTTAAAATCCATCCCCTTCATTTTTTCAAGAACTCTTATTACTAACCAATGATGTTCAAATTCCATTGGTTTATTCAAATGGTGATAATGATACACTATGTGAAAACTGAAAATTTTGAGGCCCAAAGCCCACAAATTTTAGAAATAGAATTTTGACGTCTCATGTCGTTGAAAATTTTGATGTTCCCCAATTCGATGGCTTAGAGCAGGGGCGGATTTACAGTGGAGGCACTTGCCCCCACAAGAATTTTCAATGTCTATAGATTAGTGAGTTATTGCGACAGATTTTAGAGGTAGATAAAAAAATCTGCCACTATTGCCCCCACACAAAAAAATTCCACTCTTAGTTGCCCCATAACTATTTTTTTTTTTCACTCTTAGTTGTCCCTACAAAAAAAATTTCTACTCTTGACTGCCCCCACATGGGAAAAATCCTCGCTCTGCCCCTAGCTTAGAGCCATCAAATTTCTCTCATCCTCTAGTAATTTGATGGTTTCAGTCCGTTAAAAAAAAATTTGACAATGAAAAATTTAACACTTTGGTCCGATGAATTTTATGAAATTCAACGGCCTTGGGCTGTCAAATATAGGTTTTTTTCACGTGATATTCATGCACTGATTTAGCATTATAATTGTTCTTTTTTTTTTTATTCACACTGATAGGTTTAGACTATGGTTTACAAATTGCTTGATGATCTTCTTACCGCTAGACTTGATGAATGATCTTATGTAAACATATATCAGTCCTTACATAGTAAAAGATCACTACACAAACCTTCTCCATATCTGAAGTTTGTAATAGGGTTGCAACCTAGGTAGGTTGGAGGGTAAACCCTGGCTCAACCCAAGTAGTAGAACCCTCAACTTGCCCATCGGGCCTAAGCTCACTAACCTGAGCTTGATATTCTAAAAGCGGGCTGAGTTCGAGTTAGCCCAAGTTTAGATAATTTTGGGTGGATTGGTTCGGTTGGACTCGTTGAATAACCCTAATTTCGTTTTGATTAAAAAATAAATTTAATATTAAAAAAAAAAAAGAAGATACAAACAAAACTACTAGTAAATAAAATCGCATACAACCCTCAAATCCATCATTGAGAAAATATTTAGACAAATCATACTAAATCAAAGTTCACATTAGTGTTAAATATAAAAATATTTATATATTGTATATTAGTGTATGGCATCAGGTTCAGGTTGAGTCGGATTACTAGTACCCTCAACCCAAATTATAATCGGGTTGAGATATTCTAACCCAGACTCAATTCATTTTCTACATAACTTGACCCAAGCACACCCATCAATTGGGTAGAGTTCGGGTAGCCTGCCCAAGTTGCAACCCTAGTTTGTAACGATGTTTTATGAATATCATTTAGCAACTTCGCATGGGAATCAAATGCTAACCTTGGCTCTAGTTTTTCTATGTGCCCTCCTAACATATTAGAGTTTTACCGATAAAAAAAAAAAAACATATTAGAGTTTTTGGTAATGGGACTAGCTGATTCTAATATTTGTTGGATTAAATAACCTATCTCTTTTTTCTCCTTGAAATAATAACGAAGTAACACAACATACATAATAATTGAAAAGAACAACAAAAACAACAAAGAGGGGTGTAAGAAAATGTTGCACACAAGGCTCCAATCTCTATTTTCTTTAAAAAAATCTAAACACAAAAAGAAGTATGAGAAAAAAAAATCAATTGATTCAAGTAGGAAAATAAAATCGACCTTTCTTGGCTGAAATAGGCCCTAGATCCACAACAAACCCGCACAGAGTTACCTTGATGTGATCGATGAGAAACCCTAGTTCTTAACCAATTGGATTCATTTTAGAAAAATCAGAATCGATCGATTGATCGAGAGGGGTCGATTTGAGTGAGGGAGTTGTGAGGTTTTGGAGATGGAGAGAGAGGCGAGGTTGAGCTTTCTCGAGTTATGAGGTTCTGGATCGATCGAGAGAGAGAGACGAACGCGAGTTTTCTCGAGTGGTGAGGTTTTGGATCGATCGAGAGAGACATCGAGTTGTGAGTTCTTTGGAAATAAAAATGGGAAGAAAGAAGGTTTTGGAATAAAACGTAAGGTTAGGAAAAAAACGCGCGAAGGAAAAGTTGACACAAACTCTACAGCGTCGCTAAATTACCCTACAGCGACTCGAAAATATATAGATTGAAGTGTTTATACTGACGGGAATTTTGGCCGTCATTAAAATATTGTCGCTAAATGCCTATGATTTTGTAGTGAGAGACGTATAGTTATTTGGAGTCTCAAACCAAAACTGTTAGAAGATGAATGCAAGAGAGATGAAAAGAGGTGATTTTAGGAATTTGGGTGATTTATGACAGTTAGATTTATGTTAGTATGAAGTATTTTCCACTGTTGGATCTATCCAACATAATCTGTCACTGTTAAATGTCGTTGTGAGGGGTTTGGTTTCACACAGTTGCATCAGTTTGAGAGAGAATTGATCTCAACCCTTGGGTCTTTTCAATACAAATCACACCATGAATTGTGTTTATGACTGGGACAAACACATTTCAAGGACCATTTAATGGTCTAGAGGTACTGATAACTTTATTGGACGTCCTCTCAAGGATAATACCATCATTTTTCCATTCACCTCACACAAAGCCAAATGAATGTTGTCGGGTTGAATCGTCCTTTTATATGAACTAAAGAGCGGCAAGTTTCACATCCTCATGATAGATAGGATAATATTCTTTCAAAGTAATGGGTGGATGGTGGCACAGATATTTTCTCAATGGGCCTCATGGAAATTTGCAAGTTATATATTTGACAATAGGCATAGGTGATGATGACAATAATGGACTTTAATTATACAATCCTGACCACCAGTTATGTACTATGACTCGTCCAATGAACTGTCTAGCACTTGAACGATGTGGATTCATGAGAAAATATAAAATAAAAAGGCCCACCATACATTTTGTAAAGCCTAGGAAATAATTAAATGAGATTTCTAACCTATCTTGCTTATTTTGCACAGAATTGATTGTAACTAGAGTCGTGACAATCTGACTACCCCACTTGGCATACTCAATCCACTACCTGACGTGGCAAGTCTGGCACAATGTGAAAAACCCTTATATTTGACGGCTCAAGACTGCCGAATTTTATAAAATTCGAGGGATCAAGGTGTCAAAATTTTTATTGTCGAGATTGTTTTTTTCAACGGATTGAAACCATTAAATTAATGGAGGATGGTAGAAATTTGATTGTTCTAAGCCATCGAATTAGGGAATATAAATTTTTTTTGGGCTTTTACCGGTCAAAATTTCAATTTTCACATAGCAGGAACCATAGATTTGCGTTCCTTGAGAAACAAGGTTCCCTCAACATACACTTTTAATGGGGAAGTGCAGCCATGTATCCCGAGGAGCGTAGATCTACGGTTCCCGAACTTATAACGTCAGGGTAATTGATTGCATTTGCCACGTGGGGTAGTCAGATGATCACGATTCTTGTAACTATGGTAGGATAAACCCATAAAAATTAAACTATGGGATGATAAATTCATCAAACTCCGAGAGACCGAGATGTATCAATTTGATATGCGAGTCGTAGATTGGAGTCTTGGAAACGTTTTCAGCGTTGGGACTGTATGTGGACTAAGCCAACATTGGACTCCTAAGTAGGCATCTCCGAAATGAAGGAACCTGAATATTATGTTCCTTGGAGCAACAACATGGGCATTTGCGAAACTATGGAACATCCTTGGGTTACAAAACGTGGTGGAAATCTATTATGAGGAAAATGAAATGAAATTATAAATTGAGGTACGAACTTGAACAAAAATTACTCCTATACTTTGAGTGACTTGGGCGTTGAAACATTTTATAGGTATACTCCTTGTTCTCGGAAACCTCAAATCAGAGAAATATCAAGATTGAAATCAAATTGGAAATCTTGAGGTAAATTGTGAGTTTTTTGCATCTATAATAATTGTAGTTTTAAAACTCAAAAATTCAACTTGGATGTCACCAGCTTGAGTCAACTTGATCACTTCACAATGTGAAAAAAACCAAAATTTGATGGATCGAGAGGTCAAATTTGCGTCGAATTTTTCATTGTCAATTTTTTTTTCGACGGACCGAAATAGTCAAATTAATGAAGGATGGGAGAAATTCGACAGCTCTAATCTATCAAACCTGGGAACATCAAGAATTTCGACGGTCCTAGACCGTCAAAATTCAGTTTATAAAATTACTTAAATATATTTCCTTTTTCTTATGAATGAACCACATTAAATAATATAACATATAAGGGAAATGTTCAGCACCCAACCATTTGCCCAACCATTTTTGTCCAACATGGGTTAGAAGTTTTAGAATAGGCTAATTTTTGGTGAGGATGATCTTCTAACCTATTTTTGGTGAGGATGATCTTCTACGGTTAGAAGATCATCCTCACCAAAAATCAGCCTATTCTAAAACTTCTAACCCATGTAGGACAAAAATGGTCGGGCAAATGGTTGGGTAAATGGTTGGGTGCCGAACATGACCCAACATATAATTAATAAGGTTGAGATTTTTAATTTGATCCATGAATGATTTAGTCAACTTGACGAACTGGTTCTGCAAGTAGCAATACCGAGTCAATGAAAATTTTGTTGAATTGACTCAACTTTGCCAATTACTGATTAGTTAATTTACTCAAGTTCTAAAACATATATCATAATGGTGTCCTAATGGCCAACTTCGATGAATATTGGTAGGCCCATAAATATCAAATCCAAGGCCAAAGGGGATTTTGAATGTTTTTTCTCTTACAAACAAATCCTCTTCCAGATAAAAAACAAAGTTTTCCCATCTCCATGTGAGATTAAGTTCTCTAACCTGCCCCATATCTGAAAATTTTCTCTCAAGAAGATTGGATGTTAGTCTCAAGAAAAGATCAAACATATTAATCCTTTTCCAAACAAAACATAATGATCTAGAGAACATCAATTTCCCTTCTTGAGAGAGAAGATTAAGCTTACAAGCCAATTTCTTGAAACAAAGTCCCTTTCTAAATCCATAAAGCACGAAAGTTAGAATAGAAAAATCACACAAAATCTCTAGAGAAGAACAATAACAAGCACTACATGTATTTCTCTCGCTTTTCAATCCACTTGTTTATTTAGCCAAAAAGAAAACAAGAAAAAAAGAAAAAAAGAAGAAAAAGAAGAAAACATTGCAAATCCTTCAGAGAAAGTAAAGCTTTCTTGTCAGTTGGTAGAACACGAAGAATAAAGAAAGAATGTCACTCCAACTTTCAAAAATGAATGAATAATACAAAATACTTTTTCATATAAACTAATGCATCATTAACACCTGGTATATAAAACATGAAGTCCAGAGAAAAGAAATCAAGCACAACACCAAATGAAGAACAAGGGACACATTGCCGCTAGAAAAAGTGTACAAATATGAAATAATTCGATGAAGGAAGGTTTAAGGCTTCAAGGCTCGAATTAAGATTCGATCTCTTTTGAAAAATATTCTCCTCTATTGGTTAGAACCACAACGCACAAAGGGTATAAGAACAATTGCCATAAAGGATACAAAGAAACCTATTCTTTATTTGTTAATCGGATTATGTACAATTTGATTTAAACTAGAATACTCATAATTTTTTTGAGAATTGAAGATGTCAAGTTCTTAGGTTCGGAAATAGGAGAACACATGATTTTTTAATGTAGAAATCTGATTTTTGGTTGGATTTTTATAGTCATTCTTGTGTAATTTGACCAAGAGTCATATCTCTTAGTTTAGGAGCCGTCAGATTGTGATTGATCATAGATTTAATGATCCAAATTGCACCCAATCGAAAGTATGTGTCTCGTGCCTTATCTTCAACAACTATTGCTTGAATCTTTGTGATCTAATGGTTATGATCACATTTGATCGATCACCACACAGATTTGATCATCCTTGATTAGTTACCATCCATGAACCAATACACTTAATCGATTCTGATCGGGTGCCAACTTGGATCCAACGCACTCAATTGTTCTTGATCGGGTACGAATTTGATTCATCGTATCAGATACCAATGTGATCGTATGGTGTAGATCACACTCGATTCATCAAGATGTGACGGATCAACCACAATCATTGGATGTTTTCAAATTTCAAAAAATTTAAGACTTCCCAATTCTTAGCGATGATGCGTACATGCGAAGTACAAAGTGCGCCACAAAATGCCCTAAACATCCAATTGCCCTTTTGCATGTGTGTTCACGGGTAGTGCTTCACACCACCTTGAAACACCAGATCAAAACTATAAACGTATGACACAAAGATAACTAACTTTGTTTGCTCCTTCTTATTAGGTTTCCCACATTCTAACTTATGAACAATGTGGGACTAAAGCTTGTACACAAAAATCCCAAAATTTTCAACTTATAAAAATAAAAAAATAAAAAAACTAAAATCATTGTGGAGACTAGTACATAGATGAGATGTATGTTTTGGATTTGAAGCTTTAGTTAGTGTAAACAATCAAATTTTTTTCAAGGTGCTATGGTGACATTGTCTTGAACTATGGACTCTTTGAGATTAGTCATATTCTTTTCACATTTTTTTTATGAGGTTGAGTGTTCTATTTGCTTTGCACATTAATGACCATGCGTTATATCCTGTTTTCACGTGTGCTTTTAGAAACAGTTTAGTTTTAATAAAAAATGACCTGATTTCCTCACTCATATAGGTAAGTCCACTTGAAGTGATTCTGCGAATTACTTCTTGAAATTTAAAAACTTATTAAGGATTTGCACCCATCCTTGAAATTTAGGTCCTAGATTAGTCATACATCTAATAGAACCATGATTAACATGACTAAACCTACCAAGCCATAAACATAGTGAATCAACAATATAAACAACAGTAGAAATTTTATTATCTAAATTTGGGCAAATCATGTATGTATATATGTGAGCTTCGAAACCTTTGAGGGTTTGAGCTTATTTACTTGGGTTTAGGAGTTGTCACTGAAAGGAAATGCCTCAAGCTAATAAGTTGTAAGGAGATATTCATTTATAGACAGATTATACATTGTAGCTATACAATTACAAATATAGAAACAAATATACAAGCAAAATAAACTGCTACAATTATGGAGAATCACTGATATCATGGTCATAATTAGAGGAATTAGATTGTCCTCTAATATCCCCCCTCAAAGTTGGCGTGGTAGAAAGAGGAAAAACGTACAACTTACCACAATCCAATAAAAACTGCAATTTGGGCACCCCATTTGTGAAAACATCGGCCAGTTGTAGGTGTGAGGGGACAAAGTCAAGAGTAATAACTCTTCGAGCAACAAGTTCCCAAATGAAATGATAGTCAATATCAATATGTTTGGAGCTAGATTTGGTGACTGGGTTGGAAGCAATGAATATGGCACTATTGTTATCGCATAAGAGTCTCAGAGGAGAGGGGAGGGTGATCTGAAGTTCTCGAAAAAGTTGAAGTGTCCATGAGAGTTCCGCAGCAAAAGAGGCAAGAGCTCGGTACTGAACCTTAGCACTAGAGCATGCAACGATAGTTTTCTTTTTAGAGCACCATGAAATTAAGTTGTGACCAAGATAAACAGCAAATCCTGTTGTTGAACGCCGAGTGACAGGATAGCCGGCCCAATAAACATCAGAATAGCCGAGCAAAGTCTGAGAGGAATCCTGTGAGAGTTGTAAGCCATAATGGTAGGTTCCTTTGATATAGCGTAAAATACGCTTCAAGGCTCTAAAATGATCAATGGTGGTAGCATGCATATATTGAAATATAGAGTTAACACTGTAGGATAAATCTGGCTGCGTAAGCGTCAAATATTGTAATGCACCAGCTAGAGAACGAAACTGTGTAGCATCTGAATAGGAAGTACCAGAATCGATTAGATGAGATCCCACCAAAAAAGGAGTTGAGATAGGCTTGCAATCCACTATTTCTGTTTGAGTCAATAGATCAAGTGTGTATTTAGCTTGGCTGAGAAAAAGACCCTTGTCATTTCTAACAACTTCAATCCCCAAAAAATAGTGTGGATCACCAAGATCCTTCATGGAAAATTCTTTGGCCAACCGATCAATGAGAGAACGCAGCATAGAAGAATTGCTTCCCATTATTACCATATCTTCGACATATAGGAAAAGATAAATAACACCATAAGGACTATAATAGACAAAGAGAAAAGAGTCAGCACGACTAGCAATAAACCCAACACCAAACAAGAATTGGCTAAAACATTGAAACCATGCTTGAGGAGCCTGTTTAAAGCCATAAAGAGCACGTTGTAAGCGACATACATGAGTTGGGAATTGTGGATCAATGTAGCCTGGGGGTTGCTCCATATAGACTTCCTCACAGAGATACCCATGAAAGAAGGCATTTTTTACGTCAAGTTGAAGTAAAGGTCAATTATTCATAGCAGCAAGGGACAAAATAATGTGAACAAAAGCAAGTTGAACAATGGGACTAAAAGTTTCTTCAAAATCAATGCCATGTTTTTGAGAAAAACCTTGTGCCACTAAACGAGCTTTGTGACGCTCAATGGATCCGTCGCCATGAAGCTTAGTCTTAAAAATCCATCTACAACCTACAACATTAGGATCAACTGGACGATGAACTAATCGCCATGTGTTATTGTGCTTGAGAGCGACAATTTCATCATCCATTGCCAAGAGCCATGCTGGATGCTTGACAGCTGACTTAAAACCACGAGGCTCTTTAATCGTAAGATGTACCTGAAACCACGGAGGAGCAATGAAAGCACATAACGAATGAATAATGTGAGGCTTAACAATACAATCTCGAGCACGGGTGATCATGGGGTGAGTAGAGGTAGACGGTTGGACAGTGGAAGAAGAGGTAGGTGGAGGGACGTCCAAGGCTAGTTCAGGTGAAGAAGGCTGAGAGAGTATGATATGAGGCATGAGAATGAGACTTAATTCAGCACAAGGAACACAAGGAGTGGAGGCCGAACTAGAAGCGGGAGTCACACCTGTAGACACCCTAATTTGAACGGGCCCCTACTGGAAAGGGCCCAAAAACAACAATATTTCAATAAAATTGGCCAACGGGCCTCAAAAGCCCGAATCACTCAAATATGACATTTTAATCGAACCGAGGCCCCTAAGACCTCTTAGTGATCTAGTGGGCCTACCAAAAAGAATTGGCGCACCCCCCCCTTCACCGCTCTACTCCCAAATCCAAAAATATCCGATTTTCAATAAAACTCGCCAACGGGCTTAGAAAGCCCAACTTGCCAACACATGGCATTTTGATTAAAACAATATTTTCAAAATCTCAAAAAAATGAGACTTGGGACACCTATCATTTCCTCTACCCTCACCACTCCATCGTCGAAACAAAAAATACCCTAAGCCCATATACGGCCCACCAACCTTCAATTCTCTAAAATCAATCCCTCACCTTACCCCTTTACCTAAACCTAACTTCACATAACCTAAATCCCAAAATATCTCTAATATACTCAACCCTACCGTAAAACAAACCCTACCCCATCTCAAAATACTTACAACCTTCCTAAAACCCAAGCCCAATACCCTTAAGCCCAAATCCATATCCAATTTATATCCAACCCACAATCCTAACCCATAAACCACTACCCACATCAAACCAATCATCACTTTTTCATAAAAAATAACACATGTCATCATCCCATCTCACCTCCCTTATCAAACCACCAACTCCCATCACCTTTCTCTAAAAAATTAACTATCCCATTACTTTTTCTCTAAAAAATCACATCAACCCACACCCCCTCTAACCTACTATCATCACCTCCTACTAACCAACCATCACCTTCCCCTAATCTACCATCTCTACAACCTAAACCTACACCCATCCTCTCAAATCAAACACCTCCTCCTAACTTACTATCATTACTCCCTACTAACCAACCACCACCTTCTCCTAATCTACCATCTCTACAACCTAAACCTACACCTCCCTCAAACACTCATTCTCTCCCATCAATTAATCTAAACTCCTAAATCTCCACACATCTTGCTACATGTCACCATCTCCCTCACCCTCCCAACTACCCTTTATTTCTTAAACCAAACACTACTCAATTACAACCACCCTCTTAAATACTCATCATCTCACCTCACCAAACACTCCATCCAAATGGTTTGGGTAAGATCCAAACCATTTGGATCAAAATACAATCCATTTACCTCCATTACCTAATTACCCCTTTCCCAACTCTTAATTTCATACCCCCCACCTTCAAAACTTATGTCATTCTCTACTCTTCCAACATTTCACCCCATCTTACCCTTAAAAATAACTTCCAAATTCTATAAAACCCCCTCTCATTCTCAACTCTCACTACCTAATGAAAATTAAAAAAAATCCCCCCAAGTCTCATAAGAAAAATCCCCTCTTTCACTATCATACTCAACCCTCTAATCTCAACTCTCTCTTATTATCATACTCAATCTCTCAATTCTCCCAACTTATCAACTCAACCATCAAACATCAAAAGACTAACTCATTATCATATCAAGATCAAGAAAAGAAGACTCATATTTTGAAAGGATAAAGAAGATCAAATCAACTTCAAGGTGGGTTTGGACAAGAATCACCCTCTTCTCTCCTCCCCATTTCCCTCTTCTATTTATCTCCTTTTCTATACCTACACACACACACACACACACCACCAATAGCTTGAACCATCAAAGGGCCCCTTTTTCAATAAGGGTGCCCTCAATGGTTTGAATCAATATTAAAGTCCCTCATACTTGAGGGCACATTTTGGATTTTTCAATTTCCTTTTATTTTATTTTTATTTTTAAGAAGGGATCGAATCTGAGGTCACCACCATGGTGGATGGAGTAGGGTGCCTAACACCTTCCCTACTCCATAAAATAAGCCCCCTTACCTAAAATCAAAAATTAGACCAAATGAATCATATCTGTACGAGACTCACCAAAATGTTAAAAATGACATTTTTCAAAAAAATGTAATCCGGGTGACCATTCACACCCATTTCAAATATGAATGGTGGTGATTCCAAAATCCCCCAAAGTGGATGATATATTCAAAATTAAATAAATCACGTGTCCACAACACTAATGGGAAAGAACTGTCGCGAGGAAGAAAACTATCAGAAGTGTTAGTAAAATTGACATAATCAGTGCCAACCAAAGAAGGAATATTGGAGGTAGCATAAGGAAAATAATCCTCAAAAAATTGAACATGGCGAGACACATAGACCTGGTCAGTTTTCTTATCCAAGCAACGAAAACCTTTATGAAGAGGACTGTAACCAATAAAAATACAAGGAATAAAGTGAGGTGATAATTTATTGGGCATATAATCACGTAGAAAGGGAAAACAAAGACAACCAAATGACGAAGCAAATAATAAGATGGAATTTTACCATATAGAATTTCATGAGGAGTCTTTCCATCAAGAACAGATGATGGGAGTCGATTGATGAGATAGCATGCCATGGAGAAGGACTCAACCCAAAGATGAAGAAGTATATGCGAATGAAACATTATAATGAGATTGGTTTTTGTGATGTGGCGATGTTTGCTCTCCGCAATACCATTCTGATTAGGGGTATAAGGACAAGTTATGTAATGCACAATACTACATGATCGATTGTAAAACTTGCTCTAGAGATGCAGAAATTAAGATTAAGAAATGGACTTTGGGTAAGTCGAATTCGTTCCACAGGGACAATTTGGATTCAAGATCTCATTCGAATAAAAAGGCCAAAACAGAATTTAGAAACAAAAACATATTAGTTTTAAAAACAAAACAGAGTTGTAGTAGAAACTAAATTGAAATTTAAACAGAAAATAAAGATTGAAATTCTAAGAGATAGGGATTAGAGAGTTCAATGTAGCCTTTGCAAACCATCCACAATGCAGATTAATTCTGAATCTAACTCAATCCATGTAGCAAGTCATTGCTCATGGATCGGAAAGTGGAGCCGTATAATCAACGAAAGTAACTAAAAGTTATTCATGTAAATCCTAATCTGATTGAGATTGCTTAATCTATATTCCGATTCTTCACAGAGCATAGCCATTCTTGAACTTATCTAAGTAATGGCTATCAAAGTTGAATCAGAAATATAAGCTAAGGGATCTAATCAAAGAAGAGTTTACAAAATGTTTAACAAGATAAGCAAGAATAATGAATTTGAAACTACATTAAATGGATGGACTTGCTCTGGCATTATTGAACTCTCTAAAGAGATTCTAGCCACTCATTGCAAGATTCATAATTGCAACAATACTAAAAGCAAGAAGATAGATGAAAAGAAAAGGTAAAATAGAAATGCAGCTTGAATCCTTTCTTGATAATCTCTCAAAAGAGTTACAATAGAGCCAATGGCTTACTCTTGATGTTCTCACTACACTCAAAAGCTCACCCAAAGGAAAAATTACAGAGAATTAAAAGAAGAAAAACCAAAAATTATGGAAAAAGAGAAGAGGAGAAGAGCCCCTTTCCTTTGAAATCAACCTCCCAATTTATAATGTTCGTATTCGGATAATCGGAGTGATTTGGCGGATAATTCGATTCGAATGACCCAATCAGTTACAACCACCGAAGCTTCTAGAAGCTTATGTAAAAATCTCGATGGCCAATTCCTCGAAATGACTGTGGCGCGGTCATGACTAGCCGCGACGCGGTGACGTGGAGCCCAAAATCCTCGAGATTTTGCCGGATACTTCTTTTTTGCTCGCATGTTGTAACAGTAATTATTATTTCCTTTGTTGATTTCCGAATGAGCCCTTTTCACCTGAAATTAGTAACAAACTATTGTTAGCCACATTAATTTGGGATTAAAATAAAATTATTATTATTTTAAGGGAACTAGTATTTATACGATGGTAATCTCGATGAAATTACGGTCCCAAAGTGAAATTATTGGGACCTTATCACTACACTTACGGAGAAAAGAAGTAAAACGGTGGTTGGTGAATTCCGTTCCTCCATCACATTGAAAATATTTGATTTCATAGTCAAATTGATTAATGACATACTGGTGAAATTGGAAAAAAATGTCAAAAAAATCTGACTTACTCTTTAAAGGGAAGAACTAATTGAAACGAGAAAAATCATCTATTAAGACACAATAGTATCGATAACCAGATGGAGAGGGAATTGGCGAGGGACCATAAATTACAGTGAATCCATTCAAATAAAAAAGAGCAACGTTGATTGAAATTTGGAAAAGGCAAGCAATGACTTTTTCGTAATTGACAACCAAAACACGATTTTGAATTAAAATTATCTTTATCAGAAAAATGTGATTACATCATGCTTATTCAAAAAGGAAACAATGCAAAAAGAAGGGTGTCCTAATCGTGCATGCCAAATGATAGAAGATGCATGAGAATTACATTGAGAAAGACTAGACAAAAAACTTGCATGGTCACGATCAAGAATATAGAACCCTTTCTCACAGCACCCGATTCCCACCACCGTGCTTGTTTTGTTGCTAGATCCTGTATGGTAAAATCAGAAGAAGAAAATGTCACTAAACAATTGTTCTCACGAGTTAACTTACTAATGGACAATAGATTTTTAGTAATGTGAGGAACAAAAAGAACACCAGACATTTTTAAAGGATGAGAAGCAACAAGAGAGGAGATAGAACCAATGTGAGAAATAGGCAAATATTGACAGTTACCCACAAAGACTCGTTGATTACCAGTGTAAGGGATAGATTTATCAAGAACAACAACATCATTAGTCATATGAGAAGTTACTCCCGTGTCTGTGTACCACTCAGTATCTTGAGAATCATCAAGGGAGGTGGCAGCAAATGCTTCAATCAAACCTTCAACCTTAGTTTTCTTCAATAGTTTGCCAAGTTTATGACATTTCTTGGCAGTGTAACGTTCTTTGCCACACCATTGGCAAGTGGTTGCAGAGGTCTTAGTAGATTGTCCTGATGCTGGTAAGGGAAAGGCTGGTTTGAAATGACCAGAAGAAGGACCACGTTGGACAACCATAGCCGACTGAGAAGAGGAATCCCCCTGATTGACCTAGAAAAAAGCTCATGGTTGAGAGCTTTTGGAACCAAATTGGCAAAAGAGGGCAGCGGCAACTGTGACAACATGGAGGTTGAAATTTTTTTAAAATCAGAACCAAGGCCACGTAGAAACCAATGTACCTTATCTGTGTCATCAATTGGTTTGCCAATAGCACTAAGCTAATCACATAATGATCGGAAAGAGCGTGCATATTCAGCAACACCACAAGAGCTGCGCTGCATTAGCTAGAGTTCATCTTTTAGTTAGAGCTCTTTGATCTTTGACCTATGAGAAAATGAAAGTTTAAGGGCCAGCCAAGCATCACGAGATGTGGTGCAATTAACTACTTCAACCATACATTCCTCAGTGAGAGAGGCATATAGAAGGTTGAGTAAAATGCGATCTTGAGTGTGCCATGTCTTATAGTCAGGATTAGGAACAAGATCATTTCTAGTATGGACTTGAGCAGTTGGTGTAGACAAAGACTCATCCAAATAGCCCATAAGATCTTGACTTTCAAGCAGGGGAACAAACTAATGACGCCACAAGAGATAATTTGTGGGAGTGAGTTTGATTGTCACCATGTGAACGATTGTATTGAGTGGAAGTTGAGAAGTATTGGATTCGGTCATGGAAAAAAACCAGCAAAGGGTTGACTTATTGGCTTTGATACCATGAAAGGAGATGCCTTAAGCCAATAAGCTGTGAGGAGACATTCATTTATAGACAGAAGATACATCGTTGCTGTACAATTACAGATATAAAAACAAATATACAAGGAAAATAAACTACTACAATTATGGAGAATCACTGATATCTTGGTCATAATTAGAGGAATTAGATTGTCCTCTAATAGTCACCATTCAAATAAGTTGTTAATGAATACTATAACAATGTTTTCAAAATTTATTTTCTTGACTTGTAGTGACTCTCATATCCAAATGGATAGGGGGAGGGGGGTTAAGTCTTCTTAGAGATTCTAAGTAAGGGAGTTCGGTTGAGGGATAAAAAAGGTGTTAAACACCTTGTTCCTCCCATCCAAAGATGGTTACCAATATGTCCATAGGTTAAAGATTTAAAACTAGTTTTTTGGATTTTTAAAAAATGAGGGAGTTGTAGAGAGAATTAAGAAAAATAAGTTATAATCTAATTTTAGAATATGAACAAACTAAACTAGAGAACAAGCTAAAACAAGAAAAAAAAAAAGCTTGTTGAAAATTGTCATGAACCAAGAATTTTGGTAGGAATCCACTTGGATTCCACCAATTTAGACCATAATGTTCTTTCGGAAGAATATGTACTCAATTAGGAGCAACTTTTTGTTGGTTTAGCTTTTAGGAGGTGTCCATGAGTTGGACACCATCATTGGAAAGACTAAGAACCTTATGTATGATTTGTATCATTTATAGGATTATTTTTTATTAGTTTAGAGAATTGGATGAGGATTTAAAGAAATCGTCACCCTTGACTCTTAACCTTTTGTAAAATAAAACGTGGAGTGTGTGTAGGGATGTTTATGCATGGGATGGACTTAACAAAAGACTATTACCTTCTAAGAGGGTTTACTCTCTAGCTCTATTGCCATCAAAGAGAAGTACACAAAAAAATTATTATTCTAAGAAAATTAAATTGTAAGAAAAGTAAAGAAAATAAAGTATCTACACTATAGATTTAAATTGCATGGAGTTAAAAAATAACTTACTGTAATGCTTTCAAGGAGCTTATTGATGACTTATTTAGGGAGATTACCTTAAAGAGTGATTACTCTCTTTCCTCAAGTCTCTAGATTAAAATTTTAAAGAACTACATTTAAAAACATGAAAGTAAACTAAATAAAATATGCTTGAAAGTAAAGAGAAGGGGAAAAATGAGAGTAGGGGGATTAGTTCTTGATCCCACCTTAGTCTTTTTTTTTCTTAAATTTTGAGAGGTGTTTGGGAGAATAGGAAGGCAAAAGAAATTTGAGAGGCAAGTAGGTTAGAATTTTGGATCACACTTGAGCTCCTCTCCTTTTGCCTTATATGACTCTTCTATTTATAGGATTTTGAGAAATCCTTAGAGATTGATTAGTCATAAATCTTCAAATTCTCAATATTTTCAATAAAACCTCAATGGAAGACCCCAATTACCTCTTCCTTACTTGATCTTGATGGTCTTTCACTCACTTATGAGTCTAACCAATCAAGATGATCAAAGGATAGGTTAATAAAAAACAAAAAATTCTAAATAAAAATAAAAGTATCCTCAGACCTTGACTTTGAGTCAAATTCCAAAGACCTGGGCTAGATGGCATGTAAATTGGTGATTGATTTTTGACTTTTCTAGATAATTGGCTAGGTTAGCTATCTAACAACTTGAGGATATATAGGTTATTAGGCACAAATTCTAGAGACTTCTTTAGGATGGATGAAATGGTCATAACTTTTTGAACATGATCAATTTATATTGAATGCCATGGAATTCATGTGATTCTTAAAGAACGTTAAAAGGGTATAAGGGTGAACTACCTCTAATAAGTCTCAACAAATTGAGGTTAGAGGAGTAATTCACCTTAAGTAGGGACCAAGAAAGACCTTGACTCAAGATTAGGAGAATTAATAATTTACCAAAAGACCTTAGGTGGGAAAAATTCATAGAGATTTTAGCATGGGTAATGAAGGAATTTAAAAAGGGATTAGATGAGGGAAAATCCAATTTAAGAGGGTGAATGAGGTCATTTTTATGAAATATCTTATGCATACATGAGCTTTTCAACTACCTAACTGAATTGGATGTATGCTATGTATGACTAAAAGAAATTATCCTTAGATGTTCTTGAGGTAATGTCAGTGTAAGTTAAACCTGTGCATATCAATAAGACAAGCCAATGTAAAAATAGCTAAGCCGTATGCACCATACGGCCAGGCAAAATCAAAATTTTGATGATCTTGGTTGATCATTTTTGGTGGGTATAAGTAGGTCTCACTTTTTGATAGAAATTCTTTTGATTTGA
Source organism: Akebia trifoliata (assembly GCF_017979445.1). Lineage (NCBI taxonomy): Eukaryota > Viridiplantae > Streptophyta > Magnoliopsida > Ranunculales > Lardizabalaceae > Akebia > Akebia trifoliata. The sequence continues at coordinate 20,273,915 of NC_141383.1, forward strand.
TCATTGATGCTAGATTTGAACGAGTTTTTGGGCTTGTTCGATCAAATTGGGATGTCTACAATGTCTTTACAAGAATAATCATGTCTCACAAACATATTGTTCTTGGAAAAACTAAGCCATTCCGATTCATGTACAACTTTTAAACCAAACTTATTTAAGTATAACTATGTATTTACACGAATAATCATGTCCCACAAATACAAAAATAAGCCTATCCGATTCATACATAACTTTGAAACCAGACTTCTTAAGTAAGTCCTCCGAGATAATATTCTATGTGATATCTAGAACATGGAAGATGTTGACAAGATAAATAATTTTCTTAGATGTGAATTTAAGTTTTATGGATCCAATCCTGAGAATATTGGAAACAACATTATTGGCCACTTCACTTTTGCATTTTTACCACAAATTACATAACTTGTGTAAAGACTCCTATCATTGTAGGAATGTTATGTTTCTTTAGTTTCAACCCACAAACCATTGTTGTTAGACACAACATTGACTTGTGGACGGGAAAACGAAATTGTTACAATCATTACATCCTCAGTCATTATTGTGTTTGCCTTTTTTTTGAATTGTTTCTTTCGATGTTGGCAATATCGTACATATGGCCAAATTTGTTACAATAGAAGCACTTGTTGTTCTGCTCAACTTTCTTCTTGAAGGAGGAAGCCCTCTTCGAATTTAACCTTGAATTAGTCTTCTTTGGCTCATCACCCTCAACCATGTTCATTTTGATTTTTTCTGTTTGGTCATTTTTATGTTCCTTATTTCGGGCATCTTCTTTTGTATGAAGATAACACTACAGAAATTTCAATGTGTACTTCTTCTCCTCACATTTAATCTTTTTTTATTATAAACTTTTCAAGATTGGGGTAGCTTTGAAATGATAACCCTCACTTGAAAGTCTTTTAGAAGATCGATCTTGATAATTTTGACTCCCAACGATCAATTGTATTTCATGTACTTGGGAAAGAACTGATTTGTCATTGGACATCTTAAAATCAAAATAATTACTAATCGAAATTTTTTGGTTACTTGACTCTTCTATTCTGTATTTATTTTCTTGAGTTTTCCATAGTTCCTTGGTCGAGTTGACAGTGCGATAGATATTGTAAATCAAGCTTGAGAGTGCATTAAGAATAAGGTTTAAAACCTAGGATAAACCCAAAAAATATATAATAATTTTAGAAAAAGCACATGAAAGTTACACACAACAACTTATAGTCAAACAACAATAAAACAATTATGGCAAATTATGAAAAATAAAAGAAAATCAAGACCTTAATCACTAAGACTAGCAAGTCACTGATCAAATATCATATATCTTCAAAAAGATTTGCAAAGTCTTCGTAATATTTAACTCTGAAACATATTTCTCACAATGTAAAAGGGAATGCCATAAAAGAAACACAGATCCACTTCTCACCATACAATCCTCTCAAAATTAACAAATCTTTTCCACTTTTATAGAACATCACCTTTTGTAATCTGTAAAAAATACCCAAATAAAATCAGAATTAAAATATTTTTTAAATATTGAAAGTCTATTATGAAAAGAAACAAATGGCATAAACCCATCCTATTAATCACTTTAGAAGTTCTCTTTGTGGCTCTCTTCTCCCAACAAGTAAGGTTTTCAAGTGAGAGAGAGAGAAAGAAAGTTTGAGTGGTTTCATGTAGTTGGAGTAGTTCTAGTAAGAATTTGTCTCCACTAGTGGATGTGTGTAATTGACCACATTTATTTTTAAGGTTTCAAAAGATAGTTTTTTGGTGTTAGTGGAGAGTGTTCCCAACCCTTAGATTTTTTCAACTCCATCTTTGACCATGGATAATGTTTATGACTAGAACAAAATCCTATTTTGTATAATAGATTAGCGAATACCTTTGCTTACGATACTTGTCATTCACTTTTTTATGTGTTTTTTACGTGTTTAATATACATTACACGTTAAAAATTGAATTCATTCGATGAAACATATCAGATCCCACAATAAATATCAAATTTATCAGAGTTGAGAAAAAATATATTGTAGACATGGATTTTTCATTGAAAACCCAATCTCTATTTGGATTTAGAGTCACCACCATTCTTTTTTAGAATAAGGTATGAATAGGCACCTGAAAGATAGTTTTAGAAAAATCAATTTTTGTTGCAGTAACTCTCATATGGATAAAGGACATTGATCTACCTAAGATCTAGGTAAGGGGATCAATTTAGAAAATAGATAAGGTGTTAAACACCTAATTTCTTTCACTTTAGGTTTTAACTTATTCATTGATAATTTTTCCTTTTAGAAAATCTAAAGAGAAAAACAATATATCTACAAATTTAGAGAGATTTTATTTTGGGCCTAAATTATGAGATCACCTCATTATAAAAGAGACCCCATTACGTTTAGGCCTCAAGCATTTACATTTTTATGGAGGTAAACCTAAAAAAATTGAAAATATAGAAATGAAAGGAGGAGATTAGGAGGGAGGATGAAGATGAGAGAGATGTAGAAATTATTTCCTAAGACCAGTTTAAAGCTTAGACTTGTCTTTATTCTTCTCAAATCCTTGATGAAAATATTTATGTTAGATTTCTTTTTTTTAATCTTTTGAGAAGAAAGTGAGGGAGGGAATATGAAGACTAGTAAAAAGATGAGTAGAATTTTAGATTTTTGAGGGGTTGAAACTTGAAAGAGGAGGTTCAAGCATTATGAGTTTGTGAATTTTTATAAAACCTTATATGACTTCTGGGGGGTAAGATGGGGTGAAAGTATACAATGATGAAAAATGATATAGAACTTGTGGATGGGTATAGGGAATTTGAAGTTAGGAAAGGGGTAGACATGAAAAATGGTGTAAGTGGGCTGGATCTTTCAATCCATATGAGTCGAGTGTTAGGTGAGGTTAAGGGGTGTGGGTGTTGGTATTGGTTAGAAGAATAGTTATGTAAAGAAAGTAGATTTTGATATTTTAGGAGGATAGAGGAGATGGTGACATATGACAAAAGGAGGGTGGTATGGGTTAAGTGAGTTGATCAAGGATAATGCATGTGGATGTTGCTTGTGATAAGGATTTAGAGAAAATGATGGGGGTAGGTTTATGACATGGGATGTGGGTTGAGGTATGGAAATAATGATGGAGATGATGATAATGATTACTTTTGGGATATTTGAATGATTAATTTTGGGAGGTTGGTTGTGGGCGTGACATGTGTTCCTCTTGATGATCATTGATTTTTTGTGGTGATTAGTTAAGATTATGGATATGAGTATGGCTTGAGTAGAGGTTTGATTTAGGATGAGCTTTTTTGTATGTTGGACTTATGATTAGTTAGTCGTTTAGGTTATGTTAAGTTTAGGTTAGGGTGAGGTTGGAAATGGATTGGATTTGAATTTAGTGGACCTTTAAGAGGTTGGTGGGCTTTAAGGGAAATGACTTTGAGACTCTAGAAATGAGGTTAAGGATTGGACTTAATAGGTTTTATAGTGGATCTTTAGGTCTATTGGGCCTTGGGGATCCTTTATTTTGAATAAAATGAATTTTGGCAGGCTTGGATTTTAGGCCCATTTTGAATTTAAAGCATAATTTGTTTGGACCTTTTTTGCACGGGGCCGTTCAAATTGGGGTATCTACAGATATCTCCTGGCAAATTTTGTGCTTCCAATTTTTTTAACAATTAAATAAATGTATAAAAAATGACGATCCAAACAAACTATTAGTCCTCTCAGGCTCTCATTCATTCTTCATTAAAATAAAAAATACATGATCGAATGCCACATAGTTATATATCACTAAATATATATATATATATTAAAAAACAAAGTTGCATTTTCAACACCAAGGATAAAGCCCAAAAATATATAATTTTTTTTTTCCAAAAGAGGCACATGAAAGCCACACACAACTTATGGTCAAACAATAGTAAAAACAATTATAACGAATTATGAAAAATAAAATTAAATCAAGGCCACCACTAAGACCTACAAGTCACTTATCAAGTATCATATATCTTAAAGAAGACTTGCAAAATCTTTGTAATCTTTAACTTTGAAGCATATTTCTCACAATGTAAAGGGGAAGACCACCATACAATCCTCTCAAAATTAATCAGTCTTTTCCACTCTTATAGAAACATCACTTTTTGTGATTTGTATTATAAATATAAAAAAAGAAATCCAAATAAAATCAGAATTAAAGTATTTTTTAAATATTAAAAGTCTATTATGAGAGAGACAGAGAGACAGAGAGAGAGAGAGAGGAATTTTGGGTGGTTTCATGCAATTGGGGTAGTTTTAGTGAGAATTGTTTTTCACCATTGGATGTGTGTAATTCACCACATTGATTCTTTAGGTTTCCAAAGATAGGAAAGTGGGTAGTTTTTAGATAATTTCTTGGTGTTAGTGGAGAGTGTTCTCAACCCTAAGATTTTTCCAACTCATCTTTGACATGTTTTTACTAGGAGAAAATCCTGTTTTATATGTTAGGTGTGAGGCTTTATAAAAATGTTTCTAATATACATTTTTAGGGGTAGACATTTTAGAAGCACTTGTTTATCATAATTATTACCCGTGACTTTAGACAATCTATTGGAGCTAACCATGGTTATGACACCATGATAAAAAAAATAATTATTTTATTGCAAGATCCCAATTCAATCTAAATTTTATCCTAATCTTCATGAGAATATCATTTGGTATATAAAAATACATATAAGTCTCGTTGATCACTTCACAAAACTTTCTTGCCCTTGCCATTGATCCCATGTGGTGGAGATAAGTACCTCCAAAGTCTTAATTGAATTATTGAATGAGATGATACACAATGTGAAAAAAGTCTATATTTGATGGTTCAAGATTGTAGAATTTCATAAAATTTGACGGATCAATGCGTCGAAATTTTTATTGTCAATTTTTTTTCGATAGATCGAAATCATTAAATTAATGGAGGATGGGAGAAATTTGATGGCTTTAAACTGTCGAATTGGAGATCATAAAAAATTTCAATGATCATAAGTAATTAAAATTCACTTTTCAAAATTTATAGGCTTTGGCCTGACGAATTTTCTTGTCCATTTTTTTCAGTTTTCACATAATGATACTCCTTGTGAAAAGATAATTGCAAAGTAGCTTGAATTGTATTATTCAAAAGCATCACAGATTACCACTGAAAAAAACAAAAACATGTTGCTTTCAAACTTTCAAGCAAAGACTTTTGCATTTGTTTTGGACCTTTTCTTCATTTAGCATTTGTTGCAGGATGTTCGGTAACATTGAATGTGGAAGTTTTTCATTCGAAGAATCATGAAAAACTTTTAAAGCCTTTGGATAAGGATGATGACAAGGTTGGAATGTGTGATGCCAAAAAGAACAAAACATGCACCGAAAATTATGAAATTCACATTTAAGTGAATTATTAATAAATAAAACATAATTTTAAAACTTCACTTGAATGTTCATCAAATTGATTCAACTAAAAAATTAGTAAGTCGGCTCAAACAAGTCAAATAAAATTACATTGAATTTATAAAAAAACTTTTAATAAATTTTTTAATAAAATGTTTTTCTTTGTTTTAAGTGAAATATTTTAATTTTGAAAATGATATTTTAACGTTTTCAGAATTAAAATGAATAGACATAGTGCGATGAAATGGGATCTACACAATTTTTTTCTACTTTCTTGAAAATTTCCTCTTAATAAAATATGTTATACAAAACTTGTAATTGTATAAACAAAAGAATCAATAAGAAAAAAAAAGAAAGAATTTAGGATGCAAGAAAACTATTTGTCAGGCAAATCTTTTTTTCACTGTTTGAGTACATCATGAAAAATAATTCAAACGATCTTGAGTTTTGATTGGAATTCTTGGGATTTGATCCGAATTAATACAAATACATGAATAATAAAATTTAATATTTATTATAAATTATTACATAAATAATAAAAACTTAATATTTGAATAAAAATTAAATAAGAGTCTTAGTGAAATGTGGTGGTGTTGTTTTTTTGAATTTAATAAATTGTTGAAGAAATTGGGAGAGAGTCCTATTAAAATATGATGTCATTTTCAATTTTTTTATAATTAAAATAGAATCCTATTGAAACTAAATTTGGTGGATTTATTTGTTAGTTTTTAAATTTTAGAAAAAGTATTATTTTATATTTTTCAATCAAATAAGGGTCCTATTGAAACATGTAGGTGTTAGTTTTTATTTTTTAAATCAAATATATTCTTGATGAAATTTGGAGAGAGGCTTATTAAAATATAGAATGCTGATAATATGACAGACTTTTAGTGGACAAACTTGACGCGACATGGAAACACATAACTTATTAAAAAATAAAAATGAGAAAAAGAGAGTTGTTCTCTCTCCTGCCCATGGTTAAAAGAAGAAACTTTCAGATCTGATCACCTTGTGACATTCAAAATTATGCTCCAACGAAATGGGGTTGTAGAGGATAAAATTATATGAAGTTTAAAAAAACAAAAAAATAAAAAATAATTATTTTTCACCGTTGAATTTTATTTTTAAATGTGGGTGTTTGGTAGCCGTCCGTTTTATACACCATGGTTCAAGCTCTAAAAATAATTGTTTTTAATTATTTTTTTAATATAAATATTTTCCTGAATTCTAGATGTCTGTGTTGTTGGATTGTTAATGTGACAATCAATGAGGGCCTAACGATCCTTTTTAAAATTTGAAATCTAAAAAAAAAAATATGTGGGCAGAGAATAGACAAGAGATAAAAACTTAAGAAAAAAAAATGAGATATGTGCTTTCACATCAGCGTGCGTCGAGTCCGTCCACCAAAAGTCTGTCATATTATCAGCACTCAAGTCCGTCCACCAAAAATCTGTCATATTATTAGCACTCTAAAATATAATGTTATTTATTTATTTATTTTTAATTAAATAAGAGGCCTATTGAAACATGGTGGTGTTATTTTTATATTTTAAATTAAAAAAATTATTAACGGAATTGAAGGCTTGAAGCTGTTGGACGGTCACATTTCCTCTTTGAGCATTGAATCGTACTCTTTATTAGTTGTTAATAGTTTAAAGGGTAGGTATTATCCTTTGGGATCTGGACGACATATTATTAGGTAGATGCTTTAGGTCTTCTCTCTGTGACCCAAACAACTGCGTCAGATGTTGGGTGACTCGATCAAGGGTGTATGATCAGGGGCAGACCCAGAGAATTTACCTTGTAGGGCCGAATTAATAACCTGAAGATGAAATTATAAACTAATAAGAAGACTCCACAAAATTCGTTTGCTATAAAATAAGAGGATTTGAAAGAAAAATCTTGAAAAAGGAGAAAGGTTAGTTTCCTGACTTCTTGCAACTCAAAGTCTCATAGTGATTAAGTGGAGTACAAACCCTAACAATTAGTCTCATGCCATTTTGACCAAAATAAATTTTATTTTTTAAAAAAATCTAAAAATTTCTGAGTAAAGTTGAGTCGATGAGTTTTCAAATTACGATTTATTGAAGCATGTAACAAGTTAACACAACTGTAAAAGAATTTTTCTTCCCAAGATTTTATAGTAAAAAGAGTAACTCTAGCCTTAATAACTTAGTAAGATTTCAAATCATACCAAGGGTTGAGCTCACCTTGTGGCATCCAAAAACATGATTTATTGTCACAAGTTTGTAGAGGTTATTTTTCAACGTTAAATTTTAGTTTTGAATGCGAGAGTTTAGCAGCAGTCCATTAATATCATTTTAAGATTTAAAATCTGACTAATTAGTAAGGAAAATGTTTTTCCATATAAAAAAAATATTTTGTAGGTTCCACCATCCACTTATAACTCGGTCCGTGGAAATGTGGAAGTTTTGTTTGTTTATGAGTCAGTTTAACCAGACTAACTTAGTAAGATTTCAAATCTTTTGTAGGTTCGACCATCCACATATCAATTATTTTTTATTTTAAATTTTAAATTTTAAGATAAGTTGGGGTTCTGCTGGATCCAGCCTTCATTAATAAAAAGCCATCATTAATAGATAAAAAGAAGAGAGATTTACTCGGCAGGCCTAATTGTTATATTTTCAGAGTCGTACTGGGGTGACATTAGATTTACTGCGGTTTTTACGTTTTTGACGTGGAAGTGCGCACATGACCGTAGATGTTGTTTCCTCGTGACCTCCACATTAGAAATGTAAAAATCGCAGTACATCCTATGTCGCTTGAGCATTAGTGGCATTTTTCTAACAAAAAGCTCTCTTGGAGTTTTGACAATTCCAAGAGAACCTTATTTTAAGACGTTTGTTACCTAGCAAACCCTAGAGTGATCATAAAATTCTAATTTATGCAGTTAATTTGCTACTTAACATACTTTGGAGTGGATTCTAACCGCATTGATTTGTGTCATCGAAAAACATGATATGATGTCACAAGTTTATAAAAGATAAAATTCTAAGAATTTTAATAAAAACAATAAAAAGAAAAAAAGTTATTTTTCACCGCTAATTTTAGTTTTAAATTTAGGAGTATGGCAGCCATCCGTTTCTAAGCCTAATGATCAAGCTTAGAAAGTTTTTTTTTTTGTTTTTTTGTGTGAGATTTCTTTTTAATCAGAGTTTTTCCATGAAACGTAGAAGTCTTTGTTGTTGGATTGCTGATTTGATAATTTCTGAGCCCAATGACCCTTAGTAAGATTCTAATTCTTACTAACAAACTTGATAAAGTAAGGGAGTTTTTTTTAATTAGTTTAGATGATAAATTTTCTATTTCCATCCACCTGTTGGAGACACGATCACATGAATCAGTAAGATCTCCACATTTAAATGAAACCGATGGTTCGATGACCAAAAAACATAGATAGACTTCAATAGTCTGAGCCCACTTTGATAGAGTGGAAGTTCCCAATCCAAAAAAATCCACCTTAAACTTCACATTGCTGCTATCGTAGTGTATTATTAAGTGGATCGTCATCATTGGTGGCATTAGCCGTCTTAATAGGCATGTTAGACAATATACATGATGAAAAAATAGATATTAGAGAACCCCAAATAACCACATCATTGCGGAAATGATTAAATATATAATTAAAACTGAATAATTAATCAGGTTAACATGAGCAATTTCTGATTTTGAACAATTGATACGTAATGCATAATTTCTAACATTTCCACATAACACTATGAGAAATGATGTAATAATTAAAATGTTTAAAGCCAAACAAAAAAGTTCTAATTATTTTATTCGAAAATAAATCAATTAAAATTAGTTTAACCTTTAATTTATGAACACATAATCAAGATTAGTATTTATATTTGTATGACCACACATTTTTTAGATTTCAATTAGATTCTATAAGACACCCACGCAAGATTAATAATTGGTTCATCTATTTTTGATAAACTTGGAAATTGAGGATATATAAAATGATATTAATGCATCAACAAAATAATCTCTAACTAATTAATTATCTTCTCCAAGTATAATACCCCCTATACTTCAACCAAAAATAATTCCACATACATCGTCGTTGTCATATTCTTAATATAATCATATAAGATTGTTTAGAATTAATTAAAGAGTCTTTAGAATGAATTAAAAATATTTTATTATGTACTTTTACTTTCAAAACTAGATATCAAGAATTTTTTTTTAAGAATTTATATATTTTCAACAGGAGCATCCCTAAGCCCATACATGGCCAGTCTTTGGGTTGGATTAATTTTTTGTGTTGGGCCAGCCCGAAGGCTTTCCTACAGAAGGCTGGCCCAATTTACACCCCTAACTACCACTTCAGGTATATTCTCTAAGCGTTATCCACATCAATAAAACATTAGAAAGAAAAGAAAATAAAGTGAGAGTGTATTTCCTTCCGGAGCATATTTATCTCATTGAAATGGTACAACTTCTTGCCACAAAAAGACAAATGAGGAGGAAAAAACGCAACAAAAAGAAAACACCAAAGCATGTAGCTTTCAAACTTTGCAGGCTGGGGGAGACTTCTGACTCCTCATACGAATGGAACTAAGCGTCATATCCCCATTTCTTGGATACCCTATTCAAGCTTTTTTTCCGTATAGCTTTTGTTGCAGGATGTGGGGTGCCAGTAAATGTGGTTATATATGAAGAGGCCAAAGAGGTCAATTGAGTTGATTTAATGTTTATCCATATATGTGACAAAGAGATTTTATTTCATAATGTAGTGACCATCATGAACCTTTAATGTTTTGCAAGACATGAACAGTCCATTTTGCATATATGAATCAAATTGGTACCCTCCACAATGTGAAAAGTTTTTGGTGGGAGATCCAGATTGGTTGAGACTTATGGGTTTGACATTCTAGACCATGCTTATATAAATTTCTTCCATAAAAAGGTATAACTTTAATTTTTCTGTATTTTAACTATTTTAAGAAGACGAGGATACGGACTAGACTGCTGTGGTCCTTTGGGTTCCATTTCACTGCCACATTTTCTTTTTTAATACTTAGGTTTCCTTCCAAGACCTCAAGTCTACTTTAGGGAAAATTACTTAACTAATGTACCCCAAGGAGGTAGGGACTTCTTTCTAACACAATGTGAAAAAAAGTCTATATTTGACGGCCCAAGGCCGTCAAATTTCATAATATTCAATGGACCAAGGCATCAAAATTTTTATTGTCAATTTTTTTTCTTCGATAGATCGAAACCATCAAGTTAATGGAAGATAAAAGAAATTTGATGGCTCTAAGCCGTTGAATTGGGGAAAATAAAAAATTTCAACGACCATGGGCCGTCGAAATTCGGTTTCTAAAATTTGTTGGCTTTATGGCCTGTCAAATTTTCTTGTCAAAATTTTCAGTTTTCACAGTGTAAATGAGTTTTGTCACTTTTGAAAATTAACGATCAATTGATTAGATAGATCTTCTCGAAATACCAAAAATAGGGTTATCGTACCCATTTCATCAAAACCAAAACTGATGGGAGGGTTCTGGATCCCTTTTATCATAATTAATTAGAGTTGGGTCTCTTAGAACGAAGTTAATTGACAAATGAAAAACTAATAAGAACCAAGATATTGTTTATTGTCTTTTATCCGAATCTTTGGATTAGAATAGGTTCCTATTTTATAAACTTATAAACTATAACATTAGGAGTATTAAATTAGATTAGGGTTTTCTTCTTCTAGAGTTTTGGAGAAACGGGAAGAGGGGTGTACAAGGGTTCCAGGGCTTGGGTTTGGAATTAAAACTTGAGTGACTATTTATTATATTGTTCTCCTTCGATTTCTTAGTAAAGAAGATTGGATCTATCCGTGAACGTAGGCATCATTGTCGAACAATGTAAATCTTGATGTTTTTTTGTTGTTTTTTCTTTTTTCTTTGCTATTTTCTTCTTAATCGTATTGAATAGGAATCTACAAATTCACAACAATTGGTATTAGAGCAATTAGGTTCGTACACAGAAAATGGTTGTAATTTATAGATTTTTTTTTTCTTTTGATTTTTATAAGGGATCGCGCCACAAAACTAAGGTTTATTACAATGACAATGAAGAATTTGAACATGAAGTTTGAGGTTGAGAGATCCAATGACAGTGATAATTTTAATCTTTGGCAAATAAGAATTAATGATTTATGGGTTGAATAGGCTCTGGCTAGGGTAATGACAAGGAAGTCCAATAAACCAAAGAAGATAATAGATACAGATTGGGAATATATCAAGACAAGAACAATTAGTACAATTCGAGTATGTTTTGCCTATAATGTTTTGTTTAACGTTATGGAGGAGGAATTGACATTGTAACTATAGGAGAAGTTGAAAATTTTCTACATTGGTAAGAGTTTAACCAATAAGTTATTTCCGAAAAGACAATTATATGTCTAGAAGATGCTAGAGAGTGAAGTTCCTGGAACACATGAATATATTTAATTACATCTTGGATCAATTGCACAAGTTGATGTTAAGTTGGAGCATAGTCACAAATTCGGAGAAAATGTTTAAATGGAAAGGGAAAACTTCAAAAAAAAAAAAATGTAGAAAGAAAGAAAGAAAGGAAGAAAGAAAATGGAAAAACGATGATGATAATAATAATACATAAAATATTTATTTAAATCTGTCATATGTTTACAATATAACATGTTCTCAAACATAATTATACATGTTATGATGCTAAAAAAAAAAGTTCAATCATTAACATATGTTTTATTCAAAATAATACACTAAAAAAATCATAACATCAAGATATTATCATCAAATCTCAAATTCGTACATTTATGAATCACCGAATTTTATTACATATAAAATCTCACATTAAAAAAATAAAAAAGGAAGTTTAGTTTAGTTTAGTTTAGTTTTTATCTTACTTTTTTTAATTAAAAAAATATGAAAAGTTTTAGCAAGTTGGATTCCATGAGTTTTAGGTATTCACTTGGAGCCTGGAGATGGAGTTTTGAAAATTACATGTGGTTGCATGGTCCTAATGAGATGAGAAAAGTGTGGTAAGTTGTATCGTTTGATGAAAAATATAATGACGCATGATATTTCAAAACCTCCACAAAATGTTGGAAATGAGGTGTATAGAGCATGGTGACAAAGTCGGGATTTTGGAATGATTCAACAAGAGAAAACTTCAAAAAAAAAATTGTAAAAAGTCGATTAAGTTAGGAAAACATTGGATAAATTTAAAAATAAAATATTTTTTTTCTAAATGTAAAAAACTTTGTGTTTAATATATTAAATGATAAAATAATACTTAAAAATAATAAAATTAATCAGTGGTTCTTTTTTTCTTTTTTTTAAATAAATCAAAATCATTGATTACATCATGACTAATCGTTATTTTTTGGAATATTAAAGATATTTTTCAAAAACTTTACATTTTTTTTTTTTTTGAAAAATCTTGATTTAATAGATAACTACTAAAATAGTGATATAAAAAAAAAAAAAAAAACAGATTTTCGTCACTAAGATATAAAGTAGTAGACATCTATAGAGAGTCCCCTTCGTAGATAAGGTAGAGACGAATTTGTCTTCCCAAGTTTACAGATGATTGTGAGGTGGTTCTTATGGTTTGAGATGACAAGTAGAGGTCCCTCTCTAGAGTTGACTACACACTCGACTTGAGGCAGTTACACATGTACATTAGCCATGCGATCGAGTCGGAATGTACCAAAATGATTCAATACTATATATTGGTGGTTCTTAAAGGCTAATGATTATTTTGCAGTGTTAGAAAATAGGTGACTGATTCAGGTTTAAGGTAGAGTTGCATTCCAGACATAGGTGATGCAAAATTTATTGTGTGAGACATGTGCACTTTCTCGGGGTTTGTATGGGGCGAGTTGTTGTGTGCTATGCATGGATAATGGAGAATCATCGGACCACCTTCTTATACATTGTAAGTTCGCTTATGGTATTTGGGCTCATTTTTTTGAAATTATATGGAGTTATAACATGCTTACCATAAACAATAAAGGAGCTTTTTACTTGTTGGTCGTCGATTGGCTATTCGTTTGACGGCGCTAAGAGACTGTTGTGGAGTATTACACCGTTCGCAATATGCTGGGGAGTATGGTTGGAGAGAAACAAGTGCATCTTTGAGGGGAAAATGGAAGATTGTAGCAATACGATTTTATCCATTATGGGACTTATTTTCTGTTGGTCCAAAGTCTTTAAAGAATTTAGGGGAGTCTTTTTCGAGGATTTTATTTTCAATTGGGATGGGATTTGCTGTATTACTCGTCAGTAATTTCTTGCTGTAAGGACTTGTTAGGTTGGTCACCTCGACTGACTTGGTTCTACTTTAATGAATGAAATGCTATTTATCAAAAAAAAAAAAAACATGTGCACTTTCTCTCCAAAGTGGTTATGATATTCAGGTCAAAGTGGGGTGGTGGGCACGTATGTAGGTTATAATCTCAGGTCTTTGGTGGTGTTGTGATAAAAGTTAAGATGAAGATTATTATTTATTGTGCCTTTTATCACAAGTGTTGGTGGATAAGGGTTTAATCTAACAGTTAGAATAGGTTCCTGTTTTGTACACCTATAAATAGAAATATTGGAAGATTTTTTAATTAGATTAAGGTTTTCTTCCTCTTCTAGGATTTGAGAGAGGCAGAGAGAGTGGTGTACAAGAGATCTAGGGATTGAGTTTGGGATTGAAATTTGAATGGCACATTATTTCTTGTATTTTTCTTCTTTTATTTTTTAGTCAAGAAGATTGGATCTATTTGTGGACGTAGGCATAGACATCGTTGTCGTAACACATAAAACTTAATATTCTTTGGTTGTTTCTTATACTTAATTGTTATTTTATTCTTAATCGTACTAAACAGGAATCTCCAAATTCGCAACACAAGAAATATTGGAATTTCCAAATTGCTCTAAGAGTCGTTTTTTTCTTGATTAAAGACTTCACTTCTTAGTGTCCCAGAACCATGAGACTTCCCGCCATTTATTAGTTTGTATCAATGACGAATTGCACTTGTCATTTTGTGCCAATGACTAATGGTTTCGTGGATGTGCAGGAAAGATATTAGAGAATTTAAATTTGGTTCTGGATGCTAACCTTATGACTCATTTAAATAAAAAATAAAACTTAGGTTGAAGGGCTTGGGAAGCTTGGGTATTCTGTCTCAATTTGAAAAAAAAAAATTAATAATAACAATAATAATAATAATAATAATTGTTAGACTCAATTCTGAGATGCAACCATATGTCGGTTTGATAGGTAAATTTCTTGGGTAATCCGACATATGGGAAAGATATCAATTGTAGAACAACTGGAGTGTGTAGTTCTATTGATCATCTAATTCCTAGAAAGCGTACGTGTTTTTTGTTTTTTTTTTGTGAGATGGTAGCACGCACACAAGCATTATGGTTTTTTTATTTATTATTATCGTGGGCCTTCATTAATACTGAGTTGACTCATAATTTTCTTTGGTAAATTGAATAAAATTAGAACGTTTTCAACAAAAAATATTCAATGAGGTGATTCACTGTTTTCTTGGGTATATTGAATAAATTGGAAATTTTTTCTTCAAAAATATTGAATGAATAGGCTCACTAGTTTTTTTGGGTACATTGAAAAAAAAAAAAAATAGAAATCTTTCCACAAAAAAATTCACATTGAGTCGATTTACCTTTTCTAGGTTCTCATTGCCTCCCGTGGATCACTATGATCATTTCAAATGGGATAATAAATTTGATGGTTTGGTCATAAAAGCATTTAGGCCATGTGAATGCGTATGGATTTGATTTTCCGTCATATTGGGATTTAATGTGTTCATGAGATGGCACTTGCTTAGTTTGGTAAGAATTTACCACGTAATGGATTTGGAAATTAAAACTTTCGAACATAATAAAATTCTTTCAAGGTCCAATTGTTTGAGATGCATTCGATTGTCCGACATTGCATAAAATAATGATGATGTAATCACCCTTAAAAGAGGACCTTAGACCTTAATTTAATCATAGTTTTCTCCTTTTGACCTTTAGTTAATTTTGGATTGTGGTAGAGACCAACTATTTTATTGGACGGGTTCGGTGTCTAACACCTTTCGTAACCCGTAACTCTACCCATTGTCTATCGTCTCTTACTCATAGACTGACTAAAGTCCAATTTGGAGGCAATCTTTGATTACTAGACCTATAACTAGGTGGTGGCTCCTCAATCCGCAAAAAATGCTAAATAATAAATTAAAAAAGTGTTGAAATGCTTTCACATACCCCCACCCCCAAAATGAGGTAAAGCCAGAAGGTGACTACCTGGCTATTGAATGTTTTGCACAAGATCTGCCCTGCCCTATATTTGGAAGACTGAAGAACACATAAACATATTCCCTTTTTGTAACAGGGACTAGCATACTATAAGCAACTTTCCTCTTTTTTGTAACACACTCATTTTTATTATATATTTCCTTTCTTGCATACATAGCATGAATGATTGTTAAATAACATATATATATATATATATATATATATATATAGGGTGGGGTTCCGTAGACACATAAAGCTACAACGTTTTTGTCTTATATGGTTAAAAAGGTTAAGAATGGACTGATTTTTTGTGAGGATGATCTCTGTGGTGAGGGGATCATCTTTGCAAAAAATCATCCCATTCCAAAACTTCTAACCCCATCAAAAGTGATTTACAAAAATTGGACGGTCTATTTTTCAACTTGTAAACATGGGGCTAAAAGTTTCATAATTGGCTGATTTTTGGCAAGGATGATCTCCTCACCATAGAGATCATCCTCACAAAAAATCAGCCCATTCCAAACATTTTTGCCCAGATAAGACAAAACACGTTGTAGCTTTATGAGTAGCTTTATGTGTATACGGATCCTAATCCATATATATATAAACTCTCTATCACAGCAGGGCAACCCACCCCCCTCATCCATAAAAATTAAAATTAGGGGCACACATCCTCTTTAGGTTACTCCCCACTTACTTCCAAATCAGGGCACTGAAACCATCTTTCAAATTGTACCTAATCGAGTATTATCATTCTAAAATCTTTCAAAGTGGACCCAAAAACCCATGCTTTCGAGGACAAGACCAAGAGACGAAGGTTAAGCCCAAAATCGAGGCAATACACATTTTTAGGTTGAGCTCATTTAGCGAATCATTTCAAATCGCACCTGGTTGAGTATTCGAATCCTCATGCCACCCCAAGACAACAAACCTTTTGATGACAAGACTAAGATACAATGTCAAATCCAATATCGGGCGATACAACTTTTTAGGTTCAGCTCATCTAACGAATCATTTCAAATCACACAATCTGAGTATTCAGATGCCCGTGCCACCCCTAGGCAAAAAATCCTTCATGATTGAGCCAATCATTTTGAAATATGTCGAAGTGGCTTGAAAACCCACGCTTTTGAGGACAACACTAAGATACAAAGGTCAAGACTAAAATCAGGTCAATACACCTTTTTATGTTGAACTCATCTATCAAATTGTTTCAATCGCACCCGATCGATTATTTGAATGCTCGTGCCACTCCTGACAACAAACCATTCATGGTTGAGCCTATCTATCTAAAAGTAGTTACAGTGGGTCTGAAACCCCATGTTACCGAGGAAAAGACCAAGATACGAAGGTCAATTCAGAAATATGGGCAATACACCTTTTTAGGTTGGGCTCATCTATCAAATCACACCCGACCATGTATTCGAACGCTCATGCCACTCCTAAGAAACAAACCCTTTGTGGTTGAGTCTATCGTTTTAAAATCTATCGAAGTGGACCCGAAAACCCATGCTTCCGACGAAAGACCTAGATCCGAAGGTCTAAGTCCAAAATCATGGCATTACTTCTATTTAGGTTGGGCTCATCTATCAAATCGCACCCGACTGACTATTCAAATACTCGTGCAATCCCTAGGCAACAAACCCTTCGTGGTTGAGGCTATCATTTTAAAAACTATCGGAATGAGTCCAAAAGACCATGCTTTTGATGACAAGACTGTGATACAAAGCTCAAATCCAAAAACCTTTTTTTATCGTCAAAGTGGGTCCAAAAACTCATGCTTTCGAGGACAGGCTAAACTGCAAAGCTTGCATCTACCATTTTTTTCTATAATTGCATTGGGTTCGGAAACAAATGCTTCTAATGACAAGTTGAATTCCAAAGCTCGCGTCCACCATCTTTTTCATTCTTTTCTATCGTCGGAGTGGGCCTAGTAACACATGCCTCCGAAGATAGGCTGAACCGCAAAGGTCACATCCACGACCTTTTTCTTTCCTTTCCATTGTCGGAGAGGGTGCAAAAACTTATGTTTTCGAGGACAAGCTCAACTGCAAAGGTCGTATCCACCCCTCTTTTTTTTTGCATCGTCAAAGTGGGTATAAAAACCGATGCTTCCTAGGGAAGATCACATCCGCTACTTCTTTTTCATGCATACACACACAAAACCCCAATTAAATTTATTTTTCTTCTACTTCTATATACAACTACGTCTTTTACCCTACTACTTATGAGCTTACAACATACATGACATGTATGCACATAATAGGGCTCAAGAAAGGACCCAAAACCAAAAAGTCACCACCAATATCGATGAGAAATCCATATCCGCCACATTTAAGACTACAAACCATGAGTACTTTTGAATTGCCACCATTACAGTACATAACCATCGACACAATGTCCCAAGTATCTAAGAAAGTCGACGCAATCACTACCCTGATACAATGAATACTAGATGAACACCAAAATAGTGCCTTATCAAGAGACGTCCACTTCTCATGGAATGAGACAAATTTTCCCTCCCATTAAAAGAACAATTCCAACCTAACGGAATGTTCCCACCCCTCAAAGAAACGAAGACCTTTACGAAGAGGATAAATGGGAAAAGCTAGAAAAAAGGAAGTCAATTGAGAAGAAAATTCAACATGAAATAGCCATCCTCCATGACAAAGCCTGCAAAATAATAAGAGGAGATGCATATGGAAGCACTTACCCCATTACTGCAAAACCACACAAGTTCAAGTGTCTAGATTTCAACAAGTACCCTGTAGTAGGTTGCCCATTAGCTCACTTACGCCTCTAGTGCATGACCCTAGACAGATTGAGAAAACAAAAAATATATTGATGCAATTATTCCAGAGAGTTTCATAGGGTCAGTCTTGAAGTGGAACTCTTCGCTTGAGCACTCTCGCATTAGATTGTTATACTTGTAAAATTCGATGATATTTATCCTCAATTTATGATAATATTGAAATATTAATTTGATGAATTTTTTTTTTTTGTGTTAAAGGTTTAAAGTGAGAGAAAAAGGATAAATATGGGCTTTAAGTGGAGAAAACTTGTAAAAGGGTGGAAGAACAATTATGAAAAAAGTGAAAAAAGGATTTTTAAAAAAAGAAAAAGAAATTTTTTTCGAAAAAGAGAAAATCTTTATACATACTCTTACGTATAACAAAATAGCTTCTCTTTTTTTATTTTGTCTTATTCTAAAAGATGTCATACATCTCTCTTGCATCTTTTTAATTTTATTTTTTTCTCTACCTCCCCTCACATACTCAATTATCCCACCATTCAAATATCTCACATTCTATTTTTTTCATTTGTTTCTACATTATCTATTATCTAAATTTTCTATTTATTCTCTAATACTTTTTTGTCTTTCTTGATCTCTCTTCCTCTAATAATTTTCATAATTTAAATTGATTAATTTGATTTAATTTTATATCTATAAAAAATTGAATTTTTATTTATGATCATCACATTGAATGCTTGAAAAGAAAATTTATTCATTGTAGATGAATGTTACACTGATTGTTTAAAGAATCCAAGTGGTATGTGAATGTGTTACAAGTGATAACCTTAGATTATGCCAAGTATTTTAGGTAATAAATTTTGATTTAATTAATATATCGTCCAATTAGAGAGAATCTTTATTTGAAATTAATCGAGAAAAAAATTGATCAAACCACTTTACAAGTTGAAGAATCGTGGACTGTCAATTATTTGTACACCACTTTTGAAGGGTTAGAACTTTATGCATGAGATGATTTTTTGTGAGGAAGTTCTAATTATAGAGGTCATCTTAAAAAAATCATAGGACTTGTGAAAAAATGGTTGTCCCTTGAACACTTCACATACACACATATAAGTCACGATTCCGTGACTCATGAAAAATGACTTGTGAAAAAAACACATGATCTCAACCATTCAAATATAAAATCCAAGAATTAAGATTTATCCTCGAGATAAGTATCTTTGAGATATGTATTATCAAGATACATATAAATCTTAACCATTAGTATCAACCCTTCGATTCCATACAACTCTTGATCCAAGAACTGAATCGAGTTGATTGACTCTCTATTTTCTTAACTATGATTTGGACTGCTACTTGTTTCAAAGTTATCAATTTGGTTTGTTCGTAGTTTGAACCTAGCCAAGTTGCACCCCCTAACATTTACTTTCTAATTCGAACATATTTGCATAAGATTTAAGAAAATTTGTCAAATGAATAATGAAATTTTTTAACAACACAAACACACAATCATACATATAATTAAAAACAGTAGAAATATAGTTTTTTTATTCTAAAAAATAAAATACAATACACAATCATTAAATAAAAATAGCAAAAAAAAAAAATTTTGATTTTGTCCATACTCAATGTCATCAAAACGACTTCAATCATAAAAATAAAAAATAAAAAATAAAAAAACATTGGAAATGTCAGTTGTCCACTTAGCCTGACAGGTTTTGTTTGCCGTGGCATCCAGTACTGGCCACCTAAACAGAATGAGTGCTTCTCCTGCTGTATGGCTAAACCGTTTTGGCTTTGTCGCACAGATGCCACACTCAAGATAAGATTTTCATTGGTTTTAATGGGCATGTGGCAAGCTGAAGGGCTGCCACATATAAACAGTGGGTGGGCCCAGATTAGACATAAAAATAGGACTATGATGCTCCCACATCATTAAATATCAAGTCAGGCCATAAATAATTTTCTTATAAAGTCACACCATAAATAGGTTAGATGTAAAAAATAAAAATAAAAAATAGAACGGTAATATTACCGCACCATTAAAATATCAATTCACACCATACATGATTTTCACTTAGAAAAATGATTTTTTGACATCCCCCTTTTTCTAACACACACCACCTGAAGTGGCATGTGCCGAAATCAAAGATTTTTTCCACGAAATACACAATGGCTTATATTTATGGGGAGGTACAATTGTGTATCCCAAGGGCTAAAAGATCTATAATTCTAACCCATGCCACATCAGGGGCGTGTGTCAGAGGGGCTGTAAGAAAATGACTCTTCGAATTATGGCGCTTACACTAAAAATACTGAGATAGTTGATGCCTATCTTCTTATATTGCTTTGTTGGTGAGACGGCTTTATATTAATTCACAACCCATCAAAATATTTTGAGAAAATTACGTAATGGTCCCTGGCACTAACTTTTTTTTTTTTTTGATTTGTCATTGACTTTTAAGGGTGAGCTAAATTGTTCATTTAGTAAATCCCACTTTTCTGATCAATCTTTGAACCCCACTCTAGATATTTCTCACAATTAAAATGTTGAAATTACTGTTATCATTCAAACTCACCAATTTCATTTTTAAAAAAGTTGGATTTCCGAAATCTTGAATGAGATTTTAAGACTCCAAGGAAGAAGTTATTTCCAAGGATTTTTTAGAGACATTACTTCGTTTATTTATATATCAAAATCAAGTAAATTTTATAGCATCGAGGTTGGAAAATTTTATTTTTTAATTCAATATTTTATTCTCGAGGTCGACAATTTTTTTAATTATTGTCAACCTTGATAGTTTTATTTATTGTCAACCACTACAATTTTAATTATTGTCAATTTTCGAGGTCGACAATAATTTATAAAAAAAATGCCAACCTCAATAATAAAAATATTGAATTAAGAAAAAATAATTGCCAACCTCAATATTCTAAAATTTACTCAATATAATGACTTATGTAGATAATTTCAAATAAAACTAATCACCCTTAATCTATTTTGATTCAAAAAAGAAATAAAAAAAAATACATTTAAAAGTTCAAAAGGAGAAGTATATAACTTCCACTATTCATTTACAATAAAAAAATCAACGAAAATGATTGGCATCGTTGTTGGAAATCCTATCTATGTGAAGAAAAAGAAAAATGAGTAGTTTTGATATTTCAAAATATTATAACATGAGATGAAGCTAAGAGACTGATTAGAAGATAAAGATTTATTAAATGGACTATTTAGCTCACACCTAAAAATTAAAAGACTAATTAGAAAAAGAACTAATTTTCCCAAATATTTTCCACTCAACAACAATTTTTAAAAGGGACCATTTGTCTACTATAATATATATTTTGTCCACCCTTTTACAATTTTGTAATGTTCAGTCTAATTAGATAATAATTTTAAATTTCACGTTTAAAATTATCTTTATAACCCTTTGATTAGATTGAATGTAGACATATAAAGGTAAATTTATACTTTGAAATGAACAATTTTATCCATTTGTACAATAAATTTAGTTATTTAATCGAGTCAATTCAAAATTTATTTTATAATATGTATATATATATATTTTTTCATTTCAAAAATTAAAGAGAACTATGTACCTTAACTTCTTCCTATCCTCCTTAGTAGTCAACATTTAAGGCAATTGTTACATGTCACCAATCAAATCCTCGGATCATGCAGCAAAGATTGATACCTTTTTATACCATAATCTCTGATGATTACCTTGTTTTAGACACGTCCCAAACATGATTTAATCATCAAGTTGGTACATAGCAAGGGCTAGGGGCAGACACTAAGAAAGAGAATTACGATTTTTTTTCCCCAAAAATACAACTATACTTATATACCTTGAATTATAGGCATCTAAAATTTGGAAGTTCTTTTAAATCTTCCTTACACTACTTAATTTTTTATTTAATGTTATATATTCCTTGCACATATCATGCCTAACAATTTTCCATTTACTAAATAATATATCTTTGACTAAAATCCTTAACTATTTTGAGGAAAAAAATATCAAGCTATGCTTTACTTGAGCTTCTAAAAGTAAACCAGGACATAAAAAACATTCAAAAAGCATGGGAAGTGACATGATAAGTCCCGATGCATCCTAATAATGCACAAATTACCAAATAAGGAACACTGTGAACAAGGCACCTACAGCTACATAACTTGCTTACCATAGAAATGGAATCTGGGCTAGCGTAAAGACCATAGAAAACAGTAACACAAACAATTCTACGTGGAAATTAATTACAAAAATAAATAAAATAAAAAGTTGTATTTGGGTTTGATTGAGTCTTTGGAAGTGAAAGCACTTATCCAAAGCCAATGGACCTAACCATGACTTTTTTAGGGTTTTATGCTCAGTGTCACCCACATTAATATGTCACCTTCACCTCCTTTTTTCATAGTTATCGTGACCATGAAAACAACACCAGAACAACCTCTCCCAGCTTTTATGTCGTTGTCCTTGTAAATTCGACTCTCATTATATCCCCCTCCACAAAGAGAGAGAGAGAGGGTGTGCTATTAAAGTTGGAAAAGAACGGCATGTATAAATGGAAAGAAAGTAGGAGTATTGTAGAGTGCAAAGAGGGCTTTCGAGTGTGATTAGGACTATTGCCATTCTCACATAGATAAGTTCAATTATGGCAGCTGTTGATTGGCTAGGGTTCTTTTGTAGAAGCTCTCGTGAATGGCAGTGGCAAGTACGAGCACAACCAAACCCTACCCATCTTTGAGTGACAATAGAGAAAGACTTTTGAATCTAAAAAAAAAAAAAAAAGCTAAAGCCGATAAGCACGCGTCTTTGGAGGGAAACTCTTTAAAAAAATCAAAAAAACTCTCAAAACCTAGACAAAGACCATGGAAGAGAGATGAGAGAGATGTAGGAGATGAGGTTTGATGAGATAGGGGTACTCTTTTTATTGAAAGTGACATTTTGAACACATACGGTCAAAGAAGCATGACCCTCTAGGCAGGCTGGACCAGTAATATGTGCTTCTTTGAGTGAATAATTGTCCTTTCTTAGGGTTATTGCTAATGCCACGTGTACCAACAACTGTATCATTTATTCTCTTTAGTACGAAAACTACAAACCCTAATAATCCATAACCTTCCCTGTTACCCCTCTCACTCTCTCCGTTTCTCTCTCTATGTACTTTAGGGTTACAGAAATTGTCCATGTAACTAACGCATAATGAACTGTTATCATTCTATAATAAGTAGAATTAATGTTAAACTATAATCCACAGCCACGTTTTTTTTTTTTTTCTCTTTCTCTGTCTTCAAATGGGCAAATACATGGAATCCGTGTAATCTCTCTCATCATCTTCTCTCTCTAATGTTGTGTGGAATAACGGGCTAAAAAGATGAGGAAGGGTTGCTGTCAATCTTCACCTGCACCCACGTGAAGTGGCACAATGCGAAGTGCTTCGCACACCCACTCATCACTTATTCCCCACAATCACTCTCTCTCTCTCTCATAGTCCAAGCACAAAAGCTAACTTTTCCTCTAAAGAGAAGATGAAGAAAAAGAAGGCTTTGTCTGAAATAAATACTAGTTTCTGGGTTCTCTATTTCACTCACCATCGCTACCTCTCCCTCTCTGATTTGCCTGTCTTTCTCAAGCTCTAGTTCTTAGACAAAGAAGTGTGTGTGAGAGAGAGAGAGAGAGTAGGGTACTCTTAACACATGGTGCAAGAGATGCCACGTACCAATAGTTGTATCTAATCTCTAGAAGATACAACTGTTAATTAAGACACCCTTCTGCAATTTCAAGCCATAGATGTTCCCTTCAAGCAATAGTTGCATTGCCGTTTCATACACGGATCAAGCTATGTTCGACAAACCCTTTGACAATGACGTAAGCCCTTACTCTAAAAACCCGCTTCCCTCCTCTTTCTTCGAATTCTCTCCTTTTGTTGACCCAAATGATGACGATATCGAGTTTTTCCAGCACCACCACCATGACCTTTTTATGACTCATTTTCCTAAACACCACCACCCCCCATTGATCAATTCAAGTGATACTATAGCTGAGACTGAGATTAACAGGACAGCTTCTAATAAAATTAACAACAACAACTTTATGGATGAAACAGCAAAGAAAAGCTTTCCAATGGCTGAGCAGATGCTAAAGAAATCTGTAAAGAAAGATCGACATAGCAAGATTGCCACGGCTCAAGGTCTGCGAGACCGAAGAATGAGATTGTCGCTCGAAGTTGCTCATAAGTTCTTTAGTCTTCAAGACATGCTCGGTTTCGATAAGGCCAGCAAAACCATAGAGTGGTTGTTGACGAAGTCGAAAGTTGCAATCAGGGAGCTATCTAGAGACCTTTCTCAGACAAAGAACAGCTGCAACCACGGTAACAAGAGTGTGTCTTCTACATCAGAGTGCGAAGTAGTATCTGGAATCGAAGACATTGCCAACAATGAAGATGAGAAAGCCTTTGAAGGGAAATTTTCGACGGGAATTTGTAAAGAGAAGAGGGCTAGAAATTCACGTAAACCGAAATTTCATCCCCTTGCAAAACAGTCTAGAGTAAAGGCAAGAGCTAGGGCAAGAGAGAGGACAATAGAGAAGAGATGGAACAAATCACTACTATGTCCTAAAGCAACAACTCTTGATGAGCTGAACCAATTGGGGTCTTCAAGTCCTTTCGAAACTGGTGAAGAATCAGGTTCTCATAGCCACGACATGAAATCGTCATCCCTAGAAGTTGTGGCTGAAGTTGAAGAACCCAGCTCTCACTCTCTAGAATGTCAAGGACCTGTCCATAACATGGTTGAGGAGTCCTTCGTGATCACCAGCAAGTTGAGCCCATCTTCAATTTTCGATTATCACCATGAGATCGCAATATCACATGGGATGAACCCAAATTTTACAGAAAATTGGGAAATCGACACCACTAGATCACAATACAGCTACTGTGCTATGACCAA
The DNA here is from genome assembly GCF_017979445.1 of Akebia trifoliata. Taxonomy (NCBI): domain Eukaryota; kingdom Viridiplantae; phylum Streptophyta; class Magnoliopsida; order Ranunculales; family Lardizabalaceae; genus Akebia; species Akebia trifoliata. Next base: position 20,299,316 of record NC_141383.1, read on the forward strand.
CCTGATGCGTCCATCGACAGGTAACATTCAAGAGTGCATCCCTAGCCCATTTTCTCTAACTTCTTCAGATACTCGTTTTCAGTCTCAATTTGCAGATATTCAATACAAGCCTTGGGAGATCTACAATAATCAAAGTCTATGCCGACCTTGACTATCTTTTTAGCTCTTTATGTTTGTGTTGGAGTGTATGAGCATAAGAACAATGTAAGCTAATGATTTCTTTGCTTATCTAGAAGTGATTTAGGAATGTAAATTTGGATTCTATTATGTTAATGGTGGTGATTCTATTTTATATTAAGAGTTTTGTTCCTCCTTATCACACTCAAATTCCCCCCTTTTCCTTTTTCTTTAATCAGAAACTTTATTCATGAGCAAATTGAATGTACACTTGGAAGAAAATGGAAAATAAAGCCACAAAAAGGAAGTTTAGTAAGCCTGGAAAAGGATAGATCCCTTGGGTTGCTTGGCAATATTGGAAGTGAAGTTCATAATCCATTGAACTTGGACTCCAATGTTTATTTATGGTCAAAGTTCATTAGCTATGAAGCTGATTATTACATTGTTTTTCCCCCTAACATTTTCCAAGTTTGGTATCTTCTATCCAGACCTATTTATATCAAAGTAGATGCCAATTATGTTATTTGACTTCAATTATTTTCCTTCCTTCATCTGAATCATGAATCGCTTTTCAATTGTGTTATATAGTAATTGTTTTGTAGTTAAATTATGAAGGAGAAAACCTTCACAAGCACATCTTAGTATGATGTGATTGGATAGAGGCCATAAAATTACATATGGTGAAGAAGAGAGAAGATATTTATTGTAGAAGAAGCTCATAAATGTAAGCATTTTGTCATATAATTGGTAGTTTGATTTCATAAAAAATATTATTGTCAAATGCTCAAGTTCCGATTGTCTTCAATAATGTACATTTAGTTAGGCACATTGTAAAAGAGCATGTTATTTCAACATCTAAAGGAGATTCACAACTAGTTATGTAGACCAAAACACTATAATGCAATTCTTGGATGTTTTTACAACAATTCTTGGTGGGTTTGTATAGAAAACTACAATAACAAATAAAAGAAAATCATACCTAAACTTGACTTCCTAATTTAAAAGATACTAATTGATAATACTAAGCGTATAAATGTATTTCCTAATATCTACCAGAACTTTTCATACATCAGAACTTGCCATTTGTGAGGAGATACATCGAATATAAGATGGTGTACCTCATCTATCACATTATATAACATCATAAACTCTATCACCCAACCACAATTGCATGGCCTTTTGGAGAAGAAAAACACAATTGGTTAAATGAAATATGAAGTCTTGAAATCATGAAGTAAGTTATTCATGGTTGCCTGAAAAATTCAATTGCGCTTGTCGGTGATCACTGCATGTCTGTGAAGTTCTTTCAATTTGTCAAAGCCGGTGGTTTTTTATTTTTACTGAAGCCAGTGGGCCACTAGATCCGGTCTATCGTGATCTATTCCAAGAGTATACAAAGTAAGGTCGTGGGTGTTGTATAAGAAATCTTCTTCAAGAGGTTTTAGATATAGAAAGAAAAGTAAAATAGTAGTAAACCTGAAAAATATTACATACAGGTTCAGCGACTGTGGCACCACTGCCAAAGAGAGGCCTACCAAGATTATATTAAGTCAATCCAACTAATATAGTTAATTGATCCAAATTGATGTAAATCTAAATCTTCAAGATATTTGATGAAATGCTCAATAGAAATGCTATAGTGGATCTCACACACATTATTATGATTCATATAACTTATCTCCATCAACCTCCCACAATTTTTTCTATTGAAAAAGGAAAATATAATTGATTATTACATAGAATATTGGCCCTTGATTTCGTGAAGAAGTTGTTGACGAGGTAATACCAAGATGATGCTCATGTATCATTTCTAAAATTATCATATACTCTATCAAGGTAAGTTGAAATTTTTACATATTTTAAACATCACTTGATTGATTGGAAGAAAGAAAAGAGTCATTCTCAAATTTTCTAAAGGAAACTCATGATAAACTTATCAAGAAAAATTAGTAGGTGTTACATCATATAAAGGGAAAAGCACAATGGTAAGCATTTTATCATACAAACAAAGAAAAACACAATTAATAGTTCTTAAATAGTACTCCCAAACTAGTTCAATAGAGCTAAATGTCTTCATTAGAATATGTATTTTGATTGGATGCTTTTCCTGGTGATAATCTTAGGGTTAAGTTTATTCCTAGGTTACTAACCAGAAAAAATTATTGTTCCATTTAGAAATTCCTAAAATATGTTGACTAATGAAAATCAATCAAATCAATTAGTGATTTTGACTCTCATCCATGGATCACAATTTAGAGCTGAAGTTGCCAATAAAGATTTTGAAGCATGAAGTTGGTTGCAGAATTTCTGTCCCTTTATATTTATTTTAAGTTACATGAATAGTAGGTTTTTTTTTTCGTTTTCTGGGTGGGGTGGGGGACCTTACTCTTTATTAATTTTTTTTTTTTTAAAAACACCCACACACAACCTTACAAATGAGTATGAGAGACATGACACTTAGCCAAAAAAATAGTAAAAGAGACATGACCGTCATAGAATAAAAAAAATACATAACACGCTTGGAAGGATGGATTGAGAAGACCTTCGAACTACAGAGTGCACATGAAACCCCAACTTCGACAGAATATCCACTGCTCGGTTAGTCTTTTTCTAAGAATAGTTAATACTTTATGAGAAAAGACACTAAAAAGATGGCAATGATATAACAAAATTCCACTAAAGTCTCCCTTTCAAGAAAAAGCAAAACGTCTCATGAATGATTTAGAATTGGAAGAACCAATTTTGAATTTATAGAGTGCAACTTTGTTAACCACATCAATAGAGTGAAGGACCAGTAAAAATTAATGGCCAGGAAATACAGTAATCATTTTTGTTACCCTGGTTCTACTAATTGACCATAAATATAGACAGATTGAGAAGTACTTCATCCATCAAATTAGACCTTGATAGTTAAGATACAGATGTATTTCTAAACTGGTATCTGACTGAACATCTAAATCAAATTAAAAGAAAAAAATTTATAAGAAGAAAATAAGAATGACTACTATTTATGGAGATGAATATTCGGAAATTAAGAACATTTACAAAGGATGCGTATTCAAATATGAGAATATTGAGATGATGAGTTAAAACTAGGAAAGATAAAATTAAAAAAGAGAGCATCTCGAAAAATATAGGATAATCTTAAAAAGTGATAAATTAATGAAAATTTGATTGAAATGATTTGGTCGTGTAATGAAAGCCAGGTACAGTGCCAATTAACAGTAATATGCCAATTGGAGCTTTTAAAAGGGTGTACAAATGTTCACTATACTTTCTTGTCATTTAGGCAGTATTCTACACATTTAGTAGATCATAGATAAGAATCAATTATAATTTGCAACCATGGCTGTTTAAGGGGTTAACTATCTTGGATGGCTGATAAGCGAGTGAGGGAAATTAGAGATGGTTTTCAAAATTGAACTGGTCTACATCTCGTACTTTCAGAGAGTAATTTTGTAACTGATTAACTTGAAAACAAGACCTCTTGATTTGGATATTCTCATATTTATTCTGCAAAAAGAGATCTTAATCTTTCTATATATACAAATTGCTTAATTATCAAAAGACAAAAAATCTTCGTTGTGCTGCAAAAGTTATGTTGGCGGGAGACACGTTGACCCTCCCAAATTTCATCTTCTTGTAATGCCCTTATGCTTGTATAATTCTTCCTTCTGTAGAGTAAAACCCCTTGCTTGCCTATATGATATATATATATATATATATATATATATATACACAAATAATTGCAACCCCATATCTAATTGTTCATTGATATATTTGTACATGTTAATGGGATTCTTGCCAAACCTTCTGCATGCCATTTCGCGGTGTTTGTGCATACTTAGAATCAAATGACAAACCTCATGAATCACAAATGCCTTTTCAACATTTATAACTAGCTCTTTGGAAGAGCTGATGGAGAAAAGTTAAAAAGATATGATGGTCTTGTTTAGTGCAACGCTAAATGAGCTTATACTTCATGATGCGCTTGATGTTTTTGTTGTTTATCCATGATCTAAACACAGATCTTTTTAAAGGTGGGGTAGTGCTTACATCCTTAGATAAACCATCAAGAGATCATAAGTTATAATCTCAAACACCAAACATGTTTTTATAATTCGTGTCTGCAGTCCATTGTTTGTTTAACGATGATTGATGCGAGGGAGAGCCCTTGGAAGCTTGCTTACTCTGCTTACATTTTTAGATCCACCATTAACAGAGAGGTCTCAACTTATACCCAAACACTGAAAAGGTGTTTATAGTTTGTGTCTGTTGTCCATTGTTTGCTCAACGATGATGATTGATAAGATGGTGAATTTACATGTTTTGTTGGGTGAGGAACTTGCCAAACCCTAAATTCCACCAAGATTAAATAATAAAAAGGAAAAGATATAATATTTGATGGTAAAGGTACGAACAATACTGGTGAATAACAACAAACTGAAAAAGTTTCATTATTGCTTAGTGAACTGCTTGAAGTACAGGCGGGAACATTCACCACAATGACTTTACATCCTTGATTAGAGAGAGGGAAAAACAGCTTGAAGGAACTCTTTGTTTTTGGCAAGCAAAGCAAAGGAAAATTTTATATAAGGAAAAATAAATTACAAGTATTTCTAAAGGCTTTCCCCTATGTTGCAAAGTCTGGACGACCCATTAGATCTCCCATAATGGAAAATGTTCCATGAGAATCCTTTGAGGCAATCCAGACATATAGAAGACATTCAGATTCTAAAATCACCACATGACCATAGACATTAATTCTCGACAAACCTTCCGCCGCAAGGGTCTGAAACTCTGGAACATTGTTTGAGGTAATATCTCACCTCGATCGTTTCTAATAATACATGCACAGAAGGTAATGAGGGAACATATTTGAATTTCTTAAATGGTAACTCATGGGACTGCTTTGAGGATACTTCCAAAGGGTTTCAATTCTTTTTCTTTTCCCAACCAAGAAGAGAACCAAATTGAATTGTGGGAGAAGTGGAGTGATCAAAAAATTGGTAAACCATGCTCTAGACGGCCTTGGAGGAGGGGCAAGGAAAGAACGAATCTTTAACGGATTGATCATCAAGAAAAAATAGCACTATGTGAAAAAGGGGTAAATTCGACTCAACTCTCGTAACACTAAGTGAAAATAGGGTTAAATTCAACGGACCTTGACATCGAATTTACCCCATTTTTCATGCATTGTACGCTGCATTGTGAGGCCATTTTCATATTCCTTTGTATCCAGATCACATCAACTGGGCAAGCCTTCAGAAATAGCTTCCCTCCAAATAACCTCATTTTCATTTGGAACTAGGGGGCCTAAAAAATGTTTCTAATTAATATGAGAATGGCCTTCATTTCTACATGCTTCCCAAGTTGTTTTCTTGCAAAAATCCATCATTCTGAATTTTGGACCTCTAGAATGAATAGCTATATACCAAGCACCCTTAAAAAATTATGAATGCGGAAAATCCCAAATTAGATGGTCTTCATAGACTTTAATTAATGGAGGATGAGATCTTCATTACCATAATAGAATGTCTCACAATTATCAACTTGTCTCCATGTTTTTTTGGCTTCTTCCAAAGGGGCATCTGCATCATTATTTTCAATGGTGGAGATAATTGATAAAAAAGGGCCAGTCAACTCAATTAGGACAATAACTAGGAGAATATCACAAGATTTTGAAATATTCAGTGCCCAAATCTAGAAAGCCTTCCCGTTCTAGCTCAATTAAGGTATCAATCTGGTTTATTTCTCATACAATAAGAGATGCATATTCTGCGGCAGACACTCTTGCTTCATTTAACTCTCTCAATAGATCCAATCGAGTTTTTTCATCGATAGATGACCTTTCCCAAAGCCCTAACCATTATAATCTATATTGTTTAGTTCAATACCAACTTGCAATCCTCTGGGTTTTCAAATTTGAACAGAAAAAATAACATTCATCCATGGACACCATGTGACCATTACTTTTTGAGATATGCAGCATGAGGTTGTTTCCGTCAAGGTAGCCTACCTATTTGTTTTCACATTGTAAGGATTCTCTGTGCGCAAACTCTATCAGTATTCGTGATCGAGTTATTGCCATGATATGGGACAAAATAGATTTTGAGATAAAAATTCATCTCCCCTTAAACAATAAAAGAGATGATTTAGACATTGAGGAAAAAATGGGGAACCAACAATCAGTGATTGTTTGGTCGTTGTTTATTCAATCAATCATATTATAAAAAAAACACCATAAGCAAAAGAGAGATAACACGAGAGAGATTTGTTTAAGGGGTTCTTCATGAATCCAACAACTACATCTTGACCTTCAAAGAGCAAATCCACTAATTTCTCAAATCCATATGGTCCCCCTTTAAATTTACAAACAAAACCCTTAAAGCTATCCTAATTGATTATCCTCAAAATAACCAATCTCCCATTAGTTAGGAATTTTTTTCTCCTTGGGACTCTATTTGATAAGATCAAATCCCAATAAGGCTATGGATTTTGCAATTTGTGAGCTCCTTGAAATTTACATTGGATGAATCCTAGCATTGAGATTTGCATTATTGGTACCATGCATATGATCTAGACTGAGTACTATTTTATCCCTCCATAAGCATCATCTCAAACTTCCGTATCAAAACACTCCCAAGAGGAACAATGGATGGTCATTTTCTCTTATCATAAAACCCCAATCCTAACACAGTTAGGGAGACAATCCTCAAAGGCTTATGTGAGTATGGAATCCTCAAGGAAGTACTAAGGTCTTATGCATCGAACGTGCTTTTTCGTCCTACATAACTTGCATTTTACATAGCTTGCTAGAAGAGACGATAGAGAAAAGGTGAAAGGATATGATTCTCTACTTTAATACAACACAAAAAAAAGAGATGACACTTCATGTCACTTGAAGTTCTTGGTGTTTATGAATGATTTTAAGACAACTCTCTTTTAGGTAGGTCGGGGTGGTGCCCTTGGAATTTTGCTTTTGCTTAGATCTTTATAATTCCGAAGATAACACTAAAATATCTTCATAATTTGTCTTTAACCCATTGTTTGTTTAAGGATGATTGATGAGATGGTCAATTTATCCATGTTGTGGGGTAAGTATCTGGACATACCCTAAAATCCAACAAAAAGATTAAAGAAGAAACATGAGAATCTGAATATTGGAGGGTAAAGGAAAGAACAATACTTAAAATGAAGGACCAGCGGGAACAGTCGCCACTTTACTACTACCCTTTCAATGAGAGAGAGAGACATGAAGGAACACATTATTTATATAAGTTAGCTTGAGAGATTTGGCAAGATTGTGTTTTCATGTCCAACAATGTTACAACCAAAAGGGAACACACTTTCTCTGAGAGGAGCCAGAGTTTCTTCTATTGGAAAGCATTTCTGTTGAACATTTTGTCCTCCAGTTTTGAGACAATCACTTGGCCTAGTTTAAAACTCTACCTTTTTATTGTACACTGTCCTTCAACCACTTTACCGTTTAGACCGATCTTTCAAATGACTTCTCACTGTAATTTCTTCCCTCCATTGATTTCCAACAAGGCAACCCTTATCATGGACATAAGATATGAAATTCTATTTTGGAAGAGGTGGTAGATGTTCTAATTAGACGTGCAAGGGGTGCCTAGAGAAACTGATTGCACAAAAATGCCAGGGCACATTGATCACACTACCCATTAAGGTAAAGGAAAATCTATGCAACAATGAGAAATAAATTGGGGGATATAACTTCAATGAACTGCTAAGATTACATTGCCCAAAGTGGATTTATATGGAAAATTACAAACCCAAAATATAAAAAAGCAAACTCATTAGAGAGATTCCAATTGACCTATTTAATAGATAATTTTCTTATTAAAAATTGTGTTTATATCAACTTTCATTATCTCGATATATGTTATTGAGCGCCTTTAACTTGCATATTCCTTAGAACTAGGTATGCAATCAACCATAGTCGTGCCCAGACCATCTGAATTAATTTGCTCTTGGTTTAACACTTAATTTTTTTCAAACATGTTCATTTTTAACTTCATCTTTCTTAATGTTCTCACTCATCTGTCTCATATTTTCATATCTAATATAATCAATTTTTAACATTACATGGCCAACATTTCTCACTCATCTGTCTCATATTTTCATATCTAATATAATCAATTTTTAACATTACATGGCCAACATTCAGCCCAATAAAAAATAATTGGTCTTATTGTTATATTATTAAGACTTTCTTTTAATTTAATAAATGCACCACCATTTTAAAAATCCAAATTCTAAGCAACATCTTCAATCACTACATCAATATATTTATATAATAAAACACAATGGTGAGACTCAATTCTAGGGGATAAACGTTTCATCCAACTATAATCACCCCACTTTATTGCTTTTCTCTTCCTTCAATTTTATTGTCTTTACTCATCTCCTCCCCCATCTCTTTCCCTTTTTTTTAATAATACCCTTCAAACTTTACTAGTTTTCCTCTTTTACCTCTTCAATCCCAATTTTTTTTAATAATACCTCTGCTAATTTGTTTTTCATCTTTTACCGCTTAACCCCAAAAGCATGTCATTGCCAAAATCTAGTCTACATAATAAAATACAACGGTGGCATCCACTTGTAGGGGTCAAACGTCCTGTCCAATTACAGTGACTTGACTTTTTCCTCCTACCCCTTCAATTGTATTATCTTTACTCTCCTCCCCCACAACCTTACCTTCTTTTGATACTACCTCTCTAACTTTACTATCTCCCCCACACCCTTACCTTCTTTCGATGCTACCTCTCTAACTTTACTATCTTTCATCTTTTACCCCTTCTATTTTATTTATTTTTGGCTAGGCAAGCAAAGGAATTTATAAAAAAGAAGAATAAAACTACATGTTTTATAGGAGCATACCCCTTGATTTCCCTCTTCTATGTATTCGACCATCAGAGAACCTCCAATTGAGAGTTTTAAAAGTTTCTTTCAAATTGGCATCTTCTTCAAAATTAAGGCTCCAAACCACTTTTTTACCCCAACGGGTTAAAACCTTGTTTTATATCAATGTTTCAATTTTATAAAAAATCAAAACGATAATGAAACATTATCGAAACATAACGAAACATTCGAGCATTAAAAATTATTCTTTCAGAGAAGACCAAGATCAAGGTGCATGTCATCAATTTCAAAATAAAGGGGTTTCACAAATATTTTTTAAAATATAGGGGGGACTTCTTAATACCTATGTTCTTTGAGAGGAGACTGAAGTCAAAGGCACCTGTCGTTTTGAAAACACAGGTTTCGTCTTCTCTTCTCCATTTTCACCCAATTGGGAAAAAACCAAGAGAGAAGAAGAGGAAGAGTGGGGAGAGAAGAAGAAGAACAACAACAAACCCGTTCGACAATCCAAGTATTTGACCTCTCTCTCTCACTTCTTCAACTTAGAATCTAAAGTCTAAAACAATCAGTGTTTTGATTTAGAAATCATTTCATCTCAATGGGTTGAAAAACCGATATGTATTGTACGAAATAGACTAAAACAAGACAATTTTAAACCAAGGGATTCAAATCACTACCCATTACTTCAAAACACTGCTCTTTACTTCAAAACACTACTTAAAGACACTAATTTTTTTTAATTTAAAAAAATACAACTTTTACTTAATATAGTCCAATATCTAACTAAAAGAAAAGGAAATTGCCATTGGCACACCAACATTAACTTATTGCACCCCAATTTCTTAAATTATTTCTAACCCCAATTAAAAATGACCACTCTCCGAACATTATAAAAGTTTGTCTAAAATTATAATGTCGACATTACAAAACATTATAAACAAGAAAATCTTGCAAAATTGGTGGTTCACAATCAAACATAATTTGTGCCAACTTTCCTTCTATCTTGATTGAGTAATTGATTTGTTTGATTTTTAAAATATTAAATGGAAAGACTGCAAAATTTTAAGGGGCAACAGTGGCTGAAGGACGGTCGGAGTTTAGTTCGGCTGCCAAAACCCCTATATTTGAAGATTTAAAAGACGGTTGGAGTTACAGTGAAGGAGATTCGACTCTACAAGGAGTTTACAAACTTGAAGACAGATAAACGAACTCCATCGTCAAAGCTAGAAATTCAGTATAATAATTTGAACTTTGAAGCAATTGCAAAAGAGGAACCTGTCTACGTACCCAATTAATTTACCCAAGGTCACTTACTAAAATAGTTACACCACAGCAAATAATTGCTTGTGCCAGGACTAGAACCATCAACATTCAGTTTTACCAAATCCAAAAGCAGTTTCTTCCAATAAACACGTCAATGCTAATGATAAATAGACCTAAAAACCTTTAAACCCAATTTCTCAAACATCATCCTCCCCTAAGGTATTTCACTGTATTTAGGGGATACAAAAGAGTACTCTTTATCACAAAAAAGATAGGCTAATTTCCCTGGAGATTGAAGGTTTATGGCCCTCAAAAATCGTCTTATTTCATTGGTTCCATGTAGAAATCCATGGAACTACTAGGCGCATGCATATTGCAAGGCATGCTATTTTAAGACAAAGTTCCATCCATCTAAACAATATAATCTTTGTTGGAATAAGCATATCAACCATCCAGTTTTTGTTAACTTGGCCCACATTACAAGTAACATTCCAAAATGATTTAGACGTAAACAAGCGTAATTCATTGCAAACAATATGATCATCAACTCCAAACTAAGGAACAATATTAGCAGTGATATAATCAACATCACAATCCAATTGACTCGAAATATAGTCTCCAAGTCCCAAGTTCCATTTCTCTAGGCGATCTTAAAATTCATATATTAGAGGACGTTAGGAAACCATTCAGCCAAGCAACAATACCTCACTCCATCTATTGAAATACTGTTTTTAGACACATAGTCAGCTTTAGATTTTTACGCATTGATCTCCATGTCATAGGGCAGTTTTTTCCAGGATTCGAGCCCATAATCCATCTTCTTCAATGTGGCAAACACCAACTCCTCCATTCAACACTTGGATATCTTTTTTCCAACTTAGCAAAAGATAAGCTATCCTCTCTCCATTTCCCCAGAAAAGTTTGGCAAAAGAATATTCTAGACAAGATAAGAATGAATTCGAGATTTGGAGGATCGATAAAAAAATAAATTGGCAAAGAAGCTAAAACATGATTTTAAGAGTTAGGTATCCTCCTCCAAATAAGAACTTCATCATCCACCCCTTGAAAACTTTCCTTCAGTTGAAGTCTTTTTTGGATCTAATTTTTGAAAAGCATAATCATTCAATACTTCAAATATTAAAGTCCCCCAACCACATGTTCCACAAGCCCTTGAAAAGGTCCACTTTGAGATGTCCATATGTGGTCACACGCCTCTAGCTTATGCCACATAGTCAAGTTCAAGAGATGTGTCAAGGTCTCTCTCCTCATCTATCAAATCAATCATGGATAAAAAGTAAAAATAAAAATTCTCTTCCACTCGGAGTACCTACCAAGACAACGAAGATAAGGGATATCATCACCTTACAAAAAAAAATTACCTAGCAAAATTAGAAAAGGAAATATTTTCATATTTAGCAAATTGAACAAATAATTTTAAATTACTTATTTATTGTCGTATGTAAATCGTATAGCTTGATCGATTATGTTTTGCTGATTTTTCCCATAGGTCTCTCTGTCTCTTTCTACCACCATCTTACTTATGTAAGGAAAGAAAAGACACCAAATGGTAAAAAGGATGGGTCAGCGAAATTTCTTAACAAAAAGATATTAGAGAGACAATTAATTGATGAAAACTGTAGTGAAGAAGGCTTTAACCAAATACTTTGATTGTATCTTCAATGGAACATGGTCAGTCCAGTCCAAATTCAGTAACAAGGTTATGTTTCCTTTTCACCTCTCCCATTATAAGGTTAGTGTTCAAGGGTAGAAGAATTTTTCAGAATCTCATTACATTTGCATGGAGGTGTAACCCAAACAAAGACCCCATGTTTTGGAAGTGGCCTTGATATTGGAGCTACCTTTCATATTCTGTACTCTTTTTTATCAAGAGTAGGAGGAAACTCATAGGTACAATAAAACTCATCAGAGACTTAACACAAAGGTGTTTTTCTACATATTAGGAATGATGCAATAACAATTGGCTATATTAAAAGACAAAATATTTTTGCATAAAGGAACAGAACACATATGGAATGGAACATATAGGTAATGACTTTACTTTCTCTATGATTACCTTGATATTACCAGAATATTTATGAAGAAAAGCGAAGAGAACTTACCTAGATCGTTTGTTACATGAGAAGTTGCTCAATTGTCAAGCTACCAGTCAAGGTCAATAGGTCAGCAACTGTGATGGTAGAGAGTTGAAGAAAAAAATTAATTTTATAAGGACCTAAAGTGGGTTAATAGAAACGAGGAATTCTATTGGCACACCAACTATGATTTACAGCCTACTAATCCTTTGGACATTGAATAGTTATCTACATATAGATTGGAATGTCATAAGTAAAATGTGTTGTCTTGGTAGAAGCTCTATAAAAAAAATATCTACATAGTAAATCCAAATAAAATAAAGAAATAATTTAAAATTATTTATATGAAAGGCAAGTCTAATATACAGAATTTGTCTCCTTAATTGAAGTCTTCCAAGTATTTTTCTGTTTCCTTCTTTTGCGGCACCTTGATTGATGTAGGAAAGTTAATTATTGAATTTTTGACTCCTTGATTTGAATCCTTGATTTTGCTTTCCATGCGTGGAAACAAAAGTGCTTGAGGAATTTTTTTTATAATAATGATGGGAAGATTGAAACATTGGTAGACATTTTATAGCGGTGTGATTTATTCCTCCATAAATTCAAAAGTGGAACATGACCTGTTGGGCATGATAAGAATTTTGTAGAGTACGAGGAGCATAATGAGAACCCTGAAATATCTTTCTTTTAGGATCCTGATTGAATGGACTATAAGCGTTTATTTAAACATTATTCCTCCTAATGAATGGTATGATGAGACCTCAAATATCTCTATTGATCCTAATCACTCATCACCGATTCTTAACATATTGTCCACCAGAATTTAGAATTGCTTCCAACACCTTTTCAAATGATGGTTACGGTTCCAAATACCAGTTTACAAGGAATCAATGCCTTAGCAATCAAGGGGGGTCATGAAGATTTATTAGTGATGAAAAAGTGAAGTATTTAGTAAACCTGATCTATATTAGTATAACGCTATCTTTATCTAGTAAACTCTATTGAATTTATGTAGATACCATGCGAAAGAAAATTTTCAAATTTCGCATTATTAGAGTTCATGTTGAACATGGAGTTACAAAATTTTGCGGACAAGTTAGACTTGATAATGCACAAAACCACTCAGAAATCCCACAATGATTTTGTCAACCCAATAGTATAGTCCAATCAATATTTCTCTTCTTGAATCCAATAGTCAGCTCTATAAAGCATAACTAGTCTTACGTCACTTTTAGCATCCAATTGTGATTCTAGGGACATCTTTCTTGTCCTCTATCTTTAATGGTGCGACATCTTTGGTTGCGCCTAAAGTTATTGGCCGGATTTCTTTTTTGTGGATCCTAGGGGAGGTTCAAGGATGTAAAATGCTCAAAATGAGCAATTGGTCAGGCCCTCTAAATTTTGGGGTGGAGTATTCAACTGAGTACTCCGGCTAAGCCTTCTACCCTTAGGGGTAGAATGTTACTGGACACATGGCTAATGATAATCTTGTTGATTGTCCTGCCATTCACACACACTCGTCAAATATCATCCTTTTAAGATGTCGGGTGCAATCACAAGCATGGACTCATACTCTCTCCGACAATCCATATTTTCTAAAAGCTCGACAATTCCGTTATTTAACTCCCCATCCGCATAAGGATTCACTCTCTAGTGTCAGAAAATTCTCTCTAGAGGACGGGATTTTACTCTATTTTCTATGCTTAATTTAAATGTAAAAATAGTCAAAGTAGTGTAGATTTATTAGGCAAAAGTTAATAAGGTGTAGAAGGTTTAGGCAAAAACAAATTAAGAGACGATAAAGTTTTGGGTTATCGTCCAAGTGTTCAACTGCAAGTAGGGCTTGAAAAAAAAGGTTTAAAGGGTTTGGACAGAGAAGATTTTAGAAGGAAAGGTTTATGTTAGATTTTGAAGGATATTTGGGCTAGGTTTAGTGTTTATGCCTTTTTTGGTGTCTATCAAGTTCAAAATAGAAAAATTGTGGGAGATAAAAGAAAAAATAAAGACATCAAGAAAATTAGTAAGCATGTACCTCAATACAGAAGAAGAATAATACGTTGGACTCACTTCAATATGACCTCACACCATACCCATTATTGAGCATATCAAAGTTACATTTCTATTTTATTTATTATTCGACAAAAACTAAACATCTATTTAAAAAGTCTTCTAAATCCAAAATCTAATCACAATCATCCAACTAACTTTATAAGATCTAATGATTATAAATAATATTTAAAACAACTTAAATATAACAAAATAAAAAATGCCGTCCATGTTCTAATCTCAAAATTTTATTTTTTTAATTATGAAACCTCAGTGAAAAGACATGATAAAATTATATAAACATCTATATTAAGACAAGGGACTGATAAAAGAAATAAAAAATACTGATCCTAATCACTAAAATAAATTCTTCTAAATATTAAAATTAAATAAAACATAAAATCTAATGACCCCATGGGAAGGTCCATAAAACAGTGTTCCTCCTCTGGAACACTCTGACGGGTATGCCCGTGATGTCCACATCAGTTGACATATGTTAGTATCAACATCTAAGGCTCTTCATTAAATGATTTAATGAGACAATGGGTTCTCCTAAAGATTATCAAAAAAAAGAACCTAAAAAAGTCGATACCGTTCAACAGGAAACCAATATTGATCAAGGGGGAAACGCAATTTCCTAGAGATCAAAATAGATTTACTAGAAATTCTATTGGAATCCCTAAAAATATCTCCCCTTATGTATTTAAGTTGGAAAGCCTCAAATTTCTAAAGAAACCCTCCTAAATAGTGACCATAGAACAAATTTGGCAACTGAATGGCCAAAGCGTGCACTCCATAAGTATCCAATCTTATTGGGTCGTCAGTAATTATAGGAGCTTTTCCCATTCACTTTAACCAATCTTTTGGCAAAAAGGAATCAAGGGAATTTTCTTCTTATTTAGTAGAGTCTAGGCTCCAAAGGTTCTTTTAGAGTTAGGTTGTCTAATTTCTACCACCTATCCAATGGAATTTCTTATTCAAACTCTTTGGTACACTGTACATTTATCCAAGATATTTCTTTGTACCTATCCTATAACAAGTTAGGGACAAAAGTCAAGTCTTCACTGACTTTAGAGTCACCCAGAGCTTCAGTAAATAATGACAAACTAGTGCCTAAAACACAGTACGGATCTTACTTGAGAAAAATAAATTTAGCTGAGAAATTCAAAGATATCTCTCCCCCTCCCTAAATTCCCAATAACAAATAACAAGTAAAGGACAAAAAGCCAGGTCTCTACTGACTTCAGTCATCAGAGCTTCAGAAAGTTACAAAAATAAAAAAAATAATAAAAAGTAATACAAAAAAATGTGTGGATGCAAGTTGGTCTATTATTGGAGCATCTATTGCCACACCAACTTTTACTAATGGCACCCCAAGATGTGTGACACTTCTTTGTTGCTATTAGGAAAATTTGGTGTGGCAATAGAATCTCTCTTTTATTATTAAGAGAGTAAAGAAGCCCAAACCGACATTCTTAATGAAACAAGGCTCAAACCTCTCTTAGAACACGACGAAAAAAAAAACTAGTATAAAAAACATCATCTTAGGTTATAGATCATAGCTCAACCAGATAAGATCCAACTGCAATCACAGTCTATCCACACACAAAAAAAAAAAAAGTCTTGTCAATCAGAAAATTCAGTTTCACAAGAAATATGAAAGAAATTCAAGTTAATAATGGTTCTCCCGTGTAAATCTGCTGCAAAATAGATTCGAGAAAGTGACCCAGATAGAATTCATAAACGAGATAGAAACCCTAGCAGCCAAAATTTTCATTCCAAAATGTTGGCGCCAAAACGAGATTGAAGAGAGAGAGAGGGAATAGGACTTGTTCGTCGAGAGACGGAACCTAATCTTGGTTTAAAGATCGAGAAGAGTAAGATACGAGGGGAACAAACCCCAGTGAGAAAGCAAACCCTAAAGTGAGAAAACAAACTATAGAGTGAGAAGGGGTTGATATTTACCTACACAGGCATTGATACAGGGTTTGAGGACTTCGTAATCAGATCTTTGCTTCAATCTAGGGTTTGTTCGTCAAGAGACGGAACTTTGGTCTTAGTTTTAATGATCGAGAGGAGGAAGAGACAGGGGAACAAACCCTAGAGTGAGAAAGGGGTTCGTATTTTTACCTTCACAGGCTTTGATACAGATATTTTGCTTCAATCTAGGATTTGTTAGTCAAGAAATGGAACGTGGTCTTAGTTTAAAGACCGAGAACAGGAAGAGAAGGAAACAAACCCTAGAGTCAGAAAGCAAACCCTAGATTGAGAAAGGGGTTGATATTTACTCACACAAGCTTTGATATAGAGTTTGAGGACTCCATAATCAGATATTAGTTGCAATCTAGATTTCTGCTGCATCCTTAAAATGAAAACTATAAAAAATAAAATTATTTACATATTTAACAAAAAAATAAAAATAAATGAAAAATAAGAAACGCTCTTAGAACTCAAAGAGTTCCGTTAATGACGGATTTTGGCCGTTCGAAATACAACAAAAAGAAGGGAAATTATACTGTTTCAATCCATAGCTTGTAGGCACATCAATCCTCTCTCTCTCTCTTTTCAACTTTTTGGGTGGGTGATAGAATACAAAAATTCAGGTACCGCTCACAGCCGTACGGAAATAATGGTTGTCCAAAAGCATCGTTATCGGTTTAGTGTTTTTTTACCCTTGAGTTGGATGAGGCATGTAAAATGGGAGAGAAATTCATTTTGCATAGAAAATCCTGTTCTCTCTCTATTTCTTTTTCTTTTTAACAAAAAAATAATAATAATAAAAAATTCAGCTATAAGTAGAGATTTCATCTTTCGACCTCTCCTGAAGGAAAAATAAAATCCTCCCCAACTTAAAATCTTAAATATATGAGAGATATTTACAAAAAAGTGATAAATTTTTTATGAATTTATGATTTTGACTCACTCTTCATTTTAATTACTAAAACATGAATAATATCGAATTCAGAGACTATTAAAATGATCATTTTGTGAGTTTAAAGTATTTTTTAACAAAAATGCGATTATTCACATTTTGGTAATTAAAATGAATACTGAGCCGAAATCATAAATAACTCATTTTCATATGGTCAATACTCAACACACCAAAGATATGATTGAAATGAATATTTTTTACATTTTATTGATCGATTTACATCTTTATGTGATTAAATAGTCCTAACAACTTATTAATTTCACTCTTACAAAAATACCTACTAAAAAAGTAATTAACTCTCATATAGAATCCTTTTTATATGGGGATACCATTAGAAATAGAAAACTAGACCTAAATAAAATTATAGTAGTAATAATTCCCCCTCTAAAAATTGATCATGTTCTCATGGTGAAAAAGTAATTTCAATTGGAATGTTTTCATCCTTAACATGACCAATACCATCCATTTAATAAATCCTTCTAGCATATATATTTGAATCTTATTATATCGATGGAATGTTCTCCATAAATCTTTCAAAACGAATCACATTCCATCCATGAATTCAAATTTTGAGTGCCTCTTGTCATTTTTCCCCATTGGCATACTTAGTTCCTAGCATGCCCACTTAAATGAGATAGAGGACGATATGGAGTACCCAACATATCAAGGATAGTGAAGGATTTTTCAGGTCTCACTCATCAAGATTCGCATTATAATTAATGCGTCTCTCCGATGATCGTTTAAGTTTTTTTATTTTCTTCTTCGGTTAACCTACATTTTCTAAATCATTTTATTTGTTCGTCGTAACCTGAAAAGATGTCAATGTGGTGTTGGTCAAGGAGTCTCCAACAATCAAATTCGTGCTTGATATAAGTTGCAGAGTAAGAAGAAGAAAATTAAAATAATAGAGTTCTGTGTAACTTGCGTCTTGGGATTTGAGTGGGAAATTTTTTTCTATTTAGAGATTGACCTCATTAAAGGAAGTAGTAAACTCAATTGTAGCTACTCACCCATGTTCTCTAACATTTATGGTAAAAAAAAAAACTCATCATGCTTTGATGATAATAAAAACCCACTCCTCATAGTTTTTGTAACCTAGATGATAAGTGACTTTAAATATGTAATTGTCTTAACTCGTTAGCTACTCATTTCTCGAGCTGAATCAATCAAATTATGTAGGTGTGGTTCCTTAGGGCACCATCTGTAATTTGTGCTAGTTGAGTAGCTTGGCATAAGGTTGCATCTTTAGTTACTACATGGGCGTCTACTTGGCATGGGTGGTTAAACCATGTGGTGTATATTCTTTAAAAGATGAGTCGACCTTGATTGTTGAACCTTTTAGTGTTTGTGAGCTTCTCAAGGGGATGGATTGGCCTTGGTGGCTAAATCACCTAGTTTGAAAGGACTTGTTGACCGAACCACCTTGAAGGACTAATAGAGTGGTCAACCAAACCGATTGAACCATTTAGAGCGAACAAGATAGAGGTCACATGATGTGACAAGGAGTCGATTCCTTGGGGATGTCGAACCTCCTTCGAATGAAATAGCAACGGGACGACTATTTTAAAAAGTCAAACCTTCTTTGAATGAAATAGTAAAGGGTTGACTCCCTGCTGAGGTCGAATCTTCTTAGGTTGAAATAACAAGGGGTCGTCTCCTTGAGGATACCGAACCTTTTGTAGATGAGAGAGCAAAGGGATCGACTCCATGCGGGGGTCGAACCTCATTTGGATGAAAATAAAATGGGATCGGACTTAGTAACTGAACCTCTTTGAGATGAAATGTAAGGTGGGACAGACAAAGAGGCCTAACCTCAAGGTGAAGCATTATAAGGAGGAATAGACTAATAGGCCGAACCTTTTGGTGCACTAGATAGGCGGTTCAATCAAATTGACCAAAACTCTAATTGTCTTTCTTGAATCAGAACCTTAGGTCGGATTTGAATTGATAATATATGATAACCTCAATTTGATAATTTTGTTAATCACTAAGAAGGAGATATTTTTTTATTTCTAAAACTATAATTGAAGCAAATATTTTCTAAAGTTTATTAATGGTTTACATCCTTATATAATTAAAAAGACCTAACAACTTACAAATTTCACTTTTAACTAAAATACCTATTAAATCAACAAAAACCGTCCAATAGAATTCTCTTTATTTTGTGGATATTGATAAAAATAGAAAATTAAACCTAAAAAAATTAGAGCCGTCACACTAATGAATTGTTACAAATTTCCTATTTTAATCAACGAAAATCTCCACAAAATAGGTTGTTATTTTACCAAACAACTTCTGTATCAGCCATGTAAACCTAAAGCGACCACTCAATACTTATTTTAAAATTAAAACTAGTTGCTTGAAATTGTGATGGGATTGTGTCCTTTAGACCTTCACTCAGACAGATACAACAAACTTATGAAAAGAAAGTCCCATGCTCACAGTACTAGTATCTGTTCTGCTCCATAGCTATCTTCATTCTTTATGGTGGTCTAATTAAGTTTTATTTTATTTTTCTGTCTTTCTTTGTTTTTTACACAACTTTACCGTAATCCGTGCTCAGTGCCCACTCGTGATATCTCACTCACTCACTTCCGAAGATTCATGCATCTACTGAGTCCTTTTCATCCTTAATAAAGACAAAAAGAGAAATAACTAAGAAAGCAGGAAAATACTACAAGGGGAAGTGAAGAGAGGAACATCTCAAGGGTTGCAGCAGTCAAGCTCGCTCAGGCGGGAAACCTGTATTTGTGGTAGTTTTCGTCCAAAACGAAAAAGCAGTGTTTGGGAAGACCTAAAACCAGGTATTATTTGCATATACGACAAAACATCTCACAATCTTGCTTTTTCTTGGTATACAAATCATATATAGCATTTTATATATTTCTAAATGACAAGATTACACCTCACTTGCTAGGATTAGTTATAAATTAGATATAGATTTACCAGGCAGACTTCACAATTGCATTTTTATAACAAAAATTCCCCTGAACTTCTGACTACTCCAAGCGGACATCTCACACCCTGATTTTTTAAATCTATGATTCGAGTTGCAATCCTGAACTCGGAGTGTGAGAAAAATTCAAAATTACTTCAATAAATGTTTAAAAAAATCTACATTTATTTTATTTTTCTCCAACTTAAATGATTATTTCCATTTAAAAACAAAGTGAAAGCTAAACTATGAAATTTAACTATATAGATCCACTGAAAAAATTCGACAGTATATATACTATAGAAAATACACATGAAAGTTTTACCTGGTCAAATAAAGCTGCACAATCCGTTCAGTTCAGTTCAGTTCCACCAATAAGAATGCTTCTAATTCATTGGCTAAAACCTCCTCCACTTTCTTCTTCATGCAAACACTTCGACAGAAGGCAAAATTGGTAGGGTACACAACTAACCTCACCCCTAAAAACATCAAACTCATTGGACCTTTATTTCAACCAAGCCCTCTTTAACCATTCTCTTACTTGGGACAAACCTTTACACTTCTTAAATTGAGGTTCTCACTTCCAAATTATTAAATTTTCTTTTTTTACTTCCTTAGTTGATTAACTTCAATCCACTCCTTATACCTTCTTTACTCACTTGCATCTGCTGCGTTCTTTTATATCAAATACAAATATTTTAAATCATCAAATTCTAAATTTACAAGACTTTTTCCAACAAAGTGACTTAAACTTTATAAATTAGGGGTCCAACTCAAAACCAATTGTCAATGAGTAGATAGGCCCAAGAGCTTATAAGGAGTGACAAGGCAATGAGTGTCCAATGTGGGACAAAACTCAACACGCCCTACATGTATGGGCCGGGCCAAAGCACATGGAGATATGAATTGGAAACATAGAAGAGAGAAAGACTCGCTCTCATTCCATGATAAATTTGGAGATACAACTCAAAACCAATTGACAATGAGTAGAGAGGCCAAAGAGTTTATAAGGGGAGAGACAAGGCAATGAGTGTCGATGTGGGACTAAACTCAACAAAAGTCACTTTAAATATATTCAATTATCTGATTTTCCAAAATCTAAAAATTGGGTTATTACATTCAACCCCCCTAATAAAAGAAACTTCGTCCTCGAAATTTACATACTTTGTCTAAGAAAAAAATTATCAGGGGCCTTTCCCTTGGATCACTAAATCTATTTAAACTTCTCTATAATCATTCTCACCCATAATTAATCCCAATCATTATCTACATACTTACCCATAAATTCTTAATTTGTAATTCGTAATATTTTATTATTGATAACATCAACATATTTTTATAATTATCAGTATTTCCGTAGAACTTCATGTACACGAACTTTACCATGTTTGATTTTTTTTTTTCCACAAAACTTGAAGTCCCCCTTCTATTCATATAATTACATTCGAACACATTTTACAGTTTTGATGTTAAAACTAGTGTAGAGGTATTTTTTGTGATAAACCTCGATATCCACAATCTTCATCAAGTTCATATTAATAAACTATCAAAAGAACGAAAAAACATCGAAAAAGAAAAAAACATGAGAATTCTTTACATAGTTCCGCACGTTGTGCCTATATCCATGGGCACGGGGAGACGTCCACTATAATGAAAGCCCTGTTACAAGATTTCCAAACCTCCCTCTCCTCTTTTCCACCCCCATCCTCCTCCTCCTTTTCTCTTCTTTACAATGGCCTTATCCCTCTTTACATAGAAAAATCCTAATCCTTAAAAAGAAAACCCTAATCCGAATTAGATTACAGTTATCATTTTCACCCCCATACAAATTAATAATTTTCTAAAGGCGAAGAGAATCTTCTTAAATCAAGATTCTTCCCTAATTAGGTAGAGTCCTCCCAAAAGATGCCATGTGTATGCGTCAAGATGTGTATTTTTGGTATGAGATACAAGTCGTGATGTCGCCACTCATTGGATTCAACCAACTTAGTAGTGACCTTTGATGGCAGCTTAGGATCAGCATCATGAAAACCTTTTATTCCTTAAGGAGGTTCTACCCTAAGGATTTGCTCTTTAATGGAACTCTAGCTTTACCACAAGATCTTTGGAATTCATTAATTTCTTTCAACAACTTGTTTTGGGTATGACGTATTTCATGTAACAAGCTTGAATGATCTTGGAATATGGGTATCCAATCCTAATGGACTAACTGGACAAAAAATAGTTTTATCATAATTTTGAACGTGAACAAATCTGTTTTGGGTTTTATACCAATTATTAGAGGTTTTCGCAATCAACAAGATACTTGTCAATAGATCTAGGATTTGTAATCAAGCAAAATATATATTGGATGGTATTAAAAAAATACCTAGCCTCACTTTCAATCTTGACAGCCGCTTGACGAGTTTATCTCGATCTACAATATATAGGTGCTCTACCCAATCTTTCCTACATTATAGAGATGGGAATCTTTGTTTCTAGAATAAAATGAAGGTATAGAGATGGTTCATCAGGTCTCTTCCCATAATACAAGCCCAAGTTAAAATTGGATCCCATACATCCAATCAGACTAGGATAATCACTAAACTACTTTTATTTGGTTTCCAAATACGAATCCAAATTTTACCATTCATCATTTAGGCAATCAACAAATCACTGTATACGTTTTAGGCTAACAAAAAATAGACATATTTTAGTAATCCAACATAGAATTTGTGAAATAAGGTAGTTATTGGCAACCAATTTAGATGCAACGCATGTAGTACATGTAGAAAAATAAGAAGTAGGGTTCATGGAGGAAGATGTGATTATTCGATGGGATCTTGGACAAAGGGCCCAGATCCAATAGGATACCACATATAGAAATGACTTAAATATCTTAAAAAAGATATCAAATAGGAATAACTAAGAAAAAAGAAAAAGAGGGGGCTTAGAGCAACTCCAACGCAAATAGGCATGTCTGGGAGGCATCTTTGCTAGACATTTTTGTCATGGAGAGTCCTTTTGCCTATTCAAGAGGTTTTCACTCCAACTGTACTAGCAAATATCAATCTCCACAAATTCAGCTATAGTAATATGTGTAATAACATCGCCATCATTTTGTACCGCCAACAGGTAAAGAAAGAGAAATCCACTCTCTTCTTTTGCCTCTTAAACTCCTTTTCCAGAAAATATTGAAGTAAAGAGCCAGAGCCCGAGTGTGTTGGAGCTCTTTTGGAGAGCTCTGGCTCTGTATAACGACAGTTGGGAGAGAATACAGAGCGAGAACTCGAGGGCATTGGAGTCGCTCTTACGGGCCTATTTTGCTCTATGAGGGTTTTCAAAAGTCAACACCACATAGGCATGAGTATTTATAATAGCTTTTGTACAACGAGATCGACTGTAGTGTTTATTAACGGTATGGCGCCACTACCCATTTTATTTTGCTGTTGTAAAATTTTGTCTGTAATCTTGTTGGATGTTAGTACAATAGCAGCTCAAAAAGCATTCATGGGGTTCTTATGGCCCCTCCGCCCTTCCGATTCGAGTACGGTAAGGATGAAGCTCTGTTTCTCTTTGTATCATTAAATTTCTTTTAATGTAATCTTGTTTAACTAGCTGGCTAAAAAAAGGAGTGTGTACTAAGAAAGTTTACAATTTGTGAAGAGAATGGAAGGTCAAGGCCCCATTATCTCCTAAGAATATCTCTTTCATCAGACCCTTTCGTGGAAATTTCCCTATTGGTGTTCTTGTTAAGCAACATAATCTTGTCTTTCCTCTATGGAGAATTTCTTCCTAATAGAACTGTTGTTTCAAATCATGTGTAATGTTGCAATAGAAAAGAAATCATTAAAAAATCAATCTAGCAAAATTTTAGTAGTTCAACTTGAATTAAATTCTGATTATCTCTGACAGATGTTACTCAATTTGTATTCTGATTATCTCTAACAGATGTTACTCAATTCGTTGGTACTAGTCCAAATCAAAAACCAATACAAACCAAACAAGCAAGTGGTAAAGTTCGTATTGGGTTCGTAAAATCAAGTGAGCCATGAACCCATCAAATTTTGATTGGGTTCCCTGAACTGAACAGTTACGAACCAAACAATTTTGTAATTGGTTCGATAAACCAAACCAATGTATTATATTTTTTTCATTGTTTATATCTAGAATTTAGATTATTAAATTAAAATTTTCAATATAATTTAGAATTTTTTAATATTATAATTGAACTAATAAGTTATATACTTGAATTATATATATGCAGAAGTGAACCAAGCTAATGAACCGATCTGGGAACCAAAGCGAAGCAAGAAATGAATTATTTCTACCTACTCCTACTAATTGAGTTCATTCTAGAATGGCGAACTACGAGCAAACCAGTGAACCAGGTAACATAGGTGTAGCTAAGGCACGCGTCCAATAACCCTAAGGCAAAATCCCCCCTCCACACATATGTTTTGAGGTTGATTGAATGTCTGCCATTCAGGATTTAACAATCTTTCTGAATTAGAGAAGCCAACACTATAGCCTCTAATTCCAAAAAACTTTGATAGTGGATATGATCCTTTTATAGAAAAAAAAAATTGCATGGTAAGAAAAAAAAAAAAGAAGGAAAATTTTATGCATTTGAAACGAAAGATGATTCTTCTATTTATAGAAGATTGAAGACCATGAATTTAAGAGATGTGCCTCTTAAAGAGAAAAATAAATTGGAAGGATGCGTCCTTCCAAAATAGAAAATGATGGAAAACCAGCCGAAAGGGATGCAGAGGTGCACTCCTCTTGGACACAGAAAAATGAAGAGACACTCATATCTCTGAAAACCAATTAGAAATGCAGATGAAGAAAATTTATTTATCTATTTTTTTAAATAAAAAATTGTTGAAATTTTGAGTAAAAAGAACCACAACGTGAGAAAGCCCATATTCAACATCCCAAAGCCAACGAATTTTTTATTTTTAATCTATCAAAAAAAAAAATCTAGAGAACATCAAAATTTCAACGGCCCATGACTAGAACCCTACCTGATCCAACTCGACTCGGCTAAGCATGGCGTGCGTGTGTCGTTAGGATAATCCTTGGAGTACAAAAACTCTCACACACTAGAGGAGCAATTCTATTAAAACCACATGAGACAAAATAAAACACCAATAACAAAAACAAATACAAAACCAGGTAAGCCTTTTGAGAGGCCCATTCTGATACGGATAGGATGTAAGATCGCAGATCATTCCATCATGGTTATGTTACAATCCACAAGCATCATGATCTTGGCCTTACAATTAGACCTTGGGTTTTACAGTCTAGGCTGCAATGAGCCCAACAGGCCATGGTGACAGGCACCTGCCGTATGAAAACTATCAATAACTATATGTGACAGAGGTTTTTGAACATGAGTACCGAGCATGTTCAGTCCAATACAAGTTTAGAGCTTGACTATGGCTGTCTGCCAATCTTAAGTAGTATACTTAACGATTCTTAATGCATACTAATTGTATGATGCAGCGGTTAACAATGAAAAATATAATAATAATGATATAAATGTAAGAGAGTATGGTGCACCAAGATTGTCAATGTCAGTGAGAAGTAGATAGAAGAAAAGATTAAACAAGATATGAGAAAAGATATATGGGGGGAGGGTAAAGGAAGGCCAGTGTTATGGAGTAGGTAGCACAATTCAACATTTCAACCTTTTTCAAGAATGAAGAAAGGTATTTGAGTTTTTCTTCTTGAACAAAAAGGATATTGCAACAGAATTTTAGAAAGAAATATTCTGGGATACTAAATCTAATTGTTCCAAAGTTTTTTCTTGGATAAAATTATGTTGGAATGATTCATTTTATAATATTTTTTATGAGAGCAATCATTTTGATAGTGATTAATTCATAACCCCTTTCTCTTCTTAGGATAGCATTTGAATTGTTTCCACGTATAAGAGATGTTGGAGAGATCTCTATCCAGAGTGGAAAGGAGAGCAATCTCTTTTGAAGTTTTTCCATAAGCGGCTGAAGTGGGGGAAATTCCCATCAAAATTGTTGCCTTATCTGGAGAGGAAATAATATGCACTTATGAAGTGCTGAAGCTTGATTTAGTGGAGAATAGGATCTTGAGATTGAGGTGAGGAGTGGAATTCAGTACGTGAAAAGAGGGGTAAATTCAATGCCAAGGTCTGTCGAATTTGGCTAAATCTAAGCAAATTCGACGGACCTTGGCATCGAATTTACTCCTTTCTCACGTAGTGCGAAATAATAACCAGGGCTAAATTTTGATTGAGTGGAGAATAATATATATTGACCTTTTCTTTTTGGTAGCCCAAGGAGTATCCCCACCTTTGGTAAGACTAATCTACCTGGGACCGCACGCACCATCCAACACCCTGTCATGTGCTACAGCATTTAAGTAGCCACATTTCTGTGGAGCGGCTAATAAAGATTCAAAGACACAACCTGGGAAGCAAACCCAATCACTGCTTAGATTGAGGTGATGTGCAATAGACTAGTGACATGGTAACATGTTGAGGTGGACGTGATTTGGACCTTCCCATACACAGCCAAAAATATTGTATGTGGTTCAATACCTAACCTCAAGCCATATGTCAAATGGCTAAAGATTTGAATCTGGCCCTATAATTGATCAGTGTGGTACATGTAAGGGCTTGGAGAAAATGTCAGCAAGGTGATAATCCAGTTTTGTGTTCAATTGAGCATAATATATGGCACTGAAATTATCACAGAAGAATAAGG
This sequence comes from Akebia trifoliata, assembly GCF_017979445.1. Taxonomy (NCBI): domain Eukaryota; kingdom Viridiplantae; phylum Streptophyta; class Magnoliopsida; order Ranunculales; family Lardizabalaceae; genus Akebia; species Akebia trifoliata. The sequence continues at coordinate 20,326,313 of NC_141383.1, forward strand.
TTGGCTCGTGGCTTCCATCGGAGCATCTATTTTATGAGTTCAGGGATGAATTCCGTTAGCACTATAGTGTGGAGCCGAACGCAGCAGCGGCAAATCTGATCTATGACAACACGTGGAGAGTTCCCTTGTCTCTTATCAATTTAGTTCAACAGCTATAAGAGTGCCCAATTCACCATGGTGAAGAGGATAAGATCATCTGGAAGGTAAGACCTAATGGTCGGTTCTTGGCCAAGTCTGCCGTGCTATATATCTCTGTGCCTCTTTAAACCCCCAACCTGTTTGGGCTCGACCCCAATAAAAAAATAAAGGCTAGATTTGTGGAGAGCGTGAAGTACTGAGAAGCACCAAATGGTGTCACTGCCATTTGATAGAGTATGATAGGAACATGGTGTTCAATTTGACTACAAAATCTGATTGGAAATTATAGGTGTAAATGGTGGCTTTGAGCCTTTCATCTCAGCTTGCACAAGTTAAGAGTATACTGGCACTGATAGAGGGACAATTCAGCAAGTATAGTCACGAGCCATCAATGTCAAGTAAATACGGAGGGGGTCTGAGGTCTTTTATGGATATTCTAAAACAAGGCATGAGATGAGATCAATCATTAATGAATGAGAAGTCACTAGGAGGATAGTGGTGTGCTTGTTTATGTGATGAAAGTTTCGTCAAAATCAATGTCCTTGAGCTGTTGCACCATGCCATATGAAAATAGTTTGGTATCGAAGACCTTGGGAGTTGACAATTTGTTGTAGTGCTACACTCAACTATTTCCAGCTTCCAATGTGGAGATTTGGATTTTGTTTCTCAATTCATCTAGGCTTCTTGTAAAAGCTACAAAGAAATTCTTAAATAACTCAAATAGGTGAGTGGAATATCTCGCCAAAATAAAATGTCTAATGCTAGTGAATCCTATGAGTAAAAAAAGGTAAATCCAACTAGATTTTCACTTAGCACTCTAATCCAACAAAAAAACAGTCCATCAAGGACATATAATCATGCATGAGGTAGAAGTTCCATAAGAATCATCCAACTCATGGATGCATTCTTAGAACTTTACCTACAAAAATAAACTCTACTATGAATACATAGTCATGTAGAAAAGTGCTTCAGTCCAAAAAGAGTGAAACCTATTTAGATTTGAACTCAAACTTAAAGGTAAGAATATATTCCAGTAAGTAGGATTTTCTTTTTTGCCATGCTCATTGCACCTACATGCAAGTGGAGAGGCATGCATAACTTTTGTCCTTGAACACCTTTCAGAAAAAACTCAAAAAAAATCCATTTTATACTTCACTTTTGGCCAATACAATGGTAACAACCAATTTGGTAGGTGAGACAAGGTGCTTTACACCTTCCTTGTCTCACAACCGAACCTCCTTACCCTTGACCTCTAGCTTAAGACTAGATTTGAGTCACTAATTTCCTAAAAAACACATTTCAAAACTCCTTTTTATGGTGTCCACTCACTCCTTAAACTCTTTTAATAGTGGCGACTCCTAAACCCGAGTAGATGAGGTCATAACCCATTGATCCTCACATATCTACAAAGGCTTTATGAGAAGGGTTCACTTTGGATTTAAGTAGTTCCACCATGGGATGAGGTTTGGAAACCAAAGCTCAAATAGCTGTACCCTAGTACTGAATTAAATTCGGTTCAGCTAAGTTATATCCAATCCGGGCGACGGTGGTATGTAGGATGTGAAAACAAGCACGTAAGGTTTTTTTTTTCCGAAACTTTTCCTCCCAAGGATATTTGTAGAAGACAGAAAAAGAGGAAGAATCATATCTAGACACTCAGGAGGAAGGACAACATCATATGATAAAGGTTGCTCTGTAAAAGATAGATCTGATATACATATGTTAAAGAGTATCATCAATTGCATCAAGTAGTAACAGCTCCACTGTCACAATCAAGAGTATTCGTCTTCATAGTGAGAACTGACAAGAGTCCAAATTAGAAATTGGTCTTGTAGGTTTTGAAATGAGCGGAAGATCGTGAATAAACAAAAGTTGGTCGCACAAAGATTGCGTGTAGAAATGTAGGCATATCCTAAGGACAGGTTGAGAACTCAAAAGCCCATCAAAACTGTAATAAGATCAAGTAAGGCATTAGAGTGGCTCCAAAGAAAAACATTTTGAGGGGAATAATCTCATAGGCATCCAAAAGTATGTCATAGAAGGATCAAAGGATTTACCAAATAATGTTTCACTTGGGAAATTCACATCAGAGGACTATTGTAGTAAGCTTGTTGAAGTATAAAATGCAGTGGAGAAAACATTAAGTGCACCATAGTGTAGGTGGAAAATGACGTTGGAACTGGAGACAGACGTTCAATAAGTTCATTTTATTATTGGTAATTCAAAATAAGGTGGAATACCACATCACTCAAAATCAGATAGGATTCTTGAAGAAATTCGAGATAAATGTCTTTAAGAGTAAGATAGAGGAAGACTGAAAAGAACATGAATGTAGGTAGTGAAAGTAGATATGACACTGAAAACTGGAAAATTTGACAGAAAAAATTGACAGGCCAAGGCCCACTAATTTTAGAAATTGAATTTTGACGGTCTAGAACCGTCAAAATTCTTGATGTTCCCAGATTTGACAGCTTAGAACTGTCGAATTTCTCCTATCCTTCATTAATTTGACAGTTTTGGCCCATCGAAAAAAAAAAAAATTTTGACAATGAAAAATTCAACGCCAATTCGACCTCTTGGTCCATCGAATTTTATGAAATTTGACGGCCCAAGGCCATCAAATTTTGGCTTTTTTCCCATTGTGTGAATTATCTCAAGAACAGAAAAACTTGGCTTTGGAGGTGAAGAACTGTTCATTTAGCAGACCTCAAATCTTTGGGCTAAGGCTTTGTTGTTGTACTTGCGATCTATTTGGTGGTGTTGGCAGGATTTCCGTTTTGGAGAACTCTTCCCTACATTACAGTAAAAAACCTTGATTGTTCAATCTAGTTGGTTTTTGACAAGGCTTTGTGAAAGATTAAAGATTGAAATGACATAGGCCTTAGCTTTCATTGAGGAGAACCAAATTCACTGCATGTGTTGAAGTCATCCACAACGTTTAAACCATCACACTTAAAACAAGTGATGAGACCTTCTATCAATTCGGATCCTACATAAAGGTTCATGAGAATGTTCTTTTGTTTTTTTTTTTTTTTTTGGCCAAGAAAGAAAAAGAAAATAACAGGAGAATAAGCCCTACAATTCAAATTCGGAATCCTTGAAAATCCAAAAACAATATGGACCTACATCAAAAGAGGAAGATTGTGAAAGATGAATATCATCAAAACTGAAACTGACACAAACACTATCTAGTGGTCCTAGTCTGATTACGATTTAGAATTAATAGTTTCATCTCCAAATCGAAGTTGCACTAGTTTGCAGCAAACCTTTAATTAAAGGTGAATAAGAAAAAACCTTCTTCCAGAGACATGATATCTACTTGGGCTCTAAATTTCCACATCCGCAAACCTGCTGCCTTAACCCATTGCTGCGATTAAAGGCCAATTTCACGAAAAATATCCCTGAAGAGAATTTTCCCATCTAGAGCTTCTCTCATTGGTATGCCCTCGGAGATTTTCTCTGTACAGCTATTTCAAAAAGATGGGAACTTTGATTCTTGTCCAGGAACATTACACAATCCTCCTTTAAATAGATTCTTCCAAGCCTCCTTGAGACGATACCACCATAATAAAGCTATATGTTCTTCAAACTGAATTTAAAATGAAGCCTTGTGACCAAGTATGACATCCAGGTTCATGACAAAGCTTTTTTAAGTAGGATTATCCTTACAATTGCAAACAAACTGAAAAAACAGAAACTATACTCGAGGAGTAAAAAACAATGACTTTCTCTTCTCTATTCAAGGACTCAATGACTCTAATAGATGGATGACCCAATAGACAATGCCTTCTCGAAATACCTTTATTAGATAGGACTGAACTGCCAAACAGAGATGACATGATTTTATTGATAGCCTACAATCTAGCTTTCTTACTTCTAGTCACCCAACACCTTCCATATTTTATTAAGTCCTTGATCACAAAATTAAGGGTAGGAAATTCAAGCAGACATTGTTTTGTCATATAAATTGACTAATAGAAACTAAGTTATTCTAAATATTTGGAGAGAAGAATGCATATTTTATTTAAGTGGACCACAACAAAACCGCATAAAGGCATGGATCATATGTCATACAGTTATACAGGATGATAGAAACCATTATCAATCAACTAAAACTTAATATTAAACCATGATAAGGAAGTAAATTTCAGATGTTACCTCACAGTTGCTTCATATGATCTGAAACCCCATTATTGGGACACCACATAGCATCAAGAGTGTCATCTATAGCCATGGAAATGAGAACCACGGAGATTTATGGATGAGAATCAAATCCACATCTGGTATTTGTGCCACATCTTCACCCTATTTGTCTGTTTAAAGAACTATCAATTGAGAAGAGATTGGAGAAAAGGATCAGATAAACCATTGGTAACTCAAAATAGAGAGTAAAACATCTTAAAAAGTAGGGATGGGAAGCTTCAAGACAATGAATGACAAAAGGGAAGTTTGGTGCTCTTGTGAGTGAGTCCAAATTTAGTGATGTAATAATGTTTTTTTTGCATTCCCATTCTGGGTTTCAAGGTGATGATAGAAAACTGTTCTGATAATTTGACAATTGGATAAATTAATTAAGAATTCAATCATTATGGGAAAATTCTTGAGCACCATTACAAAAGAAAATTTTATTTTCCTGTCAAATTGATTCTCAATAAGCTTTTTGAATCTGAAAAATATGGGAACATTCATATTTATATTTCAACTGGTATAATCAAGTATAACAGCTACAATCATTAATTAACACATGTCTGTATGCAAGAGTAGATGTTCAATAAATCAACTCTTATTGGAATAAAAAGATTATTCTATGGCTAATATTGGACCCCTATTTCTGAATGACTAAGCTAGTTGGTGAGGAAACAAATGGACAATTGCTATCTTTCATAATAAATTAATAAGAGAAAAGATGTCCTTCTGAACGTGAGGAACATAAAGAGCATTTTCTAAAGACCCTGACGTTATTGTTGAAGGAATTGTCATTTGTATGAGATAAAGGTATGAAGAATCCATTTTCAATAACAGCACAATCAGATTTATGGTAACATATATCTTTTGAAAGATACCCTTCATTGTGTCTCATATATTGTAATCCCATTATAAGTCGAGTTGAATTTCTCTCGTCTTTGAATTGTGGGGGAGAGATTATTCTAGAGTCATCCATTTCTCATGAAAGTTGGTTAGTCCTATAACTTCACTGATTGAGTCTAAGAGAGAAGCATTAAGTAACGCCTCATCCATAGCTTCAAACCATCCCTATCCACATAGGGTATTTTGGAATATAAACCAAATCACCTTCCTCTTGAGTGCCAGTGACAAGTTGTGCACTAATAGCAGCATTGGTGTGATCCTTCGATCACGCAGGCTTTAATATGCAGAAAAAAAAAAGATAGAATAAGAGAGAATATGACTCATTCAAGATGGTGGGACTAACTACTAAATCAAGACAGTCAGACCTCCTAAAGTTCTCTTGGAATAGTTGTATTCAAGCTAGAGTTTTTAATAATTACATGACTTAAATAGTTAACTAACTACTAATTCTTAAATTGGTAGATTACCCAAATAGTAACGCAATAACTTATCTAAATGGTAAATGCATTGTTAAAAACATTGATAGAGATATAAAAATGCTATAATAAGAAAGTTAATTCTGATATTGTAAATAGTAGGTTCAAAATATGGTAAAAGTGCACCAAACTGAATGCATGACATCCCTTTTCCCCTCAAACAGCCCTTGATCCCAAGAGTTGACGTTTCAAAAAGCATGTACTCAAATTGTTAGTTGTTCGTCATCACTTGAGTTTGTTTTTCATCGGCCCTCTCATCTGGTTCAAACTCTTCCAGAAACATAAGTAGGGCCTTATTTCGATGATCAAACTCAAATTATTTATTGCAATTAAAATATGATCCTTTTTACACTTCTTCCCTTGTCTCCGTCAGGGTTGATCATTTGAAATGGTCAATGTTTACCTTGAAATAAGCATTGGGTGACATTGTTGTTGTTACAGTCACGGGCCTAAAGGCATGGAACCATGAATAATATAGGTTCATTGCACTAGAATCCTGATGAAATGAAGCCTATTGAATAGGCTCGATAACAACAATCCATTCTAGGTGGGGTGAATTATTCGTAATCCAAAGGAAAACAATGCTTTTTCGAAGCTTTTAGACAAAATATACATAGAATTAGGTAATAACAAGAAATGACAGACATTGAATCATATTCTATGTAATCCATAATGGAAGGTTGTGATGTATAGAAGGTTGTGGTAGAAATTAGGAATAATATTTAAAAGATTGGGAAAGTCAATATTACATATAAATTTATTCCATATTTGGCTTTTCTAATTTTCTATATTAATCCATCACGGTAAGGGTTAGTTTATTATCATCTAAGAATTATAAATAAATGATTTCATTTTACATGATATAAGTCTATCAGAGCCGAAGCTCTACTAAAATTATGATATTGGTGCGTCATTCTTTGTCAATGGTGTCACTGCCATTGCCAGACTTAAATTTTTTTCTTTTCTTTTCTTTTTACCATTTCTAGTTATCTTCAATAAAAACCACCCCTCCTGCTATATCTCTACAAATCTTCTTAATCCACTTTCATCTCTTATGATTTCTATTTATAATTTAAATCTCTCCAACAAGAATTTTTCTATTTAAGAAACTTAATCTTATTTCTTAAGCTCTTAAGAGAATCGTAATAGACCTAATCTAGTGAGTCACTAGCTCTGATGGTCTCAAAAATGTGTGGGATGCAACAGTGATGGACTTCATAGATAGTATATGATCACCAATAGACACAATTGAATGTTTTGGTCATTCATGAGCATGTCACTTACAAGATCAAAAATAGTTATTCCATACAAATAATTGTACATTCTTTCTTCAAAGAATCATGTAATTATAGGAGGGTGCTAGAGAATGAGATACAATGTATTAAGGTTCATGAGATACATTGAATCATTGCCAATGTATATCATCACAAGCAAGGGCGGAGCTAGGATTTTCTTGTAGTGGGGGCAAACTATAGTTAGTTGTCTAGTTGAAGAATTTGGAGATGAATGGTTTTAAGAAGACATTTAGAGGTTTTTTTTATTAGAAGTTGAAATAAATGATATTTAGGTCATTTCCAATTAATATATGAGAAAGCCTGGTCAAGAGGCACTGCCATCAACAAAAAATTGAAGGGCGGGGGGGGGACCCAAAAATTGGAGGGAGGTGAGGGTGTGGGGGCAAATGGGGAGAGAGGGGAGGGAGTGGGGGGGGACCCAAAAATTGGAGGGAGGTGAGGGTGTGGGGGCAAATGGGGAGAGAGGGGAGGGAGTGGGGACAAATGAGACATTTAATTAGTTGAAAATATAGGGGTGTCTCAAAGTTATATGGGGGAAATTGCCCCCACCAACTCCTTACTGGCTCCGCCCTTGATCACAAATGGAAGGTTGTGATGAAGATCTACATAATTAAAATATATCAATTAGTATTTTCTATACTAGGAACGATTGGCAAGTAATATATTTAAATTTAAATAATATGGGTGATATATATTAATTAGAATTTTTAGATTAGAATTACTTTTTATATTTTGGTTGATGTAATATTTACAAATACCCTAATTGGATTTATGTAATGATAATCCATGAATTATCCATAAATAATTTATATAAAAATTATTTAATGAGAATTCTTGGATGATAATATATTAACCCTTGATGAGTTAATATAGAAAATTACAAAAGCCAAATATAAAATAAATTCATATTTAAAATTGATTTTCCTAATATTCTAAATATTATTCCTAATTTCAACCACAATCTTCCATACATCACAACCTTCCATTATGGATAAGATAAATGGAATATGATTCAATATATTTCATGTATCATATAATTGCACCGTATACTCTAACACCATCTTAAAATTATATGATCCTTTGAAGAAGGAATGTGCAATTGGTTGTAATAAATAGTTGTTCTTGATCTCATAAAGTAACAGTTTTTTATGCCCAAAAATCTAATCATGGTTGTTAGTGATCATTGTTTGTTTGTAAAGTCCATCATAGTCGCATCTTGCTTATTTTTTAGTATGTCTGAGCCAGTCGCTTACTAGATTATATTTGTCAAGATTCTCCCAAGAACATATGAAGTAGGATCATGCAACTAATAGAAGAACTCTCGATGGAAAGGTTTAAGATAAAGGGAAAATAAAGATCATGATACATAAGTGAATGGACTAGGGAGGTTTATAAAGATATAGAGGAGCGTGACATTTTTATTGAAGAAAACTAAAATAATAATAGAAAAGAAAAAAAAAAGATTTAGGTTTGACAAAGGCAATGGCCCCATCGCCGAATAACAATGCACCAAATCATACTCTCAATAAAGCTTTGTCTTTGATACCATGTAAAAAAGTAATAATTTATTGATAATTCTTGGATGATAACACATTAACCCTTGATTTGGTTTATATAGAAAATTGCAAAAGTCAAATATGGAATAAATACATGTCTAATATTGACTTTCCTAATGCTCTAAATATAATTCCTAATTTCTACCGCAACCTTCTATACATTATTACCTTCCATTATGGTTGGACAGCCCTAAAGTTTGCCAAACATCTGCCAAACATTTTTTTTAAATCACTTTTGATGGGGTTAGAAGTATTGGAATAAGCTGATTTTTTGTGAGGATGATCACTACTGTGAAGAGATCATCCTCACCAAAAATCAGCTCATTTTGAAACTTCTAACCCTAATTTACAAGTTGAAGAATCGTGGACCGTCCAATTTTTGTAAATCACTTTTGATGGGGTTAGAAGTTTTTGAATAGGCTGATTTTTGGTGATGATGATCTCCTCATCATAGAGATCATCCTCACAAAAAATCAGCTCATTCCAAAGCTTCTAACCCATGTTTTGAAAAATGTTTGGCAAGATATTTAGCAAACTTTAGGACTGCTGAACCGCCCCCTAAGAACTAAGGCTTAGACTTGGTGAAGAATTATAAATTGTTCGAGTGATTATATTATCTAAATGGTAACTAACAAATAAAAGACATATTTTTAAATATGTGGAACTTCTGTGATAAGGAAAGTAATATCTAAAATGATGCATAGTAAGTTTGTGATAAGGTCCCATAAAGTCATTTTTGGAACCATAGTTACACAAGGATTATTGACATCTAATTGCTAGTTCTCCTTAAATAAAAGTAAATTATATGAAATCGCCAAATTATTGAAGTTAATAGAATTTTCTACTATTTGTAAGTAAAGAAATGTAATTTTGAACACAAATAATTTTGTGACAATTTTTGTTACAATGTACAAGTCAAGAAGGAGCATCCAACCAAAGATCAAAGCTCAACTCTGCCACATCACCGTGGCTCACCAAGGACCTACTGTGGCGCGATAATATCGAGGAATTATGGCTTGAGATTTGTACTGAAGGTTCTAAAATCTTTAGCCGTTGTAACGGTGGACACTTCTTGAATCAACTATCGCAAAAATCACCTGAAAACCAGAATAGAAAATCTATAAATTGAGGGGTCGACCCAAAGAAAGGGGTCCCTCTTATTCTTCCTAATTTCCCTGTTATTTTTCGATTTTGAGAGAGAGAAACCTTGTAGAAGTGAGCGCTCAGAAATTGTTTCTTCTATCTTTCTTCTTTAAATTCACTTTATAACTCCATTATAAGATCACCAAGCTTGGAATCAAAATGCAACACAAAATTCCTCATCTTCTTCTCCACCATATTTTACTCGTTTTATTATTATTGCAACTTGCTCCTCGCAAGGATCGGCTAGACTCTCCTTAGAGAGGTCAATGACACCAAAGTGAGCTCATCTTAATTTTGCTGAATTAATTCTATTGTCCCCGTTTTAATTGTGTTTTTGTAAAGCCTCTTAAGGTGAGATCTTCAAATTTGTACCTATTATTCTAACTTTGATGATTTATGCTTAGATGAGTTCAAACTTAATCATGTTTTGTGATGAATTTGAAATACAAAATGGATAATCACCTCTAAGTTCAAAATTCAAATTTATAATTTCTAGTCATCCATTAGAGTTAATCGTTTTATTTTCCAATCCACAAACAATGATTTGTTACGTAGATTGAGTTAAATTAAAATTATTCAACAATTTCCTTTAAGATGACTTGCAAAAGTTAGTTTGATCTTTCTAAGTTCTTTTACATTGTATTCAATTCTCTTCTTGCTTCAATTGTTATCTACTTTTTAGTTGCAATTCTTCTAATCTGTTTTCAAAATTTTGTTTTGGTTTTAAATCGAAAGAAAATTCGAATCATCGTTGTACCTGTGGACGAACCTTGCTCACCAAGATTTATTATAATATTTGTTCAATTTCATATCTGCAATCATCTAATACAATTCCGAATAATGAGTGCTGATAATATAACGTCTTTTTTGGTGCGTGTCGTTGACGCCCCTTGATGCATTTGTTCACAACCCAACATACGTTTGTCATGTGGCGCAAATGACATCCACAATAGAGAGAAAGCTTCTCTCTTATGCCGGCACATCCTCTATCGACAAATTTACTTTTTAAGATTTCAAATCGTAAAAAAGGTCATTGGACCCACATTGATTATCTCATTGACAATACAACACAACCTTTTAGATTTCATGAAAATATTCATATTCAAAACAAAAATATTTAAAAAAAAAATTTATTTTCTAGGCTTGATCTATGGTGTTGTAAATGGACGGCCACCTAGCACCTAAATTTAAAAAACTAAATTAAACGGTGAAAAATAACAATTTAAAAGAAAAAAAAAATCAAGTTCATATAATTTTGTCCTCTATAACTCCATTGCATCATATCATGTTTTTGAATATCACAAGTTAATCAGATCAAAAAGTTGGAGAGAGAAAGGTCGTTAGGGGTGTACGTCAAAAGGGTGTTATATAATCAAAATTCTAAATCTATTTATCAAAAGAGCCCAAATACCTGATTTGGTATTTATGAAGGCATCAAAAGTCATGGTATTTTATTATAAAAGATCAACCCTGATAGTTTTGAGATAAAAGCCAAAGCTTTTTGCCTACAGGTCGAAGATGAGGGTGTTTAACTCATTTTCGTTAGATCTATTAAAGTACATCAAGGGTAAAGGGAGGAATGACATCAGTTTCAAAAAAACAGGGGTATCTCAAATGGGAAATGTTCAACACCCTATACTTTACCCTATGCTTTACCAAACGTGTTTTGTCCTACATGGGTTTGAAGTTTTTGAATGGGCTGATTTTTGGTGAGGATTATCTCTACGATTAGAAAATCCTCCTCACCAAAAATCAGCCCTTTCCGAAATTTCTAACCCCATGTTTACAAGTTGAAAAATCGTGGACCATCCATTTTTTGTAAACCATTTTTTATGGGTTTAGAAGTTTTAGAATGGGCTGATTTTTGGTGAGAATGATCTCCTCACCATAGAGATCATCCTCACAAAAAATCAGCCTATTCCAAAATTTCTAACCCATGTAGGACAAAACAAGTTTGGTAAAGCGTAGGGTGGTGAACGGGACCCATCTCAAATATTCAAAAAAAAAAAAATTAGAGGTATAGCTAAATCACCCTTTTACTGGAAATACGTTCGTGGGATGAGAACTTTCGATGCCCATGTTAGAAGGGAAGAAAATATTGATTGAATCAAGTGAGGAAAAAAACAACAAAACAAACCAAAAGTGGGGATAAAATAGAATCGTTTCTACATTCCCAAACGATAAATAACCTCATAACTAGTTTGTACTCTCTAACCTGTAAGATAATAAACCATTCCAAAGCAAACCATTTGATTTCTGAACAAGCCTCAGCAAATGGTGCAATGCAGTTTGGAATTTGGATAGTCTATCTACATTTCTATCTCACTAAGTAAAAAAAAAATTCCCAAATTTTTTTATTTTTTATTTTTATTTTTATTTTTTTTGGAAAACCACATAGTGACGATGCATGTCTCTTCACAATAATAATAATAATAATAATGAGTGAACAAATCTAAAACCTGTCATTAATTATATCTTAATGAGAATATAATATGGTGTTCATAATCTAAATAGTCTATTCTATGTAGTGTCCAGTGTCCTACTTAGATTCAAAATTCTTTTTTTTTTTTTCTTCTAAGTGAGAACATTACTTCTTTAAAGAATGGGACCCATTTCAAAGATCTTTTTGGCTTAAATAAAACAGTCCAACAAAATAAAAAAGAATGTTCTTATTTCCATAACATATGGAATCTTACATCATAACATATGGAAAGATCATTTAAGCTACATTCAAAAGTTCATTCTTTTGACCATAGAATATTACTTCCATAAAGAATGGGACCCATTTCAAAGATCTCTTTGGCTAAATAAAACAATCCAACAAAACAAAAAACAAAAGTTCTAATCAGGGAAACTTAATCCTGACAATCAAATTTAACTTAAATATACAAACAATCCATGCTAATAAATTAGAGAAGAAGAAGAAAGAGAAGAAATAAACTCAGAAAGAGAGGATGAAAGGATGGTTTCACTTACTTGGAAAATTTTCATTTACTTTTTCGTACCATATTTCCATCTTTGGCTGGATGTTGAAACTGAAAGCTTCTTTCACTACGAATTAAGAAAGAAGAAAAGAGTTTGAAGGAAGAAGTGTGAAACCATTGCAACAGTAATGGTACAGTGATAAGGTAATGATGATAAACAGAAGACAGTACTTCGAACGAAATTTATGGAGTTTAAGCGGTAAACCCGGAAAAAAGATAGCACAATAAACGATGGTAAGCTAAAAAAAATTTGACTTTTGAGAGAGAGAGAGAGAAAGTTATTTAGGGAAAGTTCTTCGTGTCATCTTCAAAACATATTCGGAATAATTCATAGAAAGTTACTTGTGTTATATCTTCAAGACAGATTCGAAAGAATCACCTATTCTTATTTCATATCTTAGAAGATATGATCGTAACTTCTTGACATGTAATAAAATCTTAGGATCCACCCAAATGTTAAGTTGATCTAGACAAAAAATTTGGATTCGGGTTTTTTTTTTCCAATAAAATGGGCTTCCTGATCATGGGGCTGTCAATGAATCGAGCTCGATTAGGTACCGATTTGATCCGGATCGGATCGGATTCAAAATTACATCGATTAGTATCAGACAGACTCTTAATGAATCATATTTTAATTGGATCTCAATATTAAGATCCAATAACAATCAGATTGGATCTGGATCCCATGATAACCGCTTTGATTTAAAAAATCTAAATAAACTTTGTACATTTAAACAAGAGAGTTTTTATTGCCACACCAACTTTTATAAATGCCATCTCAAGATGCATGTTAATTCTTTAGCAATTTACAAATGAATTAAGGTGGTATTAGCAAAAGTTGGTGTGACAATAGGATTTCTCTTGTATAGATATACAATATATTTATATAGTTTCTAGCATTTTATCGGATCTGATTCTTCTTGGATTAGGAGATTATCAATCCAGATTTGATTCAATAAGATATCAAATTTGAATCTTATCGGATTAGATCCTTATCAGAATTTAAATCAATGATCTAGACTTGAAGTTATCAAAATGGAAGGGGTTTTGGATCTGATCCAATCCATTTACAACCCTGCCTGATAGTCCGACAATAGTACTAAAATTGGTTTAGTCAACTCAAAATTTAGGCAATTCAACGTGAATCGTTTGTGCCCTCCAGTTTTAGGTTTTTTGTTTTTACCTCCCTTAATCCGAGAGATAATGCTTGTGTCGTAGGCATGGGTGAACTTGAGTTTACATAATAAAAAATGACGATAAGGCCCATTTGTGGGAGATAAATGTCTCATCCAACTATAGTGACCCACTTTATCGCTTTCCTTCTACCCTTCAACTTTATTCTTTTTATTCTTCTCCTCCTCAACTCCTTACCGTTTTAATAATACCCCTCTAAATATACAAGCATTCTTATTTTACTCCATCATCTTCAAATAGTTTTTTAATAATACCTCTCAAGTTTTATTATTTTTTCTATTTTACAACCGTAACCCTAGAGAGGATGTATGTGCCGAAAGCATGATCGAACTATAGAGGAAGAGGGAAAAGATGATAACCATGGACCATAGGGAAGTCCTGCTTACACTACAATCTACTTTGGAGAAAACAAAATATTTCCACCCCACTCCATAACTTGGTTGCATTTTGTCCGGCCTTTATTTTGTCTGACTTGGCAACAAATATTAATGCTCTATAGCAAGCTAAATTTCTTCATGCTTGGAATGTTTTAAATGAATTCTATTTTTTTACGAAGTAATATTTTATAAGAATCATAAGGTATTATTTTTCTGCTACTTATTTTTAAAGGAATGATCATAAATCATAAAAGGAAAATTATACTTTCCAAAAATGCTGAACATACATAAGATATCCAATAGCATTAAAAAATAAATTTAATTTTAAATGACATATCTTCCCCTCATTTTATAGTGGGGTGAGTACAATTTGTTTAGATAAAATATGATGGACAATAGTGTCCAACTGTACACAATCTTTTCTCAACACACACAAGATCACAAAAAGTATTCCTTTAAAAAGATTTTGACATTTTTGAATGATTTATCTATGAGAAGAATTTTTTAAATATTTAAAAAAGTATAATTTTATATATATATATATATAAAGTATTCCTTTAAAAAGATTTTGACATTTTTGAATGATTTATCTATGAGAAGAAGTTTTTTTAAATATTTAAAATATAGTAAATATATATATATATATATATATATATGGGTCCGGTTTATCAACAAACATTTTGGCAAAACATTTTTCAAAACATGGGTTAGAGGTTTTGGAATGGGCTGATTTCAAAACATGGTAGTTTGATTATTGTGTTTCATGAAACACATTATGGTAGTTCAATGGCTAACTTTTTGGCAAAACATTTTTCAAAACATGAGTTAGAAGTTTTGGAATGGGATGATTTTTGGTGAGGATGATCTCCTCCTCACCTCGGACGAGATCATCCTCACCAAAAATCAGCCCATTCCAAAACTTCTAACCCAGTTTACAAGTTAAAAATTGTGGACCGTCCATTTTTTGTAAACTATTTTTGATGGGTTAGAAGTTTTGGAATGGGCTGATTTTTGGTGATGATGATCTCCTCACTGTAGAGATCATCCTCACGAAAAATCAGCCCATTCCAAAACCTCTAACTCATGTTTGGAAAAATGTTTTGCCAAAAAGTTAGCCACTGAACGGGACCATATATATATATATATATATATATATATATATATGGGAAATGTTCAGCAACAAACATTTTGGCAAAACATTTTTCAAAACATGGGTTAGAGGTTTTGGAATGGGCTGATTTTTTGTGAGGATGATCTCTACGGTAAGGAGATCATCATCACCAAAAATCAGCCCATTCCAAAACTTCTAACCCCATCAAAAATGGTTTACAAAAAATGGACGGTCCACGATTTTTCAACTTGTAAACTGGGGCTAGAAGTTTTGGAATGGGCTGATTTTTGGTGATGATGATCTCCTCACCGTAGAGATCACCCTCACCAAAAATCAGCCCATTCCAAAACCTCTAACCCATGTTTTGAAAAATGTTTGTCAAAATGTTTGTTGCTGAACGGGACCCTATATATATATATATATATATATATATATATATATATATATATATGACTTTCTTGGTATCTTTTGTGTTGTCTAGGCCCAACAATAAGGGCGGAGTCAAGATTTTCTTGTAGTGGGGGCTAATTATGGTTAGTTGTATAGTTGATGAAGTTGAAGATGAATAGTTTTAGAAAGAAATTCAGAGGTTTTCGGTTAGAAGTTGAAGAAAATGTTATTTAGCTCATTTCCAATTAAATATATGAGAAGGTTAAGAGGCAATGTCATCAACAAAAAATTGAAAGGGGGGTTAGCAAAAATTGGAGAGAGATGAGGGTGTGGGGGCAAATGGGGAAAGAGGTGAGGGAGTGGGGACAAATAAAACATGTAATTAGTTGAAAATATAGGGGGGCGGGGGGGGGGGGGGGTTCTCATGGGGGCAATTGCCCCCACCAGCTCCGCCCTTGCCTAATGTTGAAAATGGAAAATACAAAAAGACAACAAATCTAAAGTAAGTACCAAGACTTTTAGATTTACAATATATATAAAAAAAAATTTCACATCCTTAATCTCTTTTATGTTGCTTAGAGTGCCATAGTGAGAAAAGAAAATAATCACACAGAAAAGAAAAAACTAAGGTACATATCATGATTTTTAGGTTTACATTATACAATCGATAAAAAAAAAGGTTTATAATTTACAACCGATGCAATCTTAATGATCAAACCCACTATCATTGATTCTTTCAAAGTTTGATTGGTCTTTATAATTAAACAAGTTATATTTGAATGGTGTTGGATATTTATATCCAACTTCATTGTATATCATTTGTAGCAAAGAGAGGGTAACTCATCATTAAAATCAAATGGATTGTGAAGAAGAATCCGTTGGTAGAGGCTCCAATGACCTAATGCTATATAATATGGGGTGTTGGAATTTCATTGAGCTCCATGCCAAATTTGCCAAGGGGAATGCTTCGCTATCTTCTCGTCACTAAGAACACAAGCAAGTTAAATAAAAATCACAACTAAATGTAACAAATAAATTTGGGAGTCATTTCTACTTTAAATATGATGAATATATAAAGAAAAGCACTTTCCTTATTTAATAAGATTTTAACTTTTACTAAAAGGTCTTAAGCTCAAACAGATATTAACACATCGACAATCCAACACCAATAACCTCATAGATTTTATGGTAAAATTAAAATAAAAATATTTGAATTTTTTTCTTCCAATTGTTTGGAGAATTTATGGGTGAAAGATAATATTTAAAATTCATAGAATTTTGTCCTCTGTATCCTATAGTATCGGGTCATGCTTTTGGGTCCCAAAAAGTGAGTTAAAAGGCCCTCAGTAAGGCTTGTTGGACTCATGTATGAATAATACTTCGAACCAAGTTGATCGAAGAGACAAAGACAATCTTAAGGTCATTAAAAAGGGTTTGGTTTTATTAAGATGAAACTAATACCATCTACTAGGACAGACTGTCATCCTGAATTCTAGGCCATTGATGATCCACGTGTTTCCTGACTTGTAGACCATGGAGACTGGAGAGCAGAGATAGTGTCAGCTCACTATGGGACGACCAACGACCATATACTAGATTTGACAGCAAACAATCCGTAGATTTAGTTACATCGATGCCTAACACTTTCGCCCTGATCGATCGCAACAAAAGGGGGAGAACAAAAAAAAAAAAAAAAAAAAAAATCCTGCAAAAAGCTACGAAGGATATCTAAACCAAAAAGCGAAAACTAATCTACTATTCGTCCATATCTTACAGCTTTTAGAGAAGCGGGAAATAAATTGTCCGTACACTCCAACTTTTAAGAGAAAGCGTCCGTACTTCTGTATAGCTGTAGAAGCGTGTGCGCGAGAGCAAATTTTTGTTCTCGAAAAATGATGATTTTGCTCTATAGTGACAAGAATCATCTAACGGTGTTGAACAATTTCTTACAGTGACAACTTGTTTTTTTTGTTTTTTTAGTCAGACTGATTTGATCCTACTGGCCCGCAGAGGAAAAAAATTCTATAAACTTTGAATTAAAAAAAAAAAAAATTTATAACAATTAAATTTTAATTTTAAATTTTGGAGTTTGGTGCAAATTTAATAATTATCAATTTTCAAAATTTTAGATCAAATTAAAAAGAAATTGTTTCTTTTATTATATGAATATGAATTTTTTAATAAAATCTTGATGTTGAATTGCTAATGTGTTAATTCATGTGAGCAAAATGACACTTAGTATGGCTTAAAATCTCTAAACTAGTAAGATAAATGTCTCTTTTTTATTAAGAGAGTTTCTTGTGCCACACCAATATTTTCTTAGAACACCTCGTTGTATCACACTAATATTATTATGGGTGAATCTTCATTCATTGTGTGTGCTGAATATGATGAAATTCTGAGTTTGATACACTTTATTTTAATTCTCAAAACATATATTCATCATTTTTAAAACCCACAAACTTGTGAGTTCGTCACTTTTAATACCGATGAATTCGTAGATATACCAATTAATTCATTGATTATAAAAGTGATGAATTCACACGAAATGTGTGTTTTGGGAATTAAAATAAATCGAAATCGGAATTTGGACATAACCTGCTCACACGACATGTGTATTTTGGGAATTAAAATAAATCAAAATTAAAATTTGAACATAAGTTGCTCACAGTTTGGGAAAAATCCCTATTATTATTGAATATCCATCTAGAAATTCTTTAAATAAAAGTTGGTGTGGCCATAAAATCTCTTTTTTTAAAGGAAAATGTTGAAGTGACATAGGGTATTTACTACAATTCTTACAATTTTGACATGGGATGTGCATATAACCATAGATGTGTTTCCTCGTGATACGTGTAAAAACCATCTACAATTATGTACGCATCTCCACGTCAGACTTGTGAGAATCACAATAAATCCTATGTCACCCCAGCACGACCCTTTTTAAAATCTTGTGTGTTGATTGCATATGAAAAATAAGTTGGAAAGCATTTTTTTTTTTTTTTGTGAAAAATAATATTTTCCATGTGTTTAATTGAATTTTTCATGAAAATTTTGATTTCTATCCTCATTTAAAAATCCAAGAGAGGTTGGATTTCATTTTTTTTCATCTATATATACTCATGTAAATTGAAATCCACCTCAAAATTTCATTCCCAAATTTTAAGTTTAAACATTAATTTCCCTCATCTTCTTCTTCTTCCCAACCACCACCTTGTCACCATCGCCATCTCCCCCCCTCTCTTTCCTTATTCCTTCCACTCCATTTTATTATTATTATTTATTATTCATTTTTCTCCTCTCCCTCCCTCCCTCTTTCTATTTCTGCCTCCACCATCACTTGCCCTGGTCCCTCTCTCCTTTTCTTCTTCTTCTTACTCTTTTTTTTTCCCCATATATTTTCTAGATATAATCAAACGCTATACTTTGATTTTCCCATGGATTTGAAATCTGAAAATGAATTTTCAAACTATCAAACAGACCCTTGGAATTTTGATAATTCCGATAAAGTGGAAGAGACACAGATATCCCACATTTTTTTTCCTCTAAGGAGATAACGATTTCTGTGTATACGAATTAATCTACAACACTAAAGAGTATACCCCTATTAATGTAACTTAGGAAATTTGAAATTAGGAAGATCCAATTGATCCCTAATATATCTCTACTAGAGACCAGAATTTGACAATTTTAATTAGGAGAGAACAAATGAATGTGGATGATTAGAGTCATTATTTTTATCTCAACTTGGGCATTCTCGATGTGTCCAAATACTTGAAAGATTTCCCAAATTAAGTTCAAATGGGTATTACAAAATTATTTCCCAAAATTGTCCAATTAATTATTGACTGTTTTTTTTTTTTTTTTTTGTAATTATAATAAAAAATACATCCAGAAATCAAATAATTATAACAGTGATCTTGTTTTAGTAATGTTTTGAAATGAACAATTTATGAACATCTAAGATCAATATTTTCTGAAAATTATATTTTATCATTGTGGAATTGGGATTTGGGAGTATTTTTATTGGATTCAAATAGGGGTTATTCCTTTATTTACGTTAAATATCTTAAGTAAATAAAAAGTACAAGATCTTTAAATAAAAAAAACTACAATGAGAAAATTTTGGTTAAATACTGAGGGAGCTAGGATAAAAAAAACATTAGAAAACAATTCGTGGTTTTATGGTAGGGGAAGGCCCCAGGAAAATATAGTAGGGTTTCTTCCTTAGGAATGGTAAGCTAAAAATGCTTGGTTATTTCCATGAGAATGGACACCCGTTGCCCAATTTTCCCTTGGATCCTGTCTGTAGATTGATCGTAATAATTTTTTGTTAAAAAATAGTCCCGCTACTCCCTATTCTGAATTCGTTAAATCTTTTCCAATTTAGCAAGGTCTTAGAAATCTAAAATCTTTAAGATAATGACTGTACTTGATTGTACCATTCACCATGTGAAAACTAAAGGGCTAAAGGCCACAAATTTAAGAAATCAAATTTCGACGGCCCATGACAGTTGACATTTTTTATGTTCCCAAATTTGACAGCTTAGAGCCATCAAATTTCTCCCATCTTCAATTAATTTGATGATTTCGGTCCGCTGAAAAAAAAATAGAAATTGACAATGAAAATTTTGACGACTTGGTCCATCAAATTTTATGAAATTTGATAATCTTGGACCCTCGTATTGAGAAAAAGAGGAACATCTGAACCAAAAAACGAATTGAAACAAAGCACAAATCACACACATAAACATAGAATTTTATGTGCTTCCCTTAAGATTGAGGTACATCTACGGATCACACCGATTCTACTATGAAGAGAAAACTCTTTCACCAAAAATGAGAAATATAAATACCCCAAGAAACTTAATTAGGATTTTACATAATAATAGTGAATTACGAAAATACCTTGGAAAGTATCTTGTTGACATGTTTTTGTGTGAAAGCAAGAAAACGAGGCTTGATTTACGTACCTCCTTGTTGACCAGTACTATCAAGCTCCACAAATCACAACACATCAAATATTGGTGTTTTTCACGTTGTGATTGAAATTCAATAATGGAGACTTTAAAGTAGAAGAAAAAAGTGAGACTAATTGTAGTTATATAATTTTGTGAGAAAGAATTAGCTAAGTCCATTTATAGGGGAAAATGACATCAGATACTATTTCAACTGTCATATGGGTTTTATATCATTTAACGTAAAATACCTAAGATACTTAAAAAAAAAAAATTGAGAGCTTGGCACCCCAACTTTTACTTATTACAACCTAATTAAAAACGAGATATTTTACGAAAACATGTATAACTTTTATTCTAATTACAGTTTTGATATACTGTTCATTTATCTATGAAAACATGCACGTGGTACGCTGTTCACTTTTATGCATCTATGAACTCATAAGTTTAAAAGTGACGAATTTATGAATTCGTAGATATTAAAAGTGACAAACTTACGAGTTCATAGACGCGTAAAAAGTGAACAGTGTATCGCATGCATGTTTTGGGAATTAAAATGAATGCACCAAAATCGGAATTTCAGCATATTCAGTGTACGATTTGAAAATTCACCTGATTAAAAATAAAGAAAACAATTGAATGGTTGAGAATAGGTAAAAGTTAGGGTGTCAATAGAATCTCTCTTGTTCTTTTTTTTTTTTTGCCGCTAGATTTCTATTTTTTGGGTTTATGATTTTATATAAGCCTAATCATAATTATAAAGAACTACTGAAATTGTTTGAAGAGTGTGTTCACCATGTGAAAACTGAAAAATTCTACAGGAAAATTTGACGTGCCTTGCCCACAAATTTTAGAAATCAAATTTCGATGGTTAAGGACTGTCAAAATTTTTATGCTCCCCAGATTTGATGGCTTAGAGCCGTCGAATTTCTCTCATCCACCATCAATTTAACGATTTAGACCTATTGAAAAAAAAAAATTTGACGATGAAAATTTTGACTCCTTAGTCCTTCAAAGTCTGTCAAATTTTATGATGAGATTCAACGGCCTTGGACCGTCAAAAATGGGCTTTTATCACGTTTTGGTTTTAATCTGTAATTCGGGTGTGAGAAATAATTTAAGAAATTTGAGAGCTGCCATAGGTAATTTGGCCAAAAATTTTTTTTTTATTTATACATAAAATTTTGATTGTAGGCTGATTCAAAATATTTTACCAGATTCATTTTCAAAAAATCCGTTGGGTTGGAAGTGGGTTTTGAGTTGGGATTGTAGGGCTAGAACCGGTGCCTAGACGGGCTGGACTCATGGTAGATCGGAGTTGAGCCCATGGGCTTTCTCATAACCCTCATGTATCATGGAGTTTAATGGAAATTATCTAAATTATTATAATTTATTTTTTATTGCCCCTTGATTTTTTATTTATTTTTATTCCCAAATCCACTATCTTCAATCACTAGGATACAAGTTTTTGCCTTTTTTTTAGCCGTTAGATTACGTCCTTCAATCTTTAAACCTCAAAAGCAAGATAGGATTTTGGGTAGTAAAAGATGATAAATTTTGTTTTGGATTTCCTTAAAGATGTTGAAGACAGTTGAAACGAAAGTTGACGATGATGGACTCATGAATGGATTGAATATATAAGTAAAAATAATTTTCCCACGAGACTGAGTACTTAGTTTGAAGATCACTGATCACTATGTGAAAACTGAAAATTTTGATGATCCCCAATTCGACGGCTTAGAGCCATCAAAAATTTCCCCATCCTCCATTAATTTAACAATTTCGGTCCGTCAAAAATAAAAAATTTAACGCCTTGGTCCGTCAAATTTTAAGAAATTTGACAGCATTGGACTGTCAAATATAGGCTTTTTTCACCTCATGGATTTTTGGCTAGTGGTGACAGATTATGACATTTAGGTCATTATCTAAATTCTTCAAGAGGAGACCAAAGTCAAGGAGCCTATCATTAGTTGGAATAAAATAAAATCAGCCAAACATGGAGGGTCATAACTAAATAAATTAATATTAACATAAAAATTAAAATAAAATAAAACAAACAGAATTTTTTTTTTTTTTTCTATTTTCTCATCCTCAAACCACTCACTTAGGGTTCATCATGACCTATTGATAGAAATACTCCGTAACTTGTTAAAATATTGATTATTATTGATGTAGTTTAACTTATGTAGTTTGTTTAAGTTTCTTCCATTTCTTGATCTTTAAACATGTTTAATTTTTTGTTCTCATCTTTCTTTCCTTGAAAGAACAAGTTTCCAGAATCTTGTGGATGTTCCAAGAAAAAGTCTTATTAATGTTTGTAATGGTTAATTAAGATAGGGTTTATATTTTTTTTGTGGGTAATTTTTGTGTTAAAATATAATCTATTTTTAAGATATGTTCTATTGATGCTTTAATTCCATCTCCAAAGAAAATTGAACAAGTGTGTTCTATAGTTTGTTATGGCTTTGAAAATGTAGGAATGGACTAGGTTTTTAATTTTTGGGTGTAAAATTTGGGGATGAAAATAACATTTACATTAGACTTGGGTGGGATTTGAAAAATAAAAAATAAATAATTATTTGATCACCAACTTCCAAATGATGTCATTTTCAAAAAGGTTTTATGGACTTTGATTGGGTTATAAAAACCAATAGGGTAATTAATACTATTTCAGTAATATAGTGTTCAATGATTACTATGAAGGCCGAATGATAAAGTTCTTGAAACTCTATAAAATGAAATCAATAGCAGTTATTAATTACTATGAAAATGTAACATATAATGATGTTCCCAAAAAACACTATCAATTAATGATTGCATCACCAAGGGTGGAGACAGGATTTTCTTGTAGTTGGGGCAAACTATGGTTTGTTGTATAGTTGAAGTACTTGAAGATGAATGGTTTTAGGGAGAAATTCAGAGGTTTTTTATTAGAAGTTGAAGAAAATGATGTTTAGGTAATTTCCAATTAACATATGAGAAGGCCTGGTCAAGACACGATATCAGCAACAACAAATTAAAGAAGAGAGGCAAAAATTGAAGAGAGGTGAGGGCGTGGGGGCAAATGGGGCATGTAATTAGTTGAAAATATAGGGGTGTCTCAAAGTTCTGTAGGGGCAACTGTCCCCACCATCTCCTTACTAGCTCCGCCCCTGAGCATCGCGTACAATAACATTTCAAAAAAATCCTTATGGAAAGTAATGCATAGTGATTTTTGAACGTCATAGATTGTCTTAATTGTTGTAGTGAGACTAGCTAACTCATATTATATATAGATGATAACTTGCACATTGTTAAACTCTTGCCCAACTTGAATTTCTAGGCAAGGCTCGAGAATAATTAGCCCAACCCTGCTTTGTGGGGGTTCAAGATCAAGGCTCTAGTTTGCATATTTTCAGATCGAACAGGTTAAGTGTGTATTATCTACTCCTGAGACGAAGCGAACCAATTCGTGTTGTCTTCATGACAATGGGGAACATGTTGTTCTACCCCTTTTTTGGTCAAGTTTAGATGCCTCCAATGTTGATTTAGTCAATGTTAATAATAACCATGCCTTGCATTTTGGCCTATGTTAACTATGAGTCGTGATAATCCAACGTCCCTTCACAAAATTGTAGATCACGTGTCTCGGGATACACAAGAAAAAGATTTATGATTATGTGTATCCTGGGGCAAATAATCTACGGATCTATGATGTGGTAGGGGGTGTCAAAAAATCATCATTCATTAAAGGTACCCCTATGTTTTCAAACTATGACATGCCTCCTTGACTTAAGTCTTCTTCTCCTAGATTAATACAAATGACCTCAATGTCCCCTAAGAAACTGCCTTTAGGGTATGTTTGATTGCACATGGAAAATAGGGTGGAAAAATCAATTTCCATGGAAAATGACATTTTTCAAGTGTTTGATTGCACATGGAAATGAAAATTCATTTTCCACCCCAATCAAAAAGTGAAATCCACCCATATTTTTCATCCAAATTCTTTCTCCACTCATATCTTCTTCTTTCCTACCACTACCATGACCATTACACTAACCTCGTCGTCATCGTCATAACCGTCGCCATCGTCATCGTTGCCGTCTCCGTCTCCGTCTCTATCATCACCATCTCCTGCCACCTTCTCTCTCTTTCTCTCTTCTTCTCCTTCTTCTTCATCCTTCACCTCCTCCACCACCACGTTTTCCACCCATCTTCCTCACTTACCTCCGCCGTCGTCACCATCACCATCACGTTTTCCCTTCTTCTTCCTCACTTACCTCCACCACCACCATCACCGCAGCCGCTGTCACCACCACCATCTCTGTCGCTGTCGCCGCCTCCGCCACATCCTCCCCTTCCTTCTTCCTCCTCATCTTCTCTTCTTCTTTTTTCTCATATTTTTTTCATGATTTTACCCAAGTAAAATGAAACAATGAAATTTGATTTTCCAACCCTACCTATTTTCCACCTCTATTTTTTCATGAATTTCAAACTTCATGAAAATTCACTTTCCATGCAATCAAACATACCCTTAGTCTACTCTACAAATTGGGTTCATAGTCTACGACAACCTTCATATTATACACGTGGCACATTTGTAAGACTTTTATGAATTACATGGTGAGGTTGTTTGTTTGACCATCTGACTATGACAATGTTTGATTGGTCAAACAAATATTTCTTATTTCTCTTAGTGAGTGTTCAATAGAACACAACATATAGGATGTTATAACGTAAAGACCCTTCAAAACTATATTTATAAAAAAGGTTAGTGTTACCGTCAACTCTAACCGACCATCATCCCTAATTCCAGAATGTTGAAACCTATTATCCAATTGTCATGATCTAGGGATGACGGTAATTCGAGGTTGACAATATCAATTTCTTATTTGGAAACTCTCTCTTGGTTGTGCTAATATGAAATCGGGTGCACCGTCTTTGTGGTGTACCCGACAGGAACCTTATATTGCGCCAAAAGTCTGAATATTTTTCTGTGGTTGTTTCCCACAGATCACCAAAGCCTTACTTTCAAGTTCATATTCATTCCCCAAATAAAAGGAGAACTTCCTCTTTCATGTTTTGAGGATTTTTTGGTCTAGCACATTAGTGCTGTCATTGGATCGGATCAGACCCGAAATCCAATTTATTCTGATTTGATAATTTTGGATTTGGATACTTAAGGGACATTTGCTTTGATATGATAACTTTGGATCTTGATAATTAAGGGACATGGGTGTTGAGTTTAATTAATCCTACATCAGACACACATTTCCTTGTCTCTCACCTTATAAGTTCTTGGGTTTGGATCTAGTTTCATATCGGACACTCATTGCGTTGTCTCTCTGCTTAATGAGTTCTTGGGC
Source organism: Akebia trifoliata (assembly GCF_017979445.1). NCBI lineage: Eukaryota > Viridiplantae > Streptophyta > Magnoliopsida > Ranunculales > Lardizabalaceae > Akebia > Akebia trifoliata. The sequence goes on from NC_141383.1 coordinate 20,352,368, forward strand.
CTCTCCACTCATTGCCAATTGATTTCTTAATAGTTAACAATACTATTGTGACAGTTATAAATGCACAAGATTGGGTGGGGATACAATTTTTGATAATTTATCGAATCGACTATAGATTGGTCATATTGGCCTAATTCATTAAGATGAGAGAGTATGACAATTATATTATGGGTCAAGATCCCTTGACTCCTAAGAATGACTCATGAGAAAAACACATGATGCTAACCCTTTAAATGCAAAATCCAATGGTTGAGATTTATCCTTGGGATAAGTACCTCTGAGATTTGCATTATCAAGATACTCAGAAATCTCAACCATTGAATTTTGTGTTTAAAAGATTGGGATCATGTCTTTTTTTTTCGTAAGTCGTCGTTAGGAGTCAATGGATCCCAACCTTTATATTATATATTTTGTTTAAATATATGCAATCCATTTAGATTTTATATGTATAGCAAATCAGATTTGATCCCATCCAAACCCCGATCAATCCGACAAGCATTGAAAACAATCACTATCATATGGATCCTAAATCGACCTCAATCCAATCAAGATTAAATGCATTGCAGCCCACCTAATAAGTGGTGCTAAATATTAATGGGTCTTGGGATTGTGCCATTCATATTTGATCAATATAAATTGAATTATACCCTAAATTCAATCCATTCCGATCCAAAAACTTAGGGTTTGGTCGATATGGATCCAATATTATCAAATAGGTTCTAGATCAACATGTCCCAATCCAATATGGACCCAATCCAATAAAACATAAGAAAACATTTTAAACTTCTTCTATACTCTTTTGTAAATATATGACGAATATTTATATTTTACATATATCGCACAAATTGGATTTGATCTTATTGGAATCCAATCCAATTGTTATGAAATCAAACTTGGATTCAAATATCGAGACCTGATAAGGCACCAATCTATTAGGTTATCAAATTCAACCCAGATCCAATCTCTCTTATCAATTTGATTCCAGGCAGACCCTGATCCATTCGAAATCTGGTCCATTAATGACAATCATAGGGCCTAGGAATATCAATGAATCAAGTCTAAATAAGGTCGGGGTCCAAATAGGACCAATCTGATTAGGATTTGGTTGGATCCGGAACTGATCATATAAGAATTGGATTAAATTTTTTATCGGATCTCAATATTAGGATCAAAATCTGATCTGAGAACAATCCAATGGTTCAGATCAGATCAAATCAGAGTTGAAAAACAACATATAAATATACTTCATAAATATAATGTCCATATACTTTCTCACATGATATGAGAACAGATCAATAGGTTATCACATCAGATATCCTTATCAAAACCCAAATCCTCGATCCATATCATCAGATCAGATTTTGGGTCTGATCTGATTGGATTGACAATCCTAGTGGCATGTGGCACACTAAAGAAACTAGGTATCAGATTGCAACCCAACACCTAAAGTACTAGATCTTCATTTGTGTGTGTATGAATGTGTGTGTGTGTGTGTGTGTGTGTGTGTGTGATAGGGACAGAAGACAAGTTAAGTCATTTGGACCATAATTAACATTATCAAATTCACACAAATAATTCAAAGGGAAGGTTTGACAATTGATCTTTATTAATGGCCTATTTGTTCCTTGAACGCTAAGTCAGTTTTATTGGGGAAAGGGTCGACCACATTGCTCCCCTCTCCGCATCAACTGCACCAAAGACCTCTCTCTATCTTACATTAAATTACCATAAAAATGAGAGTCACATGTAAGCAAACACACCCTCATTTCAAGCTTTCCTCCCATTTCTTATGTTAGTCTATCAGATTCAAGCTGTCAACCTTTCAATCCTCTCCCTCTACTAAGATCTCTCCTCACATTTCACTTCTCCATGCTTCCTCGTCTTCTCTTATTCTTCCTTGATCATCATGGCTTTGAAGATCTCACATTTGTTAGGGACAATTCTTTGGTTATCTCTCCTCTTCTTGTTGATTCATGGATGGTGTAATTTGAACTCCAAGAACAACTCTCTTCCTCTCTCTCATCATAGCTTGATCAATAGGAAAGTTTTCGAGACCAAATTCAACTTCACTGGACACCATCATCATCATCACAAACACCGACACCATGATCGGCAACATCAAAGTCACACATCTAATGTGGTGGTGCAACCCGAACCAGCAGAAAATGAGATCGACCCGCGTTACGGAGTTGAAAAGCGATTAGTCCCAACGGGTCCAAACCCGTTACACCATTGAGATTCTTTGGGTTTGATTATGGTTGTTACAATCATCTCTTTCAATAACAGAAGACGTGGCTCTGATCAAAATTGAGTGATCAAGAAACAAGATTTGTCCACCGATGCCACCCCAAATTTTTGGGATAAAGCTTTGATGTGGTGATGATGATGATGATGATGACGATGATGACAATGTACAATCAATTTGTTTGAGGAGAAAATGGTTAGTGAGTGATCTCATAACACTTGTATGATTGAATTCTTTTTCAAGTGAACTTAAGTCATATCAGATTTAATAACTCACTTGTTGATTCATGTATGGTGTTCTAATGTGTATGTGTGTATGTATGAACAAAAAGAAGAAGAACAAGATGAGTTTTGAAGTTTTAAGTGAATGTTTTTTCTCACCGTATATGATGCTAAGTGTTTGTAGATATTGAAATATCTTTGTTTATCACTATAAATTACTATCTACACACATGGTGTGGTGTGGTGTGGATTTGTGTTTGTTACTTGGGTTTGAACTAATGAGTAGTTGTGACGGCACGGCACATCATGGGGAAGAGGAAATTTAGTTACAAGAAAGAATAAATTAGTTGAGGTTGATTAATGTAGAGACTTCGCTTTCTTGAATGTGATGTTTAAGGAATATTTTATTTGGTGGTAGAGATCCCATAGTTTTAAAATTTGCCTGAGTTGACTCGAAATTTTGCCGGGTTGGCTTGACCCAATTAAATTTTGACAGGACTCAATGGAGCTAACTCGTAATCTACTTGGTACACAACATGAAAAAAGCCCATATTTGACTGTCCAAGGCCATCGAATACAGTGAACATAAACATTTTTTATGCCCATGAGTCATTGAAATTTAATTTTTAAAATTTATTTAGTTTTATTTGATTTATCCGAGTCGATTGGCAAGTCCTTGACTTGACTCGATCGACATTTACGTCGAGTTGAGTCTTTGGGTTTTGAAACCATGGAATTAACACTGGTAGTTGTCTTTTAGAAGGGCCACATGGTTTGTAAGTTTCCCGAGGCTGTATCATCCAATCAAAACTCGCCACGGGGACAAGTACACATTTTTTCTATATCTTTGGTTGGGCCTAGAACACTTTCAAGAAAAAGTTTACAATGGGAAAAATCAAGCAAAACCAGAAAGGCTGTGAAGCCTGTGAACACACTTGATGTCAACTTTATATAATTCAACAAACCATCATTGACTTCCACTAAGGTTAGTGGGTAAAAATCTCCACTAGAGGATTCTCCAATTAAAGCTTTGGCATGAATTACTCATTTCAACATTACCAACTTGAATTGGTGCCATAAAGTGGATTTAAATTATAATTTAACTCTAATTTGATTAGATCATGATTAAGTTATCTTTTATCGTAATTAGAATTTAATTCCCATTTTATCTTATATGATTAAGTTGCAATGATCCTAATATTCTTCAAGAAAACACACTATTTACCTTAGTGCAATGTATTACGCCTCTAAGGGCACACGTTAAATTGCAATAAATTCGCTTTGAAAATTGAAATCTGAGGGTATTTTGGTAAAATATAATTTTTTTTAAAGACATTTTTTTATACAAAGTCCAATTTACAAAGTGTAGTTATTGCACTTTAACATGTCTCCTTAGGGCACACGTTAACAAAATTCATAACAGAAAACTTCTACGATGGATACTGCTCTCGCTTCGAAAACTTGCGCATTTGCTCTTATTCCTCATCATAAAATAAGTTCAATTTCTAATTTTTGAGGATACACATTTTCAACATAGAGTAAATTGGTGGCACTTTAGCTAATTAAGATTATTATAATTTTAAATAAATCACAAGTGGGTCCCATTAGTTTTTTGAAGTTGGACCACTTGGAAACTTATTCTTCTCATTGAAGAGAATAGTTTCATGTTTTAAGTTGTCAAAAATCCATTATGAGTTAATGACAAATCAGCTCCAAAGAACCCCTATTAGCCATGGTTTGTTGTATGTGGTTTATAAGATTATTGAGTTTATAAGAGAAACTCTTTAGTCCCACATCGGATAAGAATAAGAAAATTGTCTAGTTCTTATATAGAACTTCTTATATCACTTAAGTGTATATGAGAGAGAGACTTGGATAAGCCCACGCACGCGCACAAGGGGCCCGTGGGTTCAAGAAGGATTTGATCCATTATCCTTAATGCGTATGCGGGCACACGATGCGCGCGCAGGGGGGGTGCAAATTTCGTTAATTTGGCTTCACGTGCGCGATGGACCCTTTTGCTGTTTAAACGTGCAAGCATTCTGTTTTCCTTTTGCATTCTTTGAGAGTATAAACAGTAGCGTTCGGTTCGCTAGACGTGTAGATTGTAGTGCTCCTCTACACGTGTGATCGTTGTATCCTGGGAAACAATTGTTCATTGATCCGTGTGCACCAAGTTGCGGGAACAAAATTGTCTTAAGGACATTGTGTTGAACACAAGTTTCGGTCAAACTTTTATTTTGTTCATTCTCGGGTATCTACCGCTTCAACAATTTCAACAAATAATTGAAATGCTCCCAACTTCAATATATTGCAAAATAACTTTCATTGTCTTTGACCTGTAGGTAAAAACTTTGATTTATCTAACGCTTAATTTATTTGACAAAGTCATCCAAGGTTAAAAGTTATTATTATTATTTTTTTACTATCCCTTATTTTATTGGGACAATGACCGCAAAGTCCTATTTTTTTAAATATATTTTAAAAAGTCCTTTTTAAAAAAATATGAATTGTTTAAAACCCAATTTATCAAATATTAGTCTAGAAAGGATTTTTTAAGCGAAAAAACCATAATTACTCTTTAATGATTTTTTTTAATTTAAAGAAACATGTTTATTTGATAATATTTGTGCTACTCCTATGTTTTATAATTAATGACACGCCCTTTAACAATGGTCATCTCTTTTAGATCAATTAAAAAAAGAAATTTATTTCTTTTACCAAAACTAGTCATCTTTAAATCACATTGATGATGATGATTACACCAATAATGATGATGGAGATGAGTATGATCATCGTTAAATTGATTTGTTCTATGAATATTAGATTTATTAAAATATATAAATAATTTTAGATAATTAAAATATAATTTTAAAACTCGACTTGAATGTAAATCGAATTGATTCAACTCAAAAATTAGCAAGTCAAAACAAATGAGTCAAATAAAATAAAATTGAATTTAGTTTTTAATAAATAAAATATTTATTTTTTATAGAAATATTATTAACTAAATAAATTGATCAAGTTTTTTATTTGGCCCCTTATATTTTTATATCAAACACTTTATAAAGTTGTTAAAAGGGTATTTCAAGTATTTTTCTTAAAAAAATCTTTAAAAGATCCTTAAGAAACTAATATTTTATCATGTGGGACTTAAATGGTCCGTATTCTTTACTAGGAAACTATTACATACATATTCTCAATAAAGACTCCTTCTAAATCATTCTCCCCATTTTACTTGACAAATTCATCTAAGATAAAATAATAAATTTAATTTCTTTCATTGATCTAGAAGTTGAAACATAAGAGAAAATCAAGTAATTAATCAAATTGGCTTGGGAGAAGTGGAAATTTTTTTATTCATGTTTGAGGATTTTTTCTTTTCTTTTCTTTTCTTTATTTTTTATTTTTTTATTTTTTATTTCCAAAAAGGGTGGGGGGGGGGGGGGGTTGTTAGATCAAGGAATTTGGGAAGGTTGAAGCTCAGGGTATGCTTTCGTTAATCTTTAGTAAAAGACTGTTGGTCAAGGGGTATGCAAGTAAAAATTGGAGGAAGTGTCTCAAATATATATGGATCAGGATCCATATACACATAAGGCTGCTCATAAAGCTACAACGTGTTTTGTCTTATATAGGCAAAAAGGTTCGGAATGGGCCAATTTTTTGTGAGGATGATCTCCTCACCAAAAATCAGCCCATTCTGAAACTTCTAACCCCATGTTTTTCAAGTTGAAGAATTTTGGACCATCCATTTTTGTAAACCACTTTTGATGGGGTTAGAAGTTTTGGAATGGGCTGATTTTTTGCAAGGATGATCCCCTCACCATAGAGACCATCTTCACAAAAAATTAGGCCATTCCGAACCTTTTTACCCATATAAGACAAAAACATTGTAGCTTTATGCGTAGCTTTATGTGTCTACGGATCCTTACCCAATATATATATATATATACATACATGTGTCTAGGGAAAATTTGCAATGGGGTACTACTTACTCTCACAAGAATTTTTAAAATTTATATATTCCTATCAATAATTTTTATATGTTTTTGAGTTTGTCCTCATGTTTGGAAATTTTTGGCAAATGCACCCACCCCCATCCTGGTCAATTTTTTTGAGTTCATTAGAACCCCATTTATTTGGTTTATAAAAAAGAATAACATTTTAAATTTTTAGTTGACGACAAGTAGATGGAAATGGAGTAATTGATGCAATTAATTATATAACTATAAGGGATGTAGACACCCTAATTTATTCAGACCGAACGAAAGCTTTTGAAATTTAGTTTAGAGAAGTCTTCGAATTGGATCAAGTGAGACCCATTTCAGTGGAGCCCAACTCTCTAAGATAATTTCAAAGATTATTTAAGCCAGGCCATAGGTAACTTACGACCTAGAGGAATTTTTCTCAGGGCCATGGGTCACTTACATCCCTGTGCATTTTGTTAATAGAACATTGGGCATATTATCTTTTCAAGTAAATTAACATTCTAGTACCCTCACCCAAGACCCATTCGGTTAAGTTTGTTAAAACTCATATGCTTAGAAGAAATGACACCTTAAAACCCTTTTTAATGGCTTATTCTTCAAGAAAATCATCTTCAATTACTTCAATACCCATGCATTAATCCCTATCTAATTTACCCTACCAAGTACTTTTTGTAAATTCCTCATTTCTTCAACAATTGACACCAATTCTCCATTGGTCCCTACTTAGGTAGAATTACTCTCATAATCTTGATTTGTTGAGTCTTATTAAAAGTAATTTACTTTAGTGGCTCTACTTTGATCATCTTTAAAAAAATGATTCAATGTAAATTTATCAAATTCAATGCTAAGACAATTTTACATATCCAAAAGAATGTTGTGTGCAAAGACACTCATATCCCTAGGTCATTAGAAGTCTAGATAGGTAGAAAGTTTAGAATACCCAAAATCTAAGTATTAATTCACATACCATTTGATTTGATTTTCTTCCATAATTGACTTAAAGTCTAGGGGCTAAGACCATTTTGACTCCTTAAGAACTCTTTAAAAATTAGTGAATTTTTATTAACCTATCTTTTGATCATCTTGAGTGGTTAAACTCATAATGAGTAAAGATTATCAAAACCATTTAAATGAAGAGTGGATGAGGTCATTCTATGATTTTCTCATGAATTATTTGAAATCTAAGTTTTATGACAAAATTATCTCCGATGATCTCCCAAAATCCTATAAATAAGAAACATTTCCAAGGCAAAAAAGAAAATGAAAAAAAAGATAAACAGCTTTAGTGATCCCAAATTCTGTCAAATTCTCTCTAAACCTTCTAAATCCTCCTAAAGTATGTCCAATTAGTTTCTTATATTTCCATACTAAATGAAGAAGAGAAAAGAATGAGAAGACACAAAAGTAAGGTGCTACATTTAATTTTTATTTTGAGATTAATTTCCTCATAAATCCCTCTTTGCAACACATCCTTTTTTTAAAAAAAATATTTCATGTACATTTAAATTTTAAGTATGTAATATTTAATTCTCCAATTAATTTGATGACTTGGGGGTTGAGAGTAATCAATCTTTAGAGGTAAGTTCCCCTTATAAATCCATAATAAATTCTTATTGAGCATTTAATTTTTAATTTCTTGTTATTTTAATTTCATTTACTTTTACAAGATTTCTTTTATGTTTACTAACTTAAATTTCTTTTCTTTCCATAGTTAAGGAAAAAGAGAGTAATTCTTCAACATGAGATAATCTTCCCTCTAATAAGTCATGTAATAAATTTCCATGAAAATCTCTTATGTATAAATTGTTCACAAACACCACATCTTTTTATTCTAAAAGGACTAAGAGTTAAAAGTAAAATTTACCTAGATTTACACTTAACTCTCTAAGTCAATAAAAATAGTCCCTTAGAGATGCAAAATCGTGCATAAAGATTCCTAATTTTATTATGGTGGTATCCAATTCATGAATGTTTCCTAAAAACTTAACCAACAAAAATACGCTCCTAAGTGAGCACATAAGCCTTTAAAAGAGAGCTTTGGGGTCAAAAAATGATAGAAACCAAGTGGATTCATTCCAAAATCCTAAACTCACAAAAAAAAATCAACAAGCATATATTTTGATGTATCGCGTGTTCATCATCTTAATTTCTCTAGTTTGTAAATTTAACTATAGTTCGTTGATATCTTAACTTCTATCATCTCCTCTACTATTAAAAAAGACAAAAAAAAAAATAGTTTTAAAACTTAATTTAACGATTATTTTGGTAATCATCTTTGGATAGGAAGGACAATGTGCTTAACACCTTGTCCTTCAATTGAACTCCCTTACCTTAAATTCTCTAGGTAGATCAAAAATCCTTTTTCTTTTAGATATGAGAGTCACTACAAGTTAAGAAAAAATAAAATTTTAAAATATTTTTATGATGTCCATTCGCACCTTAATTGAATGGTGACACTTCCAAACCTCAAGTAGATGATTTCAAACCTCTTCAAAGATTTCGAAACCTACGTATTTACAAAAGAGGTAAATGCAATTGTCAAAATGTTAGGGATCAACATATAATTATGCTAAACCATAGAGGGGGTGAAAGTGTAATTTATCCAAAATTTTCTCCAAGATGTTGAAAATTTCTGGCTTTGGAAATAAAAATCAAAGGGTATTTTATTCTATCTTGAAGCCAAAGGTATTGAGGTCATTTTGCATTAATTTATTTGAAAAGACCAAGGTCCTGAAGGCATGTAGGCATTTTGGACCTTTGGTCCTATTTGAGTTTCTTATATATGTTTTGAATAGAAGGCATTTCTCATTGACTTAGATCTTCTCTCATAGACTAATAAAAAATAATCTAAATGCCCTTTTCTTCAATCTTTAACAAAATATCTTTAGAATTATCTCCTCGAAACCACTCATCTTCAAATTCTTCAACCTTATCAAGCAAGTATAGATTGCCCCCTTAACAAGAAAACCCTAACTCGTGTCCTGGACTCTAAATTACCATTAATAACCAACCAACAAAGTTGTCCCATCCTTCATAAGTAATAAATTGAATAAATCCATTCTCCTTCAATTGAATCTCAAATCAAATAACCCAAAGACATTGTAATAAATCAAATAGGTCAGACTAGTTAAAATCATAATTTTAAAACTCGTTGAGTCAACTTGAAACTTGGCTGATTTGACTGGAACCAAGTCTGAATCTTTTTTTTGGCTTATCGTGGGAACCAAGTCTGAATCTGTCATACTTTTTTCCTTTCAAAAAATACAATAAATCATCTACAAAAGAATCAGCAAGATAATGTGAGTATTTAACTCATTCATTCTCACATAAAACAATTGAAAAATAAATCATCAATAATGTGGAATATCATGAACAAAATTTCTTCGATGATCTCTACTATTAAATACATCTAAAGACAAATTAATAGCGATAAGTTAACACAAAAATTAGAAAGTACCTTTCACTTTAGATTAATTCTAACCATCATCCCTTACCAAAACTAATAATATTCACGCAATCATTACCCTTGTAGGGACATAATAATAAACACATCTTATTCTCTCTAGGGCCCGCTCAAGCATAAGGAAACTAAGATGGTTGCCTAGGCCCCACGATTAGAGAAGGCTCCAAAAAAATTTGTTAAGGGTTATCACGGTAATTCCAAAAAAAAAAAAAAGCAATAAACCCAAACGTGGAGTCTTTCACAATTTTTTAATTAATCATTGAAACTTCCTACTATGAAAATTTCTTTAAAAATAATTAGTAGGCCCTTACAAGTTAGAAGTGGAAGGATTTCCACACACACACACATAATAGGTGATAAGATCTTTCAAGATCTCTTGATTCCAACAAAGTGTTTGTTTACCATGTTGACACTGAAATTTGGATCTCACATATGCCCCCACCTTCACATTTAAATTTAAGAGACCGGATCGTATGAACCCATGGTGGAGGATTGAATTCCGCCTCCCACACCTCAATGCATGCCACATATGCCACAATCCAAGGAACTAATGCCTCAAGTATCTCCCTTTTTAAAATTTCTTTGAATTGTGGCTTTTGTGACATGTGTTGAGGTCTAGAAGGAAGATTTTAATCCTTCATCTTGGGTGCATACGATCTGAACTCTTAAATTTAATATAAAATTTAGATGTTGTTCAAAAATCAAGAAAATTATAACTCACAACACTATAATCACGTTGGTTAATTTTCAAAATTATAACAATATCCTTTTTACTATGTAATCATTAGATCCATGCCCTTTAAAATTTCAATATTATGCATCTCTTTCGCACAAGACTTGTTAAAGTTAAAAAACAATAATAATAAATAATAAATCAAATCCCTCCCCCCTTTTCCCAAAAATGGCTGGTTTCCAAAAAAATGTTAAAACCACCATTCTTCAAACTTCAAAGTTAAAAAATATCTTTTGAACCCCTTTTAAGTTAAAATTTTCAAAATAAAAATAACCGTTACAAAATCCCACCAAGCAATGTTTTTACATTATCTCCTCCCAAGTTTTCAACTCTCATGCCATCAAATGCGTCAAAGCTGACCAAGCTCCTTCATGAAAATACTAACACCTATAAGATAAATTAGAGCACTTTCTTCTAATTTTGAAGAAATCTCTTTTGAGTTCTATTGGACTGTTTCCAAGAAATTTTGTGTAGTGATCTTACTTTTAAAAACGGACCGAACCCGTTCAGATTAAGACCAAACCGAGACTGATAAATATCGGTTTGAGACTGGGTTTGCCCCTCCAAGACCGGACCGAACCCATTCTAAGAAGAAACCCAAACCGAGAATCGATTTATTATATTATGTTTATTTTTACTAATTATAACACAAAGTAGCACTTGGTGAGTTGCTAAGATGCTGTGGCATTGCCACATCCAAGGTTTGAATCACATAAATCTCTTTTTATTTAAATAAATTCAATACAAACCTTTGAAGTTCGGTTCTATCCAAACCCTAGATTTTAGGGTTGGTCTTGATTTTAACCATACCCAACCCAAATCAGAAATTTCAGTTTGGTTCAATCCAGTACATTCGAGTTTTCCCGAATGTACATCCCTATTAAAATGTAATGACTTTGCCTTTGGGTGGAGTCCTTAATCCCAGCTAATCAATCAATAATAATAATAATAATTCAACTCACATCTTTCAAATCTTAGATACAAATCTTCATCTCTCTCAAAAATTATCTTTCTACTGAAAGTGCTTGCAAGAGATTGTATTTGATTTGGAGCATAAAGCCCCAAGGTATTCTTACATTGGTAAATTTTATATTTTAATTAATTAAAAATAATTTTAATTGATTTTCTCCTTTATCGTCTTTTTAATCCCCAATATTTATGTGTGACAATATTATTTATAAGATATACTTAGATTAGATTTTACTCAAACATTAAAGGGCCTGTGTGGATACACCTCTTCGTGCAAGAGTAAAAGTTCAATATCTCCCTGCAAGAGTAAAAAACCTCTTCGCGGAAGAACAGGTTCTTGGCGTTTCTCAATAAAGAACAAAAAATCTCTCTCCGCAAGAGCAAAAACCTCTCCACACAAGAACAAAAATCTATCCAAACGTTTGCTAGCTCTTCACAGGAACAGAAGTCGTCAAGAAGTTCTATCCAAACGTAGTGTAAGTTATAACAATTTTTAGTGAAATCTTTACCCATGAAAATAAAGAATAATTTAAGCAAAATCTTACCTATGATTGACTTCACAAGAAAATTTAATGGACTAACCATATTATCTATTGAAAAAGATATATTAATAAAATTTGAATATAAAATCTTAATTAGTAATTTTATATCTCAAAAAATAAAAATAAAAATAAAAAATTTAATTATTTTTTTATTATCTAAATATATAATTATTATTATGTATATTAATTACTGGATAAGCAAGGGTCATCCACTTTTGTTCTATGTGTTCCTTGCGCTTTGAAAAGTTATGAGAAAGGATGGTCCTCTAATGAGAGTGATACTGCGAGACTTAATTTGTGTTATGAGTGAAAATGCACAAAATAAAGTATATTTTCAAGATAATTGGCACAAAGTATATTTTCAATGTAAGGAAACCTTCAACCATCTGTAATATAGAAATAAATGGCAAAAATATCTGACACAGAGAACCGAATAAATTCTTATTCTTACTTAACCGACTCAAAGAAGGAATCCAAAACCGAAATATTCAATTTTTACTCCCATTCGATGATTGTACCCATGAACAACACCCTTTTAGCTAAAATACATATACTTCTTACCATGTCGAAGGAGATCCGATCCTTGAAGGATCCCCATGGCCATGTTGATTTGCTTAGAATCGAACCAAATCTAAAATAATAAGATCTAGTTAAATGGCTTCCCAATCACTAAAAATCTATAAATCCATCAAAATTACATCTACCACACAACAAGGAACAACCATTAAAGCACTCACTCACTTTTTGACCCCACCCAACCCACAAACATGGCAAGAGAAGCTCTTCAAACCCACCCCCCAAACAAAAAACAAAAGAAAAACAGAATCCCACCATGGACTTTGCTATACAAAAAAGTTTCCTAGAGATAAGTACACAAGCTTTCCTAGAGATAGGTTTGTATTGATGATCCCTAGGAATACGTTCCATATCTCAAGCACCAGGAGCTGCATCCTTAACCCTACTCTGCAAGTACCCACCATACTCTCTAGCATAATCCTTCACATGGCTAGCTGTATCTGCTATCCTGCTTCTTGCATAGTCGACCCGGGTTGAACCGGGTGGGTTCCATCCTTTAAAGTACTTGTAAATCCAAGACAACACGGCCAAACCGAACCCACACATTGACAAGAACCCAGAAATGGTAATGAAGAGAACCGTCCCTATTGGGACCCATATTGGGCTTGATATGAGAATCAACGGTCCAAAAAAGATAAAACCCAAGACAGTTGCTGTTAGGGTTAGTCCTGTGAGAATAAGCAAGATCAAGCCAAAGATCACAAGTGTCAAGAAACCAATCAGTTGGGTTGTGTTTGGCGCATGATCATGGAATCTTCTAAGAAATGTTGTGGGCCCACCACCAGTTGATGATCTTGTGGTTCTTGAGACTTGGCTTTGGGTCTGGGGACGTTCAGCCATTGTTGGAAGGTTTAGCTCACACGAGAGAGAGAGAGAGACAGAGACAGAGTGTGTGTGTGGTGTGGGTTTGTCTAGAGAGAGAGAGAGGGAGAGTGTGTCGTGTGGGTATTATGAGACGAAGAAGGAGAGTTGACACGTGTGAGAGGAATAGCATGCAAAGGCTACACGTGTTGAATCATGGCTGCGTGTGAAGCGTTTAGTACTCCAAGATTTGTTGCAGGAGACGATAGACTTTTTCTCCTTTTTCATCTAGTGTTAATAGACTCACCGAAATAATGGTGCGACGTTGTATCATAGTCGTTGGAACCCAATTTGATAGGTGTTTTAGAGTCTTGTTTTGATTTTGTACTACGGGGAGTTGGTTTGAAGGATGACTACAAATCTTATTCGCCAATCATAAGAAACAATTAAAAGAAAAATAAATTGTAAAATAAAAAGGAATATGTATATATATAAAGTGTGTGGTAAAACTTAGGGTGCTGAACATTTCCCTATATATATATATATATATATATATATATATATATATATATATATATATATATATATATGGGTAGTGTTCAAGGGCAAACTTTTTAGCAAATTTTTTGGCAAAACATTTTTCAAAACATGGGTTAGAGGTTTTGGAATGGGCTGATTTTTGGTGAGGATGATCTCTACGGTGAGTAGATCATCCTCACCAAAAATCAGCCCATTCCAAAACTTCTAACCCTTGTTTACCAGTTGAAAAATCGTGGACCGTCCATTTTTTGTTAACTATTTTTGATGGGGTTAGAAGTTTTGGAATGGGCTGATTTTTGGTGATGATGATCTCCTCACCATAGAGATCATCATCACCAAAAATCAGCCCATTCCAAAATCTCTAACTCATGTTTTGAAAAATGTTTTGCCAAAAAGTTTGCTAAAAAGTTGGCCATTGAACGCCCCCCTATATATATATATATATATATATATATATATATATATATATATATATATATATATATATATATATATATATATATATATACACACACACATCAAAAACACTTTAAACCAAAAAATGAATCATCATGGAAGGAAATGTGCAGCCTATATATATTGGGTGGGGATCCACATACACATAAAGTTGCTCATAAAGTCACAATATATTTTGTCTTATATGGGCAAAAGGATTCGGAATGGGCTGATTATTTGTGAGGATCATCTCTATGGTGAAGAGATCATCCTTACCAAAAATCAGCTCATTTTAAAACTTCTAACTCTAATTTATAAGTTGAAGAATCATAGATTATCCGATATTTATAAAATTAATTTTGATGAGGTTAGAAGTTTCGGAATGAGATGATTTTTTGCAAGAATGATCCTCTCACCTTAGAGATCATCCTCACAAAAAATTAGTCCATTCCAAACCTTTTTGCCCATAAAAGACAAAACACGTTATAGCTTTACGTGTCTACGGATCCTAATCCATATATATATTTAGACTATTAGTGATATTGGTATTTCCATATTGAGCTATTTTCACATTCTGTTTATGGGATTGACAAAATATTATAAGTTGTTTAAGGTTTTTAGAATCACTAGACTCTTAGCACTATAAGAAAATAGGAAATTTTAAACAAAATTATGAAACGGGTTATGGCAGCTTTTTATGAAAAAACAGGTTTGCACCATTTCTTAGTATTAGTTTTAGATCTATAACCTCCAAAGAAGACTTTCAGATTTCAAATTCGAATATAAATGAGAGAGACGGAAACTCTAACGAAGCTCAATCTTTATTTTCAATCAACTGTTATCTAATTTCACCATGTTTCTCGTCCTCTAACGAAGCTATATCTTCGATTTTCATATTATTCTTTGCTTTCTCACATCTAATCTTTCTTTCTCAGACCTTAACGAAGCTCCATCTTCATTTTTGAGTGTTCTTCGATTTCTCAAATCCTCAAATCCTACGAAGCTCTATCTTCATCTCAATCAATCTCAGACTCTCAATACATGAGTGCAGAGGGAAATTTTTCTAGGATTTTGATTTCTCTTTGAGATCCTCCAAGTTTCAGCTTTGTCTTCTTCATCTATGTCGAAGGTCAGAGATGTGGCTCAAGCAATTAGACATTATGAATGATGTTATAGCAGAAGATTGCTTGGATAATATTGTTTGGTTGTGTTGTAGCATTTAAATCTTCACCATGATCTCCACCCTTTATATATGTGTTGTGTCCATGATATATTTATAGCTGATAGTCACATTCAATATTCACGAGGCAAATTTGATGTGTGCATCAAAGATTTGGCTAACACTGTGTAATGTAGATCATGGTTTTCAAATCCGGTTTCTCATATTGGTCCCCATGAATACCGAGATGTATCAAATGAGTCAACTCTTATTAGAAAGTTAAATCATTTCAAAAGGTTTAAATGAATTTTAAAATAATATTTACAAAAAAATTATTATTTTTTCCTGTGATATATATACTAATGTAATATAAATTATAAAATGAAAGAAAGAAATGAGAATCCATACCTTTATGCAGAACAAGTTTTAAATTTCTGCAAATAGGACCGAAATGAGAAGCATAAAGTTCCTTGTCGATCTCAATTAAGATTTTAAACTATGAATTGTAGATCCAAGTGCAATCATTCTGAACTCTTCTGATTGATCGAGATGCTAAAATTTCACCTCTAAATATAATTTATATATAAATTGGAGGGGAAGTATCAAATCTCAAGTATTACGAATCACTATACTCAATTAACCTAATTTATAATCTAAGAACAAAAACTAATCATATCTACACTGATCAAAAACTAATTTTTCTCAAAATTTTATTTTCTAACCTAAGTCGAGCTTTGGATAACTCCCAATAACACTGTCCGTAATGTCTAATCGCTTCAGCAACCTCTCTAACCTTCGACAAAGTTGAAGATTCAAGAATAATAGCCGAAGAGGCGAACCCTAGAGCTCTCTCTCCTCTCGATTTATTCTTCTTTAAAACATAAGAATTCTAGTACTTAACCTGTGCCTTCTTCTTCCATCTTCTAGATCTCCTGAGGCAACCATGTTGAGGAACTCTACGAGACTTCCTTCGAAACTCGTTTCCCTATAAAATCCAAACCCTAATTCTACCATCTTAATCTTTCCAAATCCTCATTGTTCTAGGAGTTTTTTCTCTATCCATGGCATCCACAGAGGAATCCTTGAGAATTACTTCCACTCATCTACCAAGGTAATGCCTCACGAGATCTAGAAGATTGAAGAAGAGGGTTTGAGGGTTTGGATAGAGCTTCTTGGCGACATCTACTCCTGCAGGGAGCTAGCAAACGTTTGGATAAAGCTCCTTAACTTTTTTGCTCTTACATAGAGAGATTTTTGCTCGTGTGCAGAGAGGTTTTTACTATTTGTTGAGAAGCCCCAAAAATATGTTCTTGAGCGGAGAAGTTGAGTTGCTATTGCAAGTAGAAGTTGGGCTTCTGCTTTTGCATAGAGAGGTGTATCTATTCAGGGCCTGTTCGGATACCAGAAGCAGAAGTACTCTGCCAAAGAGTAGGAGTTAGAGTATTCTATGAAGGAGCTGGAAAAGTACTTCTGTGCTGAAAGGGTGTTTAGGAATCAACTCTTTGAAGTACTAACAGCAATACTTTTGTGCTGGAAGTGTGTTTTAAAATCATACTGACTCTTCATGATTTTCGAAAAAAAATACCAGAGTACCATTATATTCTACTTGTTACTAGTTTTTGTTTTTTAGTGTCATAATATGTCTTCAATGTGTACTGTTTTTGACATTTTAACTATAAATATAATATAATTGTATTTAAACCCAAGTACACTCAAAATTTAAAAAAAATTGACAGCATCTCCCTTAAAAACTGGATGTTTTCACCTATCAAAACTACATTCAAAGATTTACGACCAAACATATGTATTTAAATTCAAATGCATGAAAAAGCAAAATAGATAAATCAAAATACATAAATCACCATTATGTATTTATGATAATGGTGATGATGATGAAACATATAGCATCAAGTCTCCTACTCTTTGGTAGCCTTTTAGAAGAATAGATGATGCAATGATCCACTCTTGGAGCCATTTCCACTCTTTGTTGTAAAAGCTCAAATTTGATCAAAATAGAAAATATGAAGTGTAATGATCCAGAAAGTCCATATATCAGACAAGAAAAATTTATGATCAAAGGCCATGTTTAATGGGCAGGCGGGCTATATTTATAGTATGCAGTACCTGAGGGAGGATTTGAAACTTGATTAATTCTCCAAGTAAGTAATTGTAGGATCTCAACACATGACATCTTAAAGTACAACCAAACCCCCAAAGAATTACCAAAAAAAATTATCGATCAACAAAACACAAAAACCAAATATTCAAAATAAAACATGATAAAAAAAGACCTAGAAACACCCATAAACAGAAAATTTCAAAATATACCGAAAAAATAATCAAAAAGCATAACTTTTCTTTTTCAAATTTATACCTTCTGGCCATTGTGGGAGTGAAGATGGTAGCGAAAAAGGCACTGGTTCGACTGAAAAAGGATTAGAGAGTTTGTTCCAATAAAAACACTCGCACTCAAACATCTTCTCAAAGCACTTAAGAGTATCAAATCCCCCCAAAACTCGTAAGTTTCAAGTCTTTGGGTCTTTGCAATTTGTATATGATTCTAAGCATATTCGCTAAGCGAATATTCAATTATTTAAACAGTCATTGATGGAACATTGAAAGCAAAAAAGAATAAAGTAAGATCTAAGAGTTAGTGAAGCACATATAGAAATATGAGGGATATCCTCATAGAAAAACATAAAAAGGTCAAGGGCATTTTTGAAAATCTACAGTATTTTTACTGTGTAAATTGACTACCCACAAGATCTATTTGAAAAGCAGTATTTTCAGACTTCTAGTCAAGAAGCAAATATTGCTCTTGTGCGGAGTAACTCTTGGATGGAGTTCGTTACTCAAACAGTCGCCAAGCGACTTCTAGCTCTCCGCGAGAGTCAAAAGTAGTCAAGAAGTCCTATCCAAACACCTTTTGAAGTTCTTTTTTTTTTTAAAGAATTGGATAATTAGAAAACTACCCTACAAATTAACAAGGGCGACCCACACCAAAACCTTTTTTTTTTGTCTTATATGAGTTAAAAGTTTGATGAAAATCACTCTCATCCTCACCAAAAATCAGTTTTCAAAACTTGCAATCCCATCAAAACTGGTTTTCAAAAAAAAAAAAAAAAAATGAATAATTTATGATTCTTGAATTTGTTTTGATATGGTTAGAAGTTTCAGGACGGTTTTTTTTTTAATTTTTTATGAGGATGATCTCCTCATCATAGAGACCATCCTCACCAGTTGGGATGCCAATAGCATTTCTCTAGACAAATCATCATTGCATTGTATTCTCCTATTTATTGTAATTCTACTTAAGATCAATCTATGAATTTTTTGATAAATGACTGGTCTTCGAATTGACTATCTGAAATTGTCTTCCTTTTTTTTTCCTAAAAGGACAATTTTCATTCAAGAAGAAAAAGACTGCTTAATATTTTTAGGGGATATGCTCTCAAAATTTTAAGAAAATTATTCTAATTTTTTAGGTTGTATGTCTTCAAAATCAATATTTTTTTTTTATAAAAAACTTGAATAAGTATGATTTTATTTTTATTTTTTGAAATTTATATGTGAACTTTTTTAGGTTTTTAGGTGTTAGATTATTGAATTAGTTAAAAAAAATATTAAAAATTCTTTTACATTTTTTTACATTCTTTGCACAACCATGCAATTGAAAAGTTTTATGATGATAAGAAAATGGGTCTACCTAGCACTACAATCGCAAACAACCACGACTGACAGGAAATGAAAAGTTTTACGTTTTCCTGTATTTCATGAGATACCAAGCAGGGTCTATGTGTTTATATTATGCTAACTTTGATCATCATTGTAATTGCTCTCAAATTTTTTATGTTAACTTTGATCATCATTGTAATTGCTCTCAATTTTGAGATAATTTCATTGTTATTCTTGATTCATGTTGATTATCGAAAAACCCTAGGGTTATTTTCTTATTTGGTCAATTTAGTTTTACGTGAATGATTCTTAAATAGGATTTAATGGGTATTTTAGAATCATTTTTTACCATTGTCATATGGAGGATAACAATTTAAAGGGTGCGAAAGCAAATTGAACACCCAAACAACATAAAGTTTGGGTTGAGATATGTTACGGATTAGTTAAAAATGGAAGCAGACCACATAAAGTTCTTGACAAGATTACATATAGAATCATACTGAGGGAGTTTTAAAAAAAAGTGTTGTTTACTATGATAGAGGACAAATGAAGAACAAGTGGGATAGACAAAAAAATATTTGGAAATGTTGAAATAAGATTTTCTTGAATATTGGCGTGGCTTATGATCCTAACATGGGTATGTTAGATGCAATCAAAGAGTGGTTGGATGGGTGGTTAGAGATATATAATGTTAGTTTTTTATAAGAATTTTTTTTTCTTTATATAATTTAGGATTAATATTTTTTATAGCATCATCCAAAATATGCAGTATTTTGAATGAAACTTATGAAATTTACGAAGGAATTGAATTTCATCTTTTGAAGCACGTATGCTAATGGTGGGAGGATGTGGTTACTTGCATCTGGTACAATCTCACTTGTTAGTAGATTAGGAGCTCATAAGGAGGACCTTGATGAGGACGATCCAGATTATGTCATTGAAACCCAGTCCCCCAAAGTCTCAGACACTTTTGGACTTGACTCCTGATGATGTCGACGAGGATGATGTTAGCCCTATTATACCCCCAACCCCAAAACATGTTCATCGTAGAGGTAGAGTTACTCTAGAACTTTAAGGTCATAGACAAAAGATGACTACTATGCGATTTGACCAGACACTGGATAGGCTTGTAAATGTGGTTCACACCCAAACATATACTACTAGAAAACATCCAGTATTCAAGAGTACATCAACCTTTTGGATCAGCTAATAGATGTAACCCCCACCAGTGATCTCTATCATTTTGTGTCGAAAATATTTATAAAGAACAAAAATTTAGGGAGATCTTTGGTGGGTTGTGAGCAACAGTTATTCGTTGTGAATAGTTAAAGGGCGAGATGGCTAATTTTCTTACTAGGCATAGTTCTCTTTTTTCATGGATATGTTTGTATAACTTTTTATGTGTTTGTTTGTCACCCTACCTATAGGGGTGCAATATACTTTAGTTTCACTATGGATCTATAGTATGAATTATACAGTGATTACATCTTGTACCTATAGGGTACAATATACATGGTTACATTTTGTACTAATATGATGCAATATACTTTATGTTGGATGGATACTTTTATTTATGCTTTTTATGTTTAATTGATATAATTATCTATGTTTTCTGTTGTATGTGGTTGACATTATTATTTGTGTTTCGTACTGTCAGTTAGTTTGTGTCTAATTTAATATATATTCATATGATGATATCACTGATACTATTGATTCAATCGATGAAACAAATCCCCTCAATTCAAGTATTTTAAATTTAATCACGACGAGAGCGACATTAGGTTCATTGTTTCATTACAAGAATTTCTTAAGTAAGGAGCCACGTAGTAATGGTCAGTACACAGGGACTAACTTTGTGCCGGATACATTCAATGGTAATCCTATAACATGTCACCAACTATTTAGAATGGAAAGACACGTCTTTATGAATTTGTATACCATTTTGAAGGAACAATATCTACTTAAGATGGAATGATATGTTACCATTCAAGAATAAGTAACGATGTTCTTATTGGTAATAGGACACAATCAAGGGTAAAGAATACTTGCAAATCGATTTAATCACTCATTTCAAACGGTTAGCATGTATTTCAATATAATTTTTTGACTATCGTGAACTTATCTATGTCCTTAATTGTACCTCCCAATCTTAATGAAATCTCATTTCACAACCGTAATAATCCTTATTTTTTATATCGTATTTTAAAGTAAATCCTTATACATATACTTTACAAATATTTGTTTCATTAATATTTATAAATTAAAGTACTGAAATACACATAGAATTGTATTGGAACGAAAGACGTGACACACCTTACTACGTAAATATTTTTGTCCCGATAGAATAACAAGTGTGATATCGAGGACATAATGACCTCACACAAAACATAATAATAAGATGTTCGTTTGACATGTTGTTCACTCATGTGATGACTGGTTGAGAATGGTCGATTAATGATTCACGTGTCTTCATAGATATATTGAATAATCTCAGTTTAAAATTTGCATATCCTCTACCAGGTCTGAATGTGCTAAATGAGAAAAAAAAAACATGTTTTTTAATGAAAAGTTACTTTTATAATCCTTTTTTTAGCTTATCGTGGATTATCCTCACCCTTCGGGTGAGACATATCCCACGGCCATGCACCACGCCCTCGAAAAATCCTAGATGCAATTGGTTGAATCAAGGGTCAATTGGACCCTGGCGCGTGGCCCTAAGGAATTCATTGTTTTGTGGGTTTCAAACACTTGACTTACCTTTCCCAAGGAGCTTGTCAAGGCTCGGCTTGCTCCTCGTTAGCAATTTCACTTTTTATTCTTGAAAAATTCACGAATTTTTCATTTTTTTTTTTTTTTCAATGAAAGTGTCTCCAAATTATTAGACTATTCTGAATAATTCACAGGTTTTAAGTTTGAAATTTTAAAATGTAGTTTTTACGAATTTTTATAAAATTTGGTGAAAAAAAATGCTATTATAACTTGTTATATGTTGTGAAGTGTAAACTTGTAAGTTGTGACATGTAACACAAGTCGACTTTAAAACAGCCATACTCCAAAATTTTGGAAGAATCTACTTTTTTACATGACAAATATCCATTTTATCTTTATAAAAACAATGACACAGCCCTCTACATTTATTTGAGTTACACCTTAATTTTCCAAATTTATGATTTGTCCCTCTACTTGATCTTCTTTTAAAAATCAATGGAACAATAACCTCGATGTGCTCATTAGCACTAGCATCACCAATTTCATCATCGCGATCACTATTAAAATCACTATCATATAGCCGAATTTTTGATTTTTGAATTTTTGAAATGAAATGAATAATACACACGTATGAAGCATATGCCGCATATTTTTCATTTATTGAATTTTTTGTCGAATTTTAGACCTGCCTTTTACAATCCCAAATCGAGTTCTACTGCTAACAAGGGACTTGCCACTAGGGCAACCCCCTCGGGGTTAGTTACTTTCATAATCCAAGAATATTAATGTGGATGTACATTAACAAACGGGACGGCTCATGAGCGTAAGTAAAACCATATGTAAAAACAATCATTTTTCAAAATATGGGTTAAAAGTTTTGGATTGAGCTGATTTTTTATGAGGATGATCTCTATGATGAGAAGATCATCCTCACAAAAAATCAACCCAATCTGAAACTTCCAAATTCATCAAAAGTAGTTACTAATTATCAGTAAAAAAAATCTATGGTCCACACTCTAAATCATTTTTTATGGGATTAGAAGGTCTGGACTGGGCTGATTTTTTGTGAGGATGATCTTCTCATCATAGAGATCATCATCACAAAAAATCAGCTCAATCCGAAATTTCTAACCCATATTTTGAAAAACAATTGTTTTTACATATGTTTTTACTTATGTCCCATGCATGAACCGTCCCCTTAACAATAACTCACCATTCTAGAATCAGATTTCCTCTTATCCAACTGTTATTAAATTGAAGTCAAATCAAAATGCCAATATCTAATACCGATGCAATCCAAGAAATTATCCAAACATCAAATACAACTTCTTAATTTGTTGTAACATTTTGATAAACATATAATGGTAAAACCAGAGAAGGAAAAATGGGTAGTACCTCAAAAAATACATGAAGTGAGTAGCTTCTGCTTTTATTGGACAAGAGTCGTGCAGACTACTCAGCACCATTGGCCCATCATAAATCAGAATTAGCATACACAGGAGCTGGCAAGAACGGAAATGGGGCAATGGAAGCATACGCAACAGGTGGGCGTGTTTGGATGCCTATGGAGGACTCCCTCCCCCTCAGTTTCATTCCAAGGTGATCATTCTCACTTTCCTGCACCTCGTCAAGTCTACTCGGATTTGTTTCTGTCAGATCTTGTTGATTATCGGTGGTGAGGCGATGAAGCAGTAACCCAGACATAAACACGGGAAGATACAAAAGGCTGGTATGGAACATCCGCCTGGCAGTTTTGGTTGTGCGATCACGATAAAATGAGAGAGCCGTGACACTCATAGCTAGAGTTAATAGGCTTGATTCAAGGCAAAACCATCCAGAAGTGATACCCCCTGCCAGATATTTTGGTTATTAAAACACTTACAATTATTGAAATAATGTATCTGCTGATGAAATCACCGTAATAGTATTTATTATTCTGAAAAGACAACAATTGTTACGTAACAAAATAAGGAAGAGAAGCACAATTTTTTTTGTTATCTTGCTTCTTCTGTTATTTGCAAGGGTAGAAAGATTGGTGATGATGTTGCCTATAGAATTAGAGCTGAATGGTTCAAGTGCAAGTATGCCCCTGGAGTAGTGTATGATCTTACATTTAATCAACTTGATACAAAAAACGACAATAAAACTGACTATGCTTTTACATAGGTGAATTTTGATTAATCAAGAAATAATATATTCGTAGATTGACATTGGAAGAGATGGAGACACTTATATTTGACAAACTGATCAGCTAGATTGCCAAGTCATAAAATTAGATAAAATATAAGAAATAAAGTAAAGGGGGCAAGCTGTGGGACTAGCAGATATGTATATGCCTTTATATGATTTCCAAAAAGAAGGGAAATACAAGCCAAGGAGATCAAGAAGGCCTATCTTATTCTTAGTCAACCAAAATAAGTGGAAACTAGTTAGTTGTCCCCTCAATGATCATATGACATCTGAAGACGAAATCCTCAAAAAAAATGACAGATGACATTCTAAAGAGCTTGGACAAAAGAAATATAAGAGGATTTACCATTTAAAACAGTTGATTGGATCTGTTCATTCTTCCTACGAAAAACCTTTCGATATGCTCCTTTAACTGCTCTCAAAATGAGAAGTCCAACATAAACCAGCTTTGGAGGTAGGATTGGCCATGGCTTGGATTTTATCCGGTTCCCATCCGAAAAAATTAGGATTTAGATCAGGATTTTGAATTTTAGAATCAGATTCAGTGTGAAATTTACTGATCCAATAAAATTTCGGATTGGTTTTGGATTAGCTACAGCCAGATCCGGTAAAAATCCACAAACCAAAATTCCATATAAACACCCATAAAAGATCCCATTGCAGATACAAAACCCATTTAACCTCTGATCTCTCTCATGTTTAAAAGTAAAAATCTCTAATAAAACCTATCATCCTCAACCTGGAGAAACTCTCCCAAAACCCATCTTCTTCAACATCTTCCACGGCCAAATCGTGACTCCTGCTCCACAGACCCTCTCTCGAAGACAACTCCTTCTTCTTCTACACCACAAAACACTACTTACAGGTCCCCACTCGAATCCTCTACAGGAAATCTTCATCTTCAATCTTTTGTTTCATCTAAGGCTGTGTCATCTTCTTTAATTCTCCAAAAACGTTAGGCTGTATCATCCTCTTCAATCTTCTCAAACTCTAGGTATTTCTTCCAAACCCTAGTTATTTCTTCCCTAAAATCTCACTCTCAAACCCTAGCTATTTCTTCCCCAAACCCCAATTTTCTCTCTCACACACACACAGACACACAAAAATTCTTGGATCAGATCGGTTTTGGGAAGAGTGAAATCTAAACGGAACAAATTCAGTTCAATGATTCATTGATTCGATCGGATCGGATTGGATATGGATCATAGGGAAGATATTTCGAATTGGTGACAGTTTGGTGCAGATCCGGTACCAAACCTATCCAATGCCAGCCCTATTTGGAGGTGGTGCAACATTGAGCATGGCAAATTCCAGTAGAAAACCAAATAAGCAAATAAAGGTGAATCACAAATCCTTTGCAACGTTAAAATGAAGAACGTAACGGCTATTTCACCGATATATTTTTGCAGGAACTTAAATTAGCAATGATCCCCATACATCAATCTGATGGTCGATGGTGAAAATTTGTATAGAAAGGCAGCCCAAACAAAGAAAACCACTTAAACGAACAAAGCAAGAGCTATCATGGTTCCTCCACCACAGCCCTCAACCCGGGGGGCAGGAGAGGGGGGGAGGGGTTGTTGATCCAAGTGATCAAACTAGATATGGAGTCTACCTCCAATCATTTTGCAGATATATATCCAAAGTCATATGGTAGTTCATCACCATATCAATCAAACAATAAAATCCGACACCCCACTAACCCCGTGCTTGCTTTAGCCAGAAAAATGATCTTTCCTAATAGAAAAGAGGAAAAGGACAGGAACAGAACCCAAAGAAGAAAATGGATCCTATCACCTTTGCTCGCCTTAAAACACAACTCTTAAGTAAATTCTGTGTAACATTCAAAATTCCTTTCCAAACACCAAAACAAGATTGCGCCTCACCAATACCACACCTAAGATTTCCACTACTACCATACGAGTTCAGAATATTCCTCCCCAAAAGCTTAGAATGCTTTTCAACAGACCTCTGCAACAATTTCGCATTCATAACCTAGACTTCTCTAACCTCAATTCACCCCATTTTTTAGGAGGATAGATTGTTCTATATTCCAACAAATGGTATTTATGAATATTCCATATTATTCAACAAGTATTTGATCAACTTTTGAATCTTCTTCATGATTGGTACTAGGATGGAAATAAAACAAATAGTAGGCACAGCTGCTAACCAATGTGCTCTTAATCAACATCCCATTTTCCCTTGAGAAGATACTGTTTTACCAAACTACATTCGTATTTGTGCATCATTTGAATGTAATTGGCATGTGGAAACTATTTCCTTTAGTTGAAATTTTTTTTGTCGTATATAAGAACAAGATATCAAATACAATCCTTACGAGAAATGAGGAAATGATTTACACAGAAAATTAGAACTCACAATCATAAGCTAAGAACCCCAATGGAAGAAGATACATGCAGTTCCTCAAAGCCACCAAAGCAGTTCTCCGCCCAGAAGTATCGGCAAGAGAAAACATCCTAAACCTGAAAAATGCAACAGATGCCACAATGTGAGAAGCAGTCATTTAGTTCAATTGAAGACTTTACGGGCCAGAATATTCCCACAGATGACCTCCATCTGACATATACATCACACATAACAGAGTTGGAATCAACCAAATGATAAACCCTAGCAGGGCTACCACGGGTCAAAGACAGATCCATGCATCCCCATCCATGGACTTCAATTTTGAAAGGTTGAGAGTTGAACACTTCTCAAAAACCATTCACAACATCCTTGCCCTTAACCAACCTAAACAACAGGAAAAGATTGGATGCTGACGATTATTCCTATTTTTTTACATGGAAGATTTCCTACCCAAGAACCCCAACATTTGTTCATATGCAGCAGCAGGTGACATGAAGGTCATAAGGAGAAATCCTGACTGAAGCATTTCTAAACCAACAAAGCCATTACTGAGTTCATCTACTATATTAGGGTTTTTTTTTTTTTTTTTTTTTTTTGTTTAGTGTAAAAATTTTATCAGATATGAAAAAAAGCAGATCTACTATATAAGGGTTTAGTTGCCACGAATACCCTCCAACAGCATAATCATTTCGACACAAGTACGCAAGGGCCATAAAATGGGGTATTTGCCAAAAATATAGAGCTGCTGGAAGAATCATCCCGTTAAGCGAGATCTGGCCAGAAGCAGCAGCCCACCTAAAAACAAACACAAAAATGGTGTTAGCATGTTCTATGACATATAGGATGAATCAAGAAAATACAAATGCTTCCAAAGAAAACTATGTGACAGACATCTTTTATCTGAAATAAGTTACCCAAGAAGTGGAGGAATGGCGCCAACAATAGCTCCAACCCATGTATTAACTGGGTGTATTTGCTTTAATGGAGTATAGACAAATGCGTAAAGAGCAAGATTAGAAGCTGCAAGGCTAGCTGCCAAGATATTAGCCTGCAATGACCTTGTCATAGAAGTTTTTACAATTAGCCCCTACGCACATTCATGGCATATTCTTTTTGTACGTAAACGGATGCAAAAAAATGGAGAAACAAGTGCACACCTTGCACAGTAATAAACCAGTGCCAGCAACTCCAATACTAGTTGCCCAGATGGCTGCGTGAGGGACAGAAAGACGCCCAGAAGGTAGTGGTCTTTTACTCGTTCTCTTCATTTTAGCATCGTTATTTTTTTCAAAGACCTGATGTACAAAAAAGATGATTAAACTGTAACACGTGATCCTCTATATTATTTCACAGAAACAGAGAACCATATGCACATATGCAATCCAGTAATAAGTATAGGTACGGGTTGATAAAAACAGGAACTTCCTTAAAAAGGGATATAGAAGGAAGGCAAAGCTTTATATATTATATCCTCAATGAAGTAATGGTATCATAAAAATAATTTGATAAGAAAATGAGCAGATTTATTAAAATGTAGTCAAGATGACCAGCAAAGGTACAAAAGAAAACACAAATTCAGAGGAGCAATATTACAAACCCACTTCCATCTAACCATGAAGCCATCAAAGAGAAAAACCCCTCTAAACTCTTTATACACTTTACACCAAAAGAACAAAAACCCATAATGGATATAATCACATCATCAAAGGTAAGCTCCTTTCCATTGAAGGCACGCCAAAGCCGCTCTCTACAAACACTTTAACAGACCGCAAAAGGTGTAATAAACCATTAAATTTTCTTGGTGACCCTGAATGGTACTCCCAAAAAGGCCCAGGATTCAAAAAGAGCTCTCACTGTTTTTGGATAGCAAATTGAGACCCCAAACAAACCTAGGAAGGAGCGCCAGTTGGGTGAACAAAGGCTTTTATGGATAAGTTGGTCCATCATAAGAATTTTCTCCTAGGTCGCCATCCAAATGAAGAAGGAAATCTTAGACAGGACACTCAGCCCCCAAATAGCTGCAGCCGGAAAGTGCAACCCCTCCATTTGGGCAAGAGAGCGAACAGAAAATGGACCATCTTTCGATTCCTCCCACACTCGAGTGTCATTCACCCCAATAGCCAAGGAAGCACCCGCCAAGCAATCAATAACCCTTTCCAAATCCTCCACTTCCCAATCATTGAATGCTCTTTTGAAGCCATAATCTCAGGCACACAAGCCATCCAAGAGTACCATAAAGCAGAAAATCAACTGTCCGTTCTTAGAAGACAAACCAAAGAGTTGCAGGAATTGATCTGATAGGGGGCCACAACCCAACCATTTATCCTCCCAAAATCTCCCAGTGTCTCCCTTTCTCACCTTAAACCGAGTTCTTGTATGAACAAGAGGGTGTACCTTATGGATCCCTCTCCACACTCCACATCCAAGTGCCCCTTTAGGCAAACCACTCTCCGACTCATGGTGGCTTTTACCATGCTTATCCACCACTACTTTTCTCCAGCAACTCTGTTTCTTGATTCCAAATCTCACTCTCCCAATAATGCCATATTCATCACCCCAGCTTCTAAAACCAAGCCCCCCTTATCTTTAGGAGTGCACACCCTACTCCAACGAACAAGGTGAAATATGCCCCAAGAAATTGTGACACATCTTATCCAACTTGATCTCCACACTTCTTGGCATCCTAAATAGAGACAAAAAAAAAAAATTGGAACGCTGGAGAAAGTGCTCTTAATTAGGGTCAACTTGCCACCTTTAGATGGATACTTTGCTTGCCACCTACTAAGTCACTTTGGAAGTGACATATATCACTTTGACGGAAGGAGAACTTGGAACACCTTCAATACTTAATGAGGATGTGCTTAAAAAGGCACATGCAGCCATATTAAGACATATGTAATGACCAACAAAAATACATCCTAGAGTCAGCCATACGACTCTCAACTTCTATACAACTGTTCATAATCCTTCTAAAATCTAACCCCCATGTCCCACCACCCTTTTGAAAACCTCCAAAACACTACTCCCATACACCCTAGTCAAAGCACCAATTCCTTATTGTCCCAATTATAAACCAGCACCTATATTGGAAGGTATTCCCATGAATTAGCATATCACTATTTTGGTTTGTGTCTTAGTGGTACATATTTAAGGAATAGGTATTTCAGCAATAAGAATCTATGCACCAAAAAGCACCATTTATGCATTACTTCTCCTCACCCCATGTTCTTGATAAAACCTTATTTTTGACAAGCATGTTCTTGCAAAAACTGAAAGCACCATAATTGTAAACACCCCTATCTGAGTGTGTAGGCTGGATAAAGGACAAAAACAAAAAATTCCTTCTTGGATGAAAATTGAAAGTTCTTACCAAATTGTAAATTGATTTCATATAAAAACTACAAACATGAAAAATTCAAAATTTCCATCAAATCCCAAGAATGCAACACTATAAAATAAGAAACTACTTGGCTAAGTTGCAATTTCATGTGACATTTGAGTTAAATGTTATGAGGGTGATGATGAAAAGAAACAGCAGCTGCACATGCTTGTCCATATTCACTAGAGTTGTCATTTTAAGATTTAAAACAAATGGTATCTTTAGGTCATAAATTACATAGGGGAACATTACATATGAAAGAAGTTGATAAAAAAACAGAAAATAATCAAATTCGGATAGGAATGTAGAAGTAAAATAGTTTGAGAGAGAGAAATTGGTCATGATTTTGTAAGATAGTTCAAGTACCGACTTGATTTAAGGAATTGGCAGATGCAGCGACCATCATGGTTCCAGTACAAGTCCAACAAAGGCCTGCAAAATCAATGGCATTGCCACTCCCAAGGACAAACCCAGCTCCAGAAGTTGCAACAACTAACATGCTGGAAACAAACACACATGAAGAAACACAATAGTTACTTCCAAAAATAGGATATTTAACTCCCCTCAACAAGGCATCTTTACTAATATATTAAGGGAAGTAGACCCTAGCTAGATAGCAAAATGGTGTTTCATAGCCCTATAAGCCCACCAGATTTTCCCAATATTTTTCCAACAATACACTTAAACTATTCTATCAAAATATACAATATCATGGTCAACATACTAATACATGTAATAGTAAAAAAAATATAACTTATTAAGAAGTCAGTACTCAGTTACAATTCAAAAAACCCAAGTACACCACTCATATCTTTACTCTTGGAACTAGTTTATAATTTCTCCATCTTTCTGAGTCTCTTCTAGTACTTCACCTTTTCTTCACCCATTTCTTTTTCTAATAGGTAACAAGAAACTTAATTAGAATAAGAAAAACTTTTATTATAATTTCCTTCTCTCTTTTCGGAGGCACAAACTCTCCCCCGTTTCAATTCTCACCTGTTAACACCTATTTCCTTTTGTTCAATGATCTCTTTGTATTAATTTTAAGGCAATAGAAGAAAATGGATTAGGTTCAAGGTGGGCAAAGGAGACAAGGTGAGATTCTTCGCCATGATCTCCACCCTTTAAATATGTGCTGTGTGCATGATATATCTATAGCTGATAGTCAAATTCAATATACAGTTGGCAAATTTGATGTGTGCATCAAAGATTTGGCTAACATTGAGCAATGTAGATCATGGTTTTCAAATCCGGTTTCTCATATTGGTCCCCATGAAGACCGAGATGTCTCAGATGAGTCAACTCTTGTCAGAAAGTTAAATCATTTTAAAAGGTCTAAATGAATTTTAAAATAATATTTACGAATTTTTTTTTTTTTTTTCCTGTGATATATATACTAATGTAATATAAATTATAAAATGAAAGAAAGAAAGGAGAATCCATATCTTTATGCAGAACAAGTTTGAAATTTCTGCAAATAGGATCGAGATGAGAAGCATAAAGTTCCTTGTTGGTCTCAATCAAGGTTTTAAACTATGAATTGTAGATCAAGTGCAATCATTCCGAACTGTTCTGATTGATCGAGATGCTAAAATTTCACCTCTAAATATAATTTATATATAAATTTGGGGGGAAGTATCAAATCTCAAGTATTACGAATCACTATACTCAATTAACCTAATTTATAAACTAAGAACGAAAACTAACCATATCTACACCAATCAAAAACTAATTTTTCTCAGATTTCTATTTTCTAACCTGAGTCGAGCTTTGGATAACTCCCAATAACACCGTCCGTAATGTCTAATCGCTTCAGCAACATCTCTGACCTTCGACGCAGATGAAGAAGACAAAGCTGAAGATTCGATAATAGTAGCCGAAGAGGCGAACCCTAAAGCTCTCTCTCCCCTCGATTTATCGAATCTTAAATCCAAGGAATTGGTCAAAGGAGGTATCACCTTGGTAGATGAGTGTAGATGACTCTCGAGGATTCCTCTGTGGACGCCATGGAAAGAGTAAAAACTCGCAGAACGACGAGAAATTGGAGAGATTAAGATGGTTGAATTAGGATTTGGATTTGATAGGGAAACGAGTTTCCAAGAAAGTCTCGCGGAGTTCCTCAACATGGCTGCCTCTCGAGGCTCTGCTACAAGTAAGAAAGAGAGAGACAGAGAGAGAGAGAGAGAGAAGATGACGATCTCACACGAAATTGGCGTTAAAGAGCGAAATAGTTGGAGTTCATCCTTTCCAGGTTTGATTGATTTTTTTATTACTATTATTTAAAACTCGGTTTCGCGTCTCGTCTCGTCCGTGCCAGATACCGAGTCGTCTCGGACGAGTTTTTCAATATCGTTCAAAATTTTGAAAAATGAACATGACATATTAAATCTCGTTCAAAAAATTGATTTGTCCGTCCATCTCGTTCATATATGATATCGAGATGACTTGAGCAATATGTCTCGATCTCAGACGAATTTTTAAACCATGAATTAATGTTGATGCTAATTAGGGTTTTTACGGGTGTTCGTTTTTCCTCGACATTTTAATGTATAATGGAAATTTAGATAATAAGTCTCTAAACCTTGAACTCTCAGTGCAAAATTTTATAACCAACTGCTAGCAAATTCTTTGTTTTTGGTTGGTTGCATAGAAATATGATAATGTGAGGAATTTTTTAAAAATAAAAATAAAATTCTTTTAGTAATTCACTTGGGTTGGATATTACGAGCCCATTTTAATAATTAAATAATTTTAGTGGTTATTAAATTTGATATTTGATATCTACTCTAAATAGGTTTTGTCGTTTTGGGTTGGGATTCTTATTTCTTAGAGATTTGATTATGTGATTGATTAGGTTAGTTTGGCTTTCATATCTTATCTTTAGGAAGTGTTTTATAAATAACTAGAGTTCGTTCGTGTCTACGGCTCGTACATCCTCTTTGGGGTTAAGGTTGTAAAAAAGGAAAAATAATAAAATTAGAGGGGTATTATTAAAAAAAATCTTAGAAGATGATGGGATAAAAGAATAAAGATAGTAAAGTTAGAGGAGCATTATTAAAAAAAGGAAGAAAATTGGGGAGGAAGAGAGTAAAGACAATAAAGTTGAAAGAGGATGAGGAAAATAATAAAGTGGGTCACTATAGTTGGATGGGATGTTTGTTTCCTGCAAATGGGCCCTACTATTATTTTATTATATAGATGGTATAGGAATCTAGGTTGATAAAAAGACCATCATTCCTTATATGGACTGCTAATTCCTTGAATAAATGTATGTCTAATTATAGAGTTAAATGGAAAAAAAATAAGATTTTTTTTTTTAATTGTCAATAAACCCATTTTTTTATGCCCAGTGATTACAAGATTAAACCCAATCCTATGGTATCATTGAACATAGAATTTACCAACTAAGCTAGCTTGCACCTTCAAATAAGGCTAAGAAATTTAAAGAGATTATAATTTATAAGAAGCACCGATGCAGGACTAAAAACTAATTAAAATGTGGTT
The DNA here is from genome assembly GCF_017979445.1 of Akebia trifoliata. Lineage (NCBI taxonomy): Eukaryota > Viridiplantae > Streptophyta > Magnoliopsida > Ranunculales > Lardizabalaceae > Akebia > Akebia trifoliata. Next base: position 20,385,868 of record NC_141383.1, read on the forward strand.
AAGAAATTTCGAAAAAAATTATCAAGGACAAAGGATATTATAAACTTCCAAATTCTACCACAAAGAAATAAGAAAAGTTTAGTAAATAGCTAACAAATAATTATAAACAATATTTTAAGTCTTATCAATTTTATATATATATATATATATATATATATACTATTAAATTAATGGATCTTATAAAAAGGTAGAACTTCCAACTAGCCTAGGGTATAGTCTAACAATGTCTAAGATGATCTAGTGAATTAAGGTTACTAAGGTCAGATGTAGGGTTGGAATAAGTTTAGATTAATAAAAATATGAATTTAAAATGGTCTAAGCTTGCTGTAAATTATTGGGTAGAAAATAGGGATGATTTATTTTTGATTTAGGTCATTTTTAGATTAGTTTGGGCTGTGCGGCAATATGGTAATTTTGAGAGGGGTTTTAGTAGGTTCTAGTATGTGTAGGATCTCTTAAAGAAATGTTGGTAAAGGCTCACCTAGGGTCTAGGAAGAGAAAAATCACAGAAAACTATAAAAATAAGATGAAAAAACGAAAAAAAAAAAATTAAATTAAATTATACATGCAAATCAAGAAGAAAATATGAGATAGATGATTTCTGCTCATCAAGACGAATGCCCCAACACTCAAGATAAGAAAACTAAAAATTCTATAAATTGTATTTAGAAAAAAAAATCCTATAAAATAACATAAAAATATTTTTAAATAGTAAAAACAAAATCCTAAAGAGAAAAGACCTAAACTACCCTTAAATAAAAAAAATAAATTACAAAAATTATATAATTTTCATAACTTTCTCTCTCCTAAAATTTCAAATCTTAAAAACTTAAATAAAATACAACATAAAGTTACTAAGGTGCTGTTTGATTGAGTTTCAAAACGTGGATTTTTTAGTGTTTGCGGTGAGAAGCTGCGTTTTAAAGCTCAATCAAACGCGTCCTACACTTTTAAATTTTGCGTTTTGAAAATTTTAATGCAAATTTTCGTTTTTAACCATTGTTTTGAAAATGGATTGGAGAAGCTTCACACAACAACGTTTAAACACATTCATGTGAAATGGCATTTATACCCTTCGACATTTTTAGAAATTCCATCACTGTCCGCAATCAAAACTTCGTTCACACTTCATATGTCTTTACCCTTCGATTTCAACAGCAGAAGCTGACTGATCTCATTGACGACGACAACTACCGAAGCACCAATCTAACCCATTGACGACGACCACCACCGAAGTACCGATCTAACCCATTGACGACGATGACGACGTTAGTTTTGTTCAAATGAAACCCATCGATAAAGACGTTAGCTTCGTTCAAACGAAATCCACAGGCTTGAAAAATCCACTGTCAATTAACAACATTCATCGTTGAACCCAACCCTGATCAAGACACCGACGAAAATCGACGCCATTAACGATCCCATTTGCGATCGATGGCATTAACGATGACGATTCGAAGTCAGATTGAAATCAATCCCTCCGTTTGACCCATTTTTCCGATCAACACCTTTTTCCAATCTCTGTGAGCTCTCTCTCTCTCTCTCTCTCTCTCATCGATTTCAATTTTTATGATTCTTGACGAAATTGCATATTTCAGGTTAGATTAACAACAATTTTTCTGTTAGGGTTCTAATTTCTTAGTAGATTTTTATTAAAATAAAATAATAGAAATAATTTCTATAGAACTTGAACAAAAGGGCACGTATATTGATTTCAATTTTTGTGAATGATTCTTGACAAAATTGCATATTGAAGGATGGATTAACATAAATTTTTCTATTAGGGTTCTAATTTCTTGATAAATTTTTATTAAAATAAAATAAAGAAATAATTTCTATAGAACTTGAACAAAATGACATTTATATCGATTTCAATTTTTGTGAATGATTCTTGACGAAATTGCACTTTGAAGGTTGGATTAATAGAAATCGGCATATTAGATTAATATAAATTTTTTTGTTAGAAATTTTTGTGAATGATTGTTGTTTGATTTAATTGTTGCTTGTTTTGTTGTTTAAATTATTGCTTGTTTTGTATAATTTTTGTTTGAATTTGCAAAAATAACTTGGAATTTTTCGATTTGAAATTTTTCTGTTTATAAAATGAACTTGGAAAATTTCAATTAGTATAATTATATATTTAGTGTAATTATATATTTATAGGGGTATTTTAGTAATTTTTTATACATTCTGAGTACATTATGTTGGATTGCGTATTATGCAGGTATTTTGTTTATCAGGAAAATTTCATATGTCTATTTTTAAAAGGAGATGCTGCCGAAATTTTTATAGAATTATAAATTTTTCTATATTTTTTTTAGAATTATAAATATTTTAAAATTAATACAATTATATATATATATATATATTGTAATTACATATTTATAGGGGTATTATGATCATTTTTAATGCATTCTGGGTACACTATCAACCTTAAGGGTATTCTGATCATTTTATCCTAATACAGTAGATTCTTAAAGTTATATCAAACAATAATTACCAGATTCTGATCAACAACACAACACTTTTACAAAGCTTTATTAAACAAACTTTTCAATGTTTCAGCTTCTAACAACAAATTCAAGAAGCTGAATCAATCAACACCTAAACTACCCCTAAACTTTAAACTATGACCATAAGCCAATAAAACATAAAAATAAGCCCAAAACATTTAAAAAATCTAAAATAAAGTCCAAAGCAGAAAATGAAATAAATTTCTAAGTATTCTAATACTATAGTTACGTGTTCATTCTAATTCAACCAATAAGTCCTCCTCGATCCAAATGCAATCTATATGCACTCTCCAATGTAAAGTCTTCAAAAAAGATTTTGCACATACGGTTTTCAAGTCCTTTTCGTAGCTATCACAAATTCATGAAACAGCTTGTGATTTCCTTATCCTATGATGATATTTAGAGGGTGATGATCTGATGTCCCCATCAAGCATGATTTTAAATCTCTTCTAAGAGTGAGACGACTCATCCGATTCGTCTCGATATCGTCCACCAACGAGACGGGTTGAATAAGTCATCTCAAACTCGATGTGTTTCTCAAAAGCCACTCCATTGTCTCATTGTTGAATGAGATGAGACAACAAAATGAGTTTTAAAACCATGATAAGAAGACTACTAAACAAGTACATTTGTGTTAAATAACTTAGTAAAGTAATGTATGGAGACTGGAACACAAACATTTTTTTTAAGTGTAAGATTTTATAAAACCAAGAAACACAAAGGCAAACAAGTGAGATGAAAGGACCTACCTCCAAGATCAAAAGAACAAACAAATATAAAATTACAGAGCTAGATATCTTCCTTGATGACAAGCTCCCAATCGAATACAAAATCATGCCTTGTGTCCTTAATAGTCGGTAATATCTGAGAGAGGACTTCTTGCTACATGTCTTCAATAAACAATTATTTTCATTGATTTCTACTTTATTTTAGTTTCCAAAACATGATTTTCCAAAGAATTTGTTACTTTTATATTCAACGCGAATTCGTTTATAAAATACCAATGAATTGACAAAGATGTTTTTGGAATTAAAATGAATAATGTATTGGACTTAGAATTCTGTCATATTCATAGCATGAAATGGAATTTCACCATTATAAAAACAGCTATGGTGTTTATTCATAATATAATGGTGTGATAATATCACAACCCGTCAACTCAATTCAATATAGGGTTTTAAATCTGGTTTGAGACCGAGATGACTCGCCCGAGTCATCTTGGTATTGTGTGATACGGATATACTCTATGCCTCAACTTTCGCATCATCTTGCGAGACAAACGAGATGTATCGAACGACATTTTGAAAATCTCGGCTGAGTCAATTGGGATTTTGTAGATTGTAATTAAAATAATTAATTTTTTTAAATTATTATTTTTAGAATTTAATTATTTTTTATATAAATAAAACATGATTTTATGACTAAACATCGTCTACTCTACCTTATTTTATTAAAAAAATTATAATTATTTCAATTTAAATATATGTAAATCAATCATTGTAAACCGAGTTAAATGATTTGTCTCGTTTGAGACGAGTTGACTCATCCGAGACAACTCGGTCGCTTCCAGACGACAAGCCGAGTTTTGGATTCAGTAACTCAGTTTCTTGGGTAAAAAGATGCTCTGCTACAAGTGAGTGAAAGAGAGAGAGAGAGAGAGAGAGAGGGAGAGATGGAGAGTTCGAAGATGACGATCTCACACGAAATTGGGGGAATCCAAAACGACACTCTGCGATTCGGATTACAGGGCGTTAAGAGCGAAATAGTTGGAGTTCATCCTGTAGAAGTTGCCTATGAATCGGTATTAATTTTTTCCAGAAAGTTTTTTTCTTCATTCTTCTATGTTTCTCTTCTGAGATTTAAATTTCGTTTATCGATCAGACTAAGAGGTCGCAGAACGAGATGAATCGAATGACCCTCGCAAATGCTTACGGATCGGCTTTTCCCTTGAAGATGGATCTCGACCGTCAAATCCTTTCCAGGTTTGATTGAATTTTTTATTATTTAAAAACTAGGGTTCTTTTGATGTTAATGCTAATTAGGGTTTTTATGGTGTTTGTTTTTCCTCTTAACATTTTAATTTATAATGGAAATTCAGATAATAAGTCTCTAAACCTTGAACCCTCAGTACAAAATTTGATAACCAACTGCTAGCAAATTCTTTGTTTTTGGTTGATTGCAAAGAAATATGACAATGTGAGGAATTTTTAAAAAATAAAAATAAAATTCTTTTAGTGATTCACTTGGGTTGGGTATTACAAGCCCAATTTAATAATTATATAATTTAGTGGTTATTATATTTGATACTTGATATCTTCTCTAAATAGGTTTAGCCGTTTTGGGTTGGGATTCTTAGAGATTTGATTGAGGATGTGATTGATTAGGTTAGTTTGGCTTTCCTATCTTATCTTTAGGAAGTGTTTTATAAATAACTAGAGTTCGCCCGTGCCTACGGCTTGTACATCCTCTCTGGGGTTAAGGTTGTAAAAGAGGGAAAATAATAAAATTAGAGGTGTGTTATTAAAAAATATCTTTGAAGATGACGAGGTAAGAGATGAAAGATAATAAAGTTAGAGGGGCATTATTGAAAAAGGGAAGGGCGTTGGGGAGGAGGAGAGTAAAGACAATAAGGTTGATGGGGTAGGAGAAAAGCAATAAAGTGGGTCACTATAACTGGATGGGATGTTTGTCTCCCACAAAAGGGCCTTGCCGTTGTTTTATTATATAGATGGTTTAGGGATCAGGGGCGGAGCTAATAAGGAGCTGGTGGGGGCAATTGCCCCCACAGAACTTTGAGACACCCCTATATTTTCAACTAATTACATGCCCCATTTGTCCCCACTCCCTCACCTCTTTCCCCATTTTCCCCCACACCTTCACCTCCCTCCAATTTTTGCCCCCACACCCTCACCTCCCTCCATTCAAGTTCTTCAACCATACATCTAATCATAGTTTGCCCCCACTACAAGAAAATCCTAGCTCCGCCCCTGTTAGGGATCTATGTTGATAAAAAGATCATCAATCCTTATATGGACTACTCATTCCTTGAATAAACATATGTCTAATTATAGAGTTAAATGGAAAAAAATAATGTTTTTTTTTTTTTAAATTTCCAATAAGCCCGTTTTTAATGCCCAGTGATTACGAGATTAAACCCATGCCTATGGTATCATCGAACATAGAATTTACCAACTAAGCTAGCTTGCACCTTCAGATAAGGTTAAAAAATTTAAAGGGATTATAATTTATAAGAAGCATGGTTGTAAATCTCTTTTGAGACCGAGACGACTCGTCCAATTTGCCTCGGTAGCGTCCACCAATGAGACGGGTTGACAAGTCATCTCAAACGTGATGTGTTTCTCAAAAGTCACTCCATTGTCTCATTGTTGAATGAGACGACTCGGTCTTGTTCATGGACGAGATGAGACATCAAAATGAGTTTTAAAACCATGATAAGAAGACCACTAAACAAGTACATTTGCGTTAAATAACTTAATAAAGTAATGTATGGAGACTGGAACACAAGCATTCTTTTTTCTTTTTTTTATAAGTGTAAGATTTTATAAAACCAAGAAACACAAAGGCAAACAAGAGAGATGAAGGGACCTACCTACAAGATCAAAAGAACAAACAAATATAAAATTACAGAGCTAGATATCTTCCCCGATGACAAGCTCCCAATTGAATAAAAAATCCTCAAAATATACCTCGAGATTCTTTAAAGAGCTACTTCATGAACTGCCCAATCTTTTCCATAAAAAATAATCATGTTCCTTTCCTTCCAAAGGATGTAACAAACCATGGACGTATACAAACTTAAGAGGATCCTCTTTCTATATTTGAAAACCATGATATGCCACAAACTGCAAATGTTATCCAACTTTGTCCACAATTGATGTCCATCCTTCTGTGGCTAGCTTGTAAATACCAATGTTGCTTACCTCTTTATCCCGTACAACGTTAATACCACTTGATACACAAACAATTGGAGATTGCTCCTGGCTAAGATCCCTATGTTTCCAAACTTCCCAAACTATGGTCTCATCTCGTAACTCCAATTTAGTTTTCTGTATGATATCAGTGACTACTTTGCATTTCTTAATCATCTCCTTTATGATAATTCGTTGGTCTCTAAGGCATACCCTTTGCATTCTTAGATAATGTCTTTGACTTTGTTGGTCCCAAGACATCTCCCCCCTCTCTCTTTTTGGCCGTCATGATCAGCATCAATTGCAAAACTCTATTTGATGAAGTTCCCTGTTGATTCTTTTTTTTTTCTTCCCTAATATTTTAGATTCCATTTGCTTGGGATGAAAATAAAACTGTTTGACTGGTCAATCCTTTCTTGTAATTCCTCCTGAAGCAAAATTCATTCTGTTAAATCATTTGTTAAACCATATGAGAACTGTTGTTGACTTCTGCTCCATACACAAGGCAAATGGAGAATCTGTTGATCATCTCTTTTATTGTGATTCTGCTAAAGTTCTTAGGGGTTCTTTTTTTAATAATAATTAAAATCTTGGAAGCTTCCAAGTTATTTTATTTTATCTTTTGATAAATATTACATTTTAGTAGAACAAAGAAAGAGAATATAAGGGAAAAAAAGGTCGTGTAGACCACCCTAAAAACAAAGAAGAAAATAAAAGAGAACAAATTGAGAGGATGTGTCAGAGGTTCCATCCCTTGTGATTTATGGGTTTGTTTGTGTGGGAAGCAGAGAGTTTTCTCAAAGGCAAGGAAAAAACTTGTGATATCATTCTAGATATTAAACCTCTCATTTACCATAGGTCCTAACTATGGGTTGTAGAGGTTTAATTTTTGAGGAGTTTGTTTTCAGATAGTGTATTATTGTACGAATGTGTGGATTATTCTCTTTATGTGCTTGGTATGTCTTCTTACCTCCTTAGGCTTCTTTGTATTCTCCTCTTGCTTTTATTAAAATTTATATTTACCTAAAGAATGTGCTGCATGGCTTTCACGCTCGTGTACATAGTCCACATTCAAGTTTTTTCTATAATGACTGGGATCATAGGGAAGTCTGACTCGACCAGCTCTTATTTATGACAGCCTTGAATAAATGGTTTGAATGAAGGGAGAGAAATGTAATACTGATAAAGAAAGAAAAAATTTCCGAGTAAGAAAAGAAGGCAAAAATTTCATCCTTGGATGGGCTTTACTAATGACGAAATAAACAATTTATAGACACCACTTGTTTCTGCAGTGCTATTTTTAACAGATGAACAATGCAAACAGGAAACGGAATATGATCATGAAATTGGATCATCATCATTATTTGTAAATAGTGATAATAGTGCATGTCTTAATTCGTACTACTTGTTTTTTTGTTTAGTTTGTTCTTAAGCTTTCTCACCTATTTCACTTATTTCGTTTATTCTTTTTCATTTTGTTTCTTTTCTCTTCTTGTTTTGCCTTCTGCAGATTTCAGAGGCCTCCAGGTGCTTTGCCATCTGCAGCACTAGGTTTCGAGGCAATCACCGGTAGACTGGACGACTTTGACTTTGAAGATTACCATTACCTCAATGGTTAGGACACAGTATTGACATATGAGTGTTTTTCTAAAACAATCTTTTTCTGCATTACTCTCTGAAGAAGTTTGCCAAAATTTCCTATATGTGGCTGATGGGGATTGGGGATAAGCTAGTGCTCAAGTTCTCATAACTTGCTTGAGACAAAGCCAGGGTTCGGGAACAACTCAGCAAGAGAAAACTACGGAAAAAGTCGGGAAAACATTTGATAAGTTAAAAAATAAAAATAATTTATTTTTAGTATAAGATATGTATTTCATATACTAAATAATAAAATAACACTTAAAAATGTTTAAAAAAAAATAATTTGTGATTTTTTTTCAAAAAATCGTTGATTAAATCATGATTGATCGTAATTTTTTGAAAAAATCGTGAATTAATCAACAACTATTGACATTGTGTTTTTTTTATATAAAAAAAAATCACAGATTTTTGTCACGATGCTCTCTAGTGATAACCTGTCGATGTAACTTTTTGTATTATTTTTCTCCTATCAATCGGTAGGAAAACAAATAACCTTATGAAATCAAAATGGAATCTGTGCTTTGATCTTGTCTAGTACACACCAATCCCTTGTTTATGCATCATTGTGTGGTGAAGTGCTTCCCTAATCCATACAGGTCTATGAATCTTGTTGAAACACCTTCAAATTTTACAGGCGATATTTTAAGTAACTGCTACTGTTAAATGTTCTAAAATGTTTATTACTTTGGGTTTTTGATTTACCTCTTTTCATTGTTACTTCCTACAGATCCACGTGAATCCGAAACTTTCAGGCCAGCAGACATGCATCATGGGATGGAAGTCCGCCTAGGTCTCTCCAAGGGACCGGTCTGCCCAAGTTTCATCTGATCTATGCCTTCAGCCTAAGATGGTGATAAGCTATAATTTTTCAATCGCAGTTTTATGGTGTTAGTGTTGGTGGTTACTAGATGTTGACTGATGCCATGATCTATTTACTGTCACATGCAATTGATTATGAAATCTGAAGCAGTGTTTAGATTTCTGTTATTAGAACTTTGGGCTTCTCTTACCACAAAGTACTCTTTTCATTTAGAGTCAAGATCCTATACGGTGTTCCCGTTTCTATAGATAGGAACGGTGTCTACGTGGCACAATTTAATTAGGAAACAAATGCATTGGGCTGCATGAACGACTTGATTAGGAGTCTGAGGTGTTTTAAACACCAACTAAAGTGTGCCACACAGACACCTATCCTATTTTATAGGAACGGGAGACCGAATTCGATCCTGAGTCTTTTGTTTATGCTGACCAATCTGTTGTGTGCAACACATCCTTAATTAAGCAACAAACAAAAAGAATGTTTAGATAAATTTTCCGATCGTCCTCTAATATCTATAATCATCAATATTTCAAAACATCATATTGTTTCTAAAGACATAAAGATCAACATACATTAAAAAGAAAAAAAAAGTAGTTAGTATAGTGGGTGGAGTGAGACTCTTCATGAAAAGCAGTTCTCAATATATTTGGAGGAACTGGTATTGAAAAAGGATTATCTTGGAAAGTGTGCTAGAGTGAGGTTTGGGAAAAAGTGCAACAACCCTAATAGAAGGACCTGATGACTCAGGTCCACGGCATTTGTCAAATGATGTTATGTGAACTATTCAAAAGAGAAGTCTAGAGTGTTTGAAAAACGGAGGTCAAGTGTGAGAGTTGAAATTTCAAGAGTTCAACTCTCGCAAAAATAGGGATGATGACAGATGACAATTGCCTGAGAAAGGGAGTGAGAGTCTTACATGATTTTGAATCAGAAGTCTCCAAAAATGGGGATGATGAGTTTGGGTGAAAGTTGGAAACCCTTATTTTAGGTTGTTGGATGGTTGGGTGAGTTGGGGACTCACGTTAATTGAGTCCCCCACACCCCCTCCCAAAAAAAAAAATTGCGAAGTGCGAAGTTTTATGTCACAAATGAAATATCGTGATTTGTGATTCTTGCCTTGAAAGTGTCATATATTCCTATTCTTGCATATATTCTATAATTGATGGATGGTATTTTAGTGTGTAATATCTTTATCTACACCCTTGTGACTTGTGAGTTCTACATAGGTATCATGTGACCTGTCAAATAATTGTTCACATCTTGTAAGTCATCCTCACTAAATTTCAAAAGTGAGTTCTATTTAAGAACTAGATTATTTGTTTAAATTGTTACTTTATATTAACTTTTTATATAATTAATGATAGATTTTTTATTTATTTACCCCCCCCCCCAAATTGGTTAGATCGATGACTCGAGTTCTCAAGATCCATAATTCAAATTATTGAGATTGACCTCTATTCCAATTGTTGAGATCACCTTTTACAATCATTGAGATCAAAAGATTGTAAATGATCGATATCTACATTTGAACTTGAATCATCAAGATCAATACTCAAGTTGTCGAGATCAACCTTATCATTGTCAATCTTGACATTTCAACATGAATCATTGAGAATAAAAATTCAAATTGTCAAGATCAAATATTTGAATTGTTGATCTTGACAATTTGAGTTCGATGTTTTACCAGGAGAGGGGACTTTTAGAAAGAAAATTTTTACTAATTGGATTGTTAAGAAATCATCCCAAAATTCAAGGTGTATTTAGAAATGCATCCCTCCTGTAGGGTCTGTTAAATAATTTTCTCTTAAATATTGGTTGTATCATCGAAATTATTATCCATAAGAAGGGCAAATGTGGATAAGAACAAAAATATAGGTAAAAAAAACTTGTATTTTAATTACTTATGGTCAGCTATCTTTTCAAAATATATTGGATATAACCTACTTTTAAACCTTTTGGCCCACAGAATCATTGAAATAAAGAAAATTATTCAAACGATAGTGATCGAAATATCGATAAATAAAAGGAATTTAATGAAAAGAGATTCTTTCACTACCATCCTCACGTATGATTTTCAATAAGTCTTTGAGGATGAGTTGATTGTAACTTACGAGGCTAAAAAATCTGTTGTCCTATTGGCTTTTTATAAATGAATAATGATTTTCTGACGCCCCCCCTTTGGCATATGCTCCCTGATATGGCATGTGCTAGAATCATAGAATTTTTTTTCCTTAGAATACAAAAATGCATATATTTATAAAGATGTGCCATTGTGTATCCCGAGAAAAATCTATGATTCTTACCCGTGCCACATCAGGGGCGTAAGAAAATCATGACTCATGATTAATAACATGAGTTTAAGAAAAAAAACTTTTTTTTTTTTTTGGTGAGATATTGTAGGGTATCCCTTTGAAGACATGGACTAATCCTACGGTTGCACACCCTACCCCACGAAAGTTTTCTAGTATGCAAGAAGGTAAGTCTAAAGACTATTTAGTTTTGAACACATTTGTCATTTGTTTTACCACTGAGCCAACTCGTTGTGTGTAAGTTGATATTGTGGATTGTCCTGTTTGATCCTCAAAAGGATCCTATCATTTAAAATGCAACCAAAAATTGGCCTATAAGCTTGTGCAACAACACTGAGTGAGCTTGAGCTTGAATTGCATATACCACAACCTCAATGGCTATATATCGTTATAACCTCTCAAGATTGCCCTCTAAACCCCTTGACTTGTCTGTAAGGAATCACCAACTTGGTGGAGATACACATGCACAAGGGTCGTGAATAGATTAAAAAAAATTGCACTAGAATTGACATGACTTCAATTGAACTTGGGGTTTAGCTGAGATGGTAAAGAGCGATTAGGTTTGCTTCCCAGGTTATGACTTCAAGTCTCAACATGTTCCTCCACAGAAATGTGGCTACTTAAATGTTGTAACACTTAACAGAGTGTTGGATGGTGCATGCGCTCCCAGGTAGATTAGTCTTACCGAAGGTGGAGATACTCCCTGGTTACCAATATATCTATATATATGTATGGTGACGTTCGGGAGCCAACACATTTGTCCAATGTGGCTTAAAAGTTTCGAATTGATATGATTTTTCATCTATGGTGAGGAGATCATCCTCAGCAAAAATCAGTTGAATCTAAAACTTCTAAGTCCATTAAAAGTGATTTAAAATCGTAAATCATCACTTTTTTTTTATCAAAAATTGTAAATCACTTTTGATGAACTTAAATTTTCAGATTCAGGTGATTCTTGGTGAGAATGATCTCCTCGCCATAGAGACCATTCTCACAAAAAAACCAGCTCAATCCGAAATTTTTAAACCACATAGGACAAACGTGTTGGCTCTCTAACGTTGACTTCCGAACGTGAGGTCAAGTTCGAAAGCCAACATTAGGGAGCCAACACGTTTATCCTATATGACTTGAAATTTTTTGGATTGAGTTAATTTTTTTTTTTTTGTGAAAATCTCTCTAGTGAGAAGACCATCCTCACCAAAAATCAGTCCAACATGAAAGTTCTATGCCCATAAAAAATAGTTTAGAAATTCTGGATCGTCAAATTTTTATTGAAAATCTGTAAATCACTTTTGATTGGCGTAGAAGTTTTAGATTTGACCGATTTTTTGTGACGATGATCTCCTCATCATAGAGATCATCCTCACAAAAAAAATCAGTTTAATCTAAAACTTTTAAACCATATAGGACAATGTTGATTGCCAAACGCCACTCATATATATACATAATTCTCTCAAATGTTTGTGAGTTGAGATAAGTATTTATTTTCAAATGTACTTCTCATCTTTTCGTTGATGTATAATATTTTCTTTCAATTATTAATAGAGATATTATTAAAATCTTTACTAACTTGAATGTAAGATTGTATTTTTGACAAGTACCTCACAAATAAATGAAGAAAGTAAAGATCCATATAATTTATGACTCAAATCATGTATGTGGAACTATGGGTGTCAATGGGTCGGTTTCGATTGAGTTTCTAAGGATCTTAGAATCATAACCATTATATTTAGTTCGATTCCAGGGTCTGATTCTAAAATAAATGGAATCGGGAACCATAAAAAATCACGGGTACCCATCTGTTCCGATTTTCAAGAATCAAATGAGAAAAAAAGTATTTCAAATCCTTATAATTTTTTTTAACATATTATCAACAAAATTATTAACTTAGTTATAATTTATCATACTAAAGATACAAATTAATGATTTTTTTTCAAGAAATTTTTTTTTATCTTATTTAAAAGTAAAATATTTTTAAAAGAGTAACTCATTTTAAGCTCCAATCAATAATTTATATGAAATGTTGAAGACTTTGATATAACATGCATTTATTTTGGGGAAAAAAAAGTAACATGCATCTATAATATGAAAAGAAATGACAAAATAAATTGGTTTTGGGTACCCTTGGGTCCCTATTGGATAAAATCTAACAGTTTCAATTCCTATCAATTCGATTCCTTTTTAGACCCGACTTTAAGCGGTTCCAATAAAAGGGAATCAAAATCAGAGTTTTCGATTCCAATAAAAGGGAATTGGAATCAGAGTTCTCGATTCGAGTTCGATTTCAGATAAATGGGTACCCATCAACACCCCAATGTAGAACCCAAATTACCTATTTATACCTCTAGTCGAAAGTTGACTTTTGACTTTTTGACTTGTACCCTTGATTGAGCTTGAAATCCACAGTTGGATACTTGGATTAGGATTTTGCCAATAGTCCGGATCGTTTGAGTTGTCTCGGTGTCCGAGTTAGACGATTCAGTGGTCGAGTCTAACACACAACTTTAAAACAAAAGACGTGGTAATTGCACGACCTCATGGCGCACGTTAGTTTTTGACTAAAATGAACGTGGCTCTTTCTAGTTACGCATCCCAACTCAGAAAAAAGACAAAATTTACCCGACAAAGAACAGCAAGGCTGCTCCACCGTTAAAAGCCAGCTTTATATCAAACTCTCCCGTCAAAACAAAAGAAAATGGTAAATTACACTTTAACCCTCTATAGTTTGGCATAATTCCATTTTAACCCCTAATATTTTGATAATTACACTTACCTAAAATTTAGATGTTATTTTACTATTTTATTTTCTTATTTTATGTTATTTTTTTATTTAACAAAAAAAAAAAACCAAATTTTAGAAGAATAATTAAAAAAAAAACCCACCTAGGCATTGGTTGAACTCATTTTCTCATTGTCATATTTTTGTGTGTAAAAAAAAAAGCATTTTAAAAAGGGCAAAATGATATTTATGAAAAAAAATTAAGTATTAAGATGATGGAAGGGATTAAGTGAACCCGTTAGGGGTTTAAAGTAGAATTATGCCAAATTATAAGGTAATTTACATGTATCCCCTAAGTTTTAGTTAATATTTAAGATACTTCTCATTCTCAAATCGATGACAAACCCTTTGTCTGCCTGACCTCTTGTTTGATAAAATAAAAATGATTTCTTAACTTCAGTCTCAATTTTAAAACCCCTTGAATTTTTTAATAAAATAATAATTTAGTTTATTTTATTATGAGAAAAAATTGAATGGATTGAGGAAAAAATGAGAATTAAATGTTGAATTTGAAAGAAAATGGACTTAAGGTGCAATTATTTGTGTAATGGAATTCTTTAATTACTTGGTTATCTTCTATGAGTGGGTTTTTTTAATAATCTTTTGCCTTTAGATAAACCATGATCAAGCTGGAGTGATTTGACTGCCTTGTCACAATAATGAAAGAAATGGCTCTGAATAGAGTGAAAATGAAGGAACAAGATTTGTTTAGTTGTCCTTGAATCATTTGAATAAGGCTTTGATGATGATAATGATGATCAACGATTTTTTTCTAATACATGGTAACAAAATTTTCTTTGTTGGATGGACATCATCCTACACATGAAAGGAAGCATGATTGATGATTTTTATTTGTTAGATTTTGATATATTTTTTTCATGATGGATGAAATAGTCTTACTTTTGGTATTTTGATCTATGACGTGAGGGCCAAAATGATTTAATAGGTTCAATGAGTGTCACATGCCTTAATAACCCACATGTAATAAGGAGAACGAGGGATGGGGGTTACAAGGACCATCATAGAATTTGTTAATGGGTTTGTGGTAGTTAGGAAAGTGATGGTGGAGGTTTGGCATAATGAAGGTTTGTGAAAAAGAGTTACTCAAATAAATAATAATTTTGATTGGAAAAGTGTTGTACAAAAGTCTCACGGCTATGAGGTGTGGATGGGTATCTAAAGAGTGCTTCATGTGCATTGAAAAGAGTTTTGTTCAGAGTTGGCAAAGATATTTGAATTCCTTATTAAGAGAATCATTGGTAGGGTCAATGAAATGGTCGTTAAAAAACAACAACAACAATAATTGAAGAAATAAACAAAACATATCGAAGATGCAAGTAGTGCATGACACAAATTTTTACATTATTTCCCCAAGATAGAGGTACGTCAATAGAGTACAATATCTTTTCCACTAAAAATAACTACAAACACCCCTGACGAATTAGGGTTTACAATCTACCATAACAAGAATTCTTTGTCAGCACCATCATACTCCACAAACTATAACAATGAATTGCAGGTGGTAGATACCAGTTAGCTTAGTTGGTAAAATCTTTAGATAATGATACTAGAGACCTGAGTTCAAATCTTGCCAAAATCCCCTTAAAAATAAGTTCTCTTAGTTATTCTTCATGCCTAATAAGAATAATTTACCTATTAAAAACTTCATGGTATGGTCAAAGAGAGAGTTGACATGAGGCTTTAACTTTAGAAGTTGCAATGACCAATAGTAATTCTTTAAAAAAAAAATCATTTTCCGTTAGTATCTCACAGAAGACTCAGTCAAGGGGTGTGTTGCCAATTTTGAAAAAGTTTGAGGCGTCTCAAATATTGAAAAGTATCCAAAGGAGCATATTTAAATTACTTTAAAATAAAATAAAAAGATTCTCCAACTTCTTTTTCTCTGAAACGAGAGCCGTGAATGATCACTCTTCTTCTTCTCTCTCTCTTCTCTGCAACTCTTCAAACCCTAGTTTCTCAAACGAAACTAATTTCTTCACTCCAATCTCGAAAACCTACTTTTAATGGAAGAAAAACTCAATTTCAACTATCCAGAATCGAAACCCTAGCATTCCCTCTCCATCCATGGACACGCGAAGATCTTCAAGAACTGTGATCGATCCTAAAGTTCGCCAAGTCGGATTCTTCGCTCCAAGTGCTCCTCCAGATCGAACACAATCCGTACCGATCGAATTAGCTTCTCCTCCACTCTCCAACGTATCTCCATCTGGAAATTCTCTCTCTCCAGTCATGATTCCTCCTCCACGACACGCATCCGATAATCCTTCTTCGTCTATAGCTTTTCAACCATCTCGAGCTGCGCCAGTTCCGGTCCCAATGTCGCCTCTTCGGAGAATTTCGATTGGAGATAACATGCCGCTTGGGAGCTATAATCCTTCCGAATCACTTTTTGGGACGTCTCTTACGCCGTCTCCTTCGAGTAAGATCGATGATGGAGAGTTCTCGGAGTTTACGCCCTCTCCAGGAAGGATTCGGAGGAGTAATTCTGGAAAAGTTGCATCATCTTTACCGAGTGGTGGATTTGATATGAAGGCAGTGAAGTCGATTAATTTTACAGCTGTGAGTAAGCTGACGACAGTTTCCGTGGTGAAAATGCCACCTGGTGTATCTGGTTAGTCAGAAATCTGTTTTATTTTTTATGGTTTTTTAATATTAATTATTTAATTGAATTTAATTGCTATTATGGTTGGCACAAATAAGTGGAATAGATTGAAGACCTAAAAGAAATCTTTTTTTTATTGAGAAATTTAAGTAATTCTAAGGCTGTCCCTGTTAATGCTACTTGATTGAGATTGATATAGGGTATTTCAAAATGTGATTTTTTTTTCCTCTGTGAAATAGTCAATCTTTTGCAGTAAACACCTTTTTTATGTTCAACATCAATATAGGCAATCACATAGTGTCTGTGGTCAGCAATAGAGGAGAAGAGTAAACAATTCAATTGTTGTCAAGTTTGAATGACTTGGATGCTTTGCTCTCATTTATTTCTTGATTATTTTTTATAAATAAAATTTATTCAAGAAGAAATGAAACTAAATAACGAAGGAGGAGGTTGAAATGACCTACCTACAAAAGGAAAAAGCGAAAAAAAAGGGACAACAAAACAACTACATCTAACTACCTATACTATCGTTCTCTGTTTTCAATACTTAGAAGCATGGAATTGAGGATAGCAACGTTGTTCAAAGATTTCTTTGGCATGACAAGGAATGGAGGAGTAAATTCCCTTTAGTTAGTTGGAGAAATGTTTGTACGGTAAGGAGTCAAGGAGGAATCGGCTTCAGAAAGTTGGGGACTTTGAATGGGGCCTTGTTAGGGAAAATTCTATGGAGGTTTGGTGTGGAAAATGAAGGTTTGTGGTGGAAGGTAATAGCGGAAAATTTTGGGGAGGACATTTTTGGTTGGAAAATTGGGGAAGCAAAAAATCTGTTAGGGTGTGGGGTGTGGAAGGATATTTTAAAGATTCTTCTTCAATTGAAAAAGAGGATGACGCTTTAGGTAGGGAAAGGGGATAGAGTAAGGTTTTGGGAGGATTTGTGGTGTGGAGGGGGACTCTTGAGGGATATATTTCCCATGCTTTTAGCTATCTCTAGAAAGAGAATTCTTCCTATCGCAAGCTTTCGGGAGGTGAATCATGAGACTTTGGGTCGGGATTTGGGTTTAAGGAGGTCGTTGAATGATTGGGAAGTGCCAAAGGTCACAAAGTTATTGGGTCTTCTTGATATAGCATCTGGAGGTTTGAGTGAGGAAGATGTGAAAACTTGGGTCACTAATACCTAATGCTTGTTCTCGGTTAGAGAGTTCTATATAGAACGAGGACCCTACTTTTTCGCATGTAGCAGTGTGGAGTCCAAGTGTGCCTTCCAAGGTGGCGTCCTTTATTTGGTCTGCAGTTTGGGAAATGATCCAAACGCTTGATCTATAGAGGAGAAGGGGCTTTAACTGTCTGAATGGTTGTTTTATGTGCATGTTAAACGAGGAATCAACTAACTATTTACTTTTGCATTGTGAGGTGGCAAAGGAGGTATGAGCTCATTTCTTTTATTTGTGTTTGGGGTGGATTGTTGTGTTCCAAGCTTGGTTAGAGAAGTTCAGGGGGAATGGATTCAATTGGGGTTGAGCTTTCGGCACTCTAAAAGATTGCTTTTGGAACATTACTCCGTTTTTGTTGGGGCATTTGGAAAGAGAGGAATGCAAGAACTTTTGAAGGATAAGCTCAATCAACTCGAGTTGGTCAAAATGGTTCTCGGGTTTTTATTCTTTTAGTGTAAAATTTTCAAAGAGTTCAAAGGGTTTTTTTTTAGGACTTCATTGTCTAGTGGGATAGCATTTGTAACATTTCAGTTCCCTAAGTTGTTTTTCCTTTTTCTTATTTTCTTTTCTTTCTTGGGTGGGTCACTCGACCTACCTGGCTGTTATTGCTGTTTTTCTTTCTTTATCAATAAATAATAAAAAAATGATTTCTAGCTTAGAGACAATAACATCATGGTTAGATCTCTCCTTACCTTGAAACATCCGACCATTTCTCTCTTTCCACAATAGCTACAAATAGCAAGTAGAGTCAACTTCCGTATAATTCTTTTTTGGTCTATAGAAGTCGAGGATTGCCAACTTTGGAATAAGGGGGACACGGACCTTGAAAAAGGCCAAGAGATATGAAAGAGAGATCTAATGATCTGAGCTTATGGACAATGAATAGGAATGTGATCAAATGATTCCCCATTACTTTTACATAAGAAACAAAATTTGATACTTGTGATACGCCACAATTACATGATCTTGAGTTAGAATCCTATCAAGAGCCCCTGCTAGCCAAATTAAAAAGGAGACCTTGGAGGGAATTTTATTACCCCAAAATGCAGATGTTGGGAACTAACGAGAAAAATTGGGATTTAAAGTAAAGAAGAGAGATGGAACAAAAAAAGGACCACACCTACTTTTCAAGCTGGCTCTACTGTCATCTGTTGAACAAAAGATATGGGCTTAGTTGATACCCGACTAATCAAGTCAGCAACGAACTCAATCTTCCAATCATTAAAATTTCTTTTGATGCCAAAACTCCAAGATATGTTGTCTCTAGTCAAAGACATGAACCATTGAATTGCTAGACCTTTCTTTTTTGTTTTTATAAATGATAATACATAAATTTTAAACTGATCTTCAAGAGGAGAAGAACCATAACAACAGTGGTTCCAAATTCCCCATTGCCTACCTATTCTTGAATCCTGACTTACTGACTATGCTTCCACAGACCAACAACCTCCTCCTCGAACCTTGACAACCACTTACCAAAGAGCATAATCAGTGAGTCTAGCTCTTCGAATACCTACCCCTCCATTTTTCTTCAGTTGGTAAATGGACTTCCAACTAACAAGATGAAACTTCCTCCAATCTACCTTATGATTCCACAAAAAAAAAAAGCTCCACGTAATTTGGAATGAATACAAGATATAAGAAATAAATGGAGATGCTAGCCAAGGTGCTCTTGAAATTGAAACTGATTGCCCTAATACTCAGATGTTATTTATAATTGATCTGTAGTTTTTTGATAAGTTAATTGGTCTGTATTTTAATAGAGAGAGTTTATTGTACCAATGTTCTTCAGATGTTTTCTGGACCTCTGACGGACCATAGGTAGTAAATGTCTTTAGGGGGAAAAAAGAGCAATCACATACTCTAAATATTATGAAGAGAACGGAAGCTATCACCAGGAATCTCTCTCTCTCTCTCTCTCTCTCTCTCTCCACTATCATGATAAAATAAAGGCAGTAGATGGAGGGGGGCTCCAGTGTTTGGTTCACATTGGTAGTTACGTATCGCATGGGATGTACTGTCTTCCCCTTTTTTGGAAAACGCTATACGATTAGCATTCACACGAAATTATGAAATCTCATAAGGGATATAATCTGAAATTATACTGGAAAGCTTGTTCCAGGATACCCAGGATTCCTAGTGGTTGAGTAAGGATTGACCCATCAATGACATGCACAACAAACACACAAACTGACTTGTCTTTTAATCTGGGTCCTGCTGCTTGTTTCCCAAAACCATCAATCGTCCATGTGAAGTTTAGAATCCTATTCTTTTTCCAAATTAATATAATGGTTTCAAATATGACAAGAGCTTGAGTTATCCAAAAACAAATAAAAATCACAAGGGCTTATCCTCACTTTGAAAACTGGGCTAACAAGTTTTATGTTGGATTGAAGACATTCCTTTGCCTTGTTATCTATGTGGTGTGCTTTTTAAAATAAGCTTGTCCATCCATCCTCTCTCTAACTGCTTATTGAGTTAAAAGATTCGTACTTCATGAAATTTCTGGTCTCATTCTCAAATCTGATGCCTTCACAATAAATGTATACATATAAAATAAAATAAAAACAAAAAACAAAAACAAGCTGACCTCATGTAAATCTACTTTGTGCTATTTCATATGGACATTGTGTGTGGCTATATGTCTAGCCATTTTAGGGGTTTCCATTGCTCTCATAATGAACTGCAGCATTTGATTAAAATTTTTCATACAGAAAAAGGTGATGGAGGATTGGTAGAAGTGCGTAAGGAACGCCCGCCAAGTTCGAATAAATTGAAAGAGAAAACCTCGAAAGCTGAAAGGCGTGCCCTTCAGGAGGCTCAGCGAGCTGCAAAAGGTACAAATAATCCATTTCCTTATTTTCTTGAATACTGCTATTATTTGAAGTTTTTGTTTGATATATGGTATTTAACTAAATCTGAGACCATTGTCTCAGTATCTATATTCTTTGATAAGTAACAAGTGTTTGGGAAAAAAATTGCAAACAGCTCCAAGGAAAAGAAAATTATAAACAGCAATAAGGGCACAGTTTTTTTAGTGGAAAAGAGCAAGAAGATGCATTCAAAGTATATTTTTTTTCCACTACTTTAAGGGATAGTTCAATTTGCTTGCTGGAAATTTTATATTTGATAAGCACGTGATAAAAAATCAGTAGGAGCCTTTTGGCATCATGAGCATGTGCTGTGTTGTGTAGATTTCTCCATACATAATATGGACATTTTTCCATGTGACATGTGATAGAATGCATTATTTTATATAGATATGAAAATTGGCTTATGATATACAATCCTTGTATTTTGTGATTAGACAATGGGATTTATCCAAATCTATTCTATTTGTTTCATTTGAGTCTTTTACTGGGTAATGTTAAAAATAAGTGCCGTTTACATATTATCCCTTAAAGTTGAGAAAACTCTCTCTACCCTCAACTTCGTCAATTTCATTACGCATTCACCCATCTAGTGGGTCCCACACATATCTTTATCTTTAAAAGACTCAAATACCCCTCATTTATAAATATATTTAAACTGCCTTCTCAATGCATTCACCCATCTAGTGGGTCCCACAAATGTCTTTGTCTTTAAAAGACAGATATACCCCTCATTTATAAATATATTTAAACTGCTTTCTCAAAGTAACATGGCTCTGCTATTAGTCTTTGGAAATTCTATAAAACAAGGATAAGAGATAAAAAAAAATTGAT
Organism: Akebia trifoliata; assembly: GCF_017979445.1. Taxonomy (NCBI): domain Eukaryota; kingdom Viridiplantae; phylum Streptophyta; class Magnoliopsida; order Ranunculales; family Lardizabalaceae; genus Akebia; species Akebia trifoliata. Next base: position 20,407,397 of record NC_141383.1, read on the forward strand.
GGATCCATGGTACAAAAAGCTTGGTGCCGCATAAAAAGTGACTTCTCATATTTTTCTAGGTACATATGAATATTTCGTCTATCTCATTTAGTAAATTGGCCAGAGACTTTTTGTGGCACTATAAGAATGGGGTCAAGGCAATGCATTTAGTAAATTGGAAAGTGGTTTGCAATTCCAATAAGGATGAGTGTTTAGGTATTAGGGGTTTCAAGGTCTCAAATAGGGCTTTATTAGCAAAGTGGTTGTGGAGATTTGGAGTTGAAACATCTAGATTTTGGAGGAAGATAATCAAGGCTAAATATGGGAAAAGTTGGAATGGTTGGGAGACTGGGGAGGTGAAAATGTAGGCAAGGGAGATAGGGTCAGGTTTTGGGAGGATTGGTGGTGCAGGGATTCAATGTTTTGTACTCAATTACCGCTCTTTACAATCTCTCCTTGAAAAGTGGCTACCTTGTGCTTTTTTCTTGAATCTTGAGGGAAACGAGAATGTTTGGGAATTAGGTTTCAAGAGGGTTTCAATGATTGGGAATTGCATGATGTACAAGATTTAATGACTTAGCTTGATCATGTTCATTGGGCGACCACGGAAGATGATGGGATGGACTGGATTCGTACTAAAGGTTCTAACATCTCTATTAGTTCGTTTGCCTATGGTATATCCACGCCTACCACTTCCTCTTTGCATTTCCCTTTCAAGTTCATTTGGGGATCAAAGGCTCTCGCTCCCTCAAAATTGTGTTTCTTTACTTGGTTAACAACTTTTGATAAATTACCACTCCTAATCATTTAATCAACCAGGGTTTTGTGACTCCAAACTTTTGTTATCTTTGCAATTCGAATGGAGAGTCCGTGGACCACATTATGATGCATTGCTAGTTGTCGTATTCCATAGGGTCCCATTTCCTATGACTTTTCAAAGTTTTCTGGTTTTTTTTTTTATATGTAAAGATAGATTAATGGTTAGCATAAGAAGTATGGGTTGATGGGGGTTTTCCCTAATACATTATCATCTTTATTCCGAAGTTGGGATTCTTCCATTTTCTGAGGAGAAAGAAAATCCTTGGAGGTTCCTTCCTTTTGCTTTTACCTAGGGGTTATGGTTGGAGAGCAATAGGAGAATTTTTGAAGGGGTGGTTTCTTCTTTTCAGGATATTGTGTTGAATGTTCTGGACCTATTGTTTTTTTGGTGCAAATTATGTCTAGAGATTAAGGGTGTCTACTTTGAGGACTTCGTTTTTAGATGGGAATCTCTATGTAACACTTAGATGTTTTTTATTTTTTGTTGGTCATCTCGGCTGGTTGTTGTTTTTGGCTCTCTTTTAATAAATTTATACTTATGAAAAAAAATATTTCATCTATCTCATGGTGTGTGTCCATTGAAGATTTTTCGAATATTCTTGCGTCAATAGACCCCAAAAAAACCATTGCATTTTACTATCCCAAAATGATCGTATCCAATGGATAGAAAAAATTCACTGATCAAAATGATATTTTGTGTGTCCATTGAAGATTTTTCGAATATTCATGCGTCAACAGGCCCAACAAATTACCATGTAGCATGGTTTGTTCAAGGGGTGTGACATGAACCTCTTTGTACTAGGGGGACATAAAAAATTCTATTTTGGAGTTTTCTTGGTTATGGATCATCTAACATCATGTCTGCTTCTCTTGAAGTGAGATGTGTCCAGCATAGATTAAGTTGCACCCACATGCAATATTTCTTCCTGTCAAAATTTTCATTGCTAATGTTTCTGCACTTCTTCCCATCCTCATTTTGCATCTTTAGTAAAATAGGGCACCTTTATATGCCTTCTAGACTTCTAAAGGTACAAATTTCAGACTCATTTGTACTTTGAAAAAAACATGCAACCAACCAACTAGTTTTATTGGCAAATTTCCTTGTCCAAATACGAAAAGTTATCATTTGAGATCACTGTCTTGAAGGTATCATATTCCTATTCTTGCACATGTTAGGTTGTTGATAAATTTACTTTCTATTTGCACTCCCACTTGTGAGGCCCAATATAAAGATCTTATTTGTTGATAAATTTACTTTCCTATAAATCTTCTTTTTGACACTAAAGATCTGGATCTACGTCTTGACTTGTGAGTGATGGGTTAGGTCATGGACCTTCGGATTTTGGGGTGTCATGACGTGGTATTAGAGCTGGTTGAAGATTCTTTTTTATTGCTTCATTTGATTGCATTCATGCATGTTAGTGTTATTATACCAGTATAATCACTGTGAGGTTTGTTGTAGGCACAAAAAAGATGGTAAGGCAATTAATCACTCCTTACAAAAAGATGGACCATACTCACCACAGACCCCCAGCTAGAGAAGAAAGGGAAGAACCAGCGCCTCAACCCAACCCTAGAAAAAGAATGACAGGCCCGGAGTATCGCCTTTTGTTAGAATCAAAGCTCAAGCGACCTTGTAGAACAGATGAAAACAAGTTTAACCAAGAAAACAAGGAACTTGAAGCCACGAGTGACCCCAGGATTAGGGAAATGCAAGAAGTAGACGTGGTGGACAAACATATAATTCTGATGGAATGATTATCTTAGGACCAAGATTATTTTTACCTTTTCCATCACTTGATTACTTTTACAATTTACCGTTTATTCTGAACATTATTGGAATAAAAGTTTGATTAACTATATTAATGATTGTTTAAATTTGGTGAATATTATAAGATGATTGACTCTGATCCAGGATAGAACCTAAAAGTAGGAAGAGAACTTAAATCCCTTGTGTGTAAATAGGTCATGGTTGGCTATGGAGAAACTTCCTCGTCGGCGATGAATTACAAGATGTTTTCCAGGTATAATTTGGGATGACCAATTCTATCCAACAACAATAAATCTTATTGCGACAACAAACGATAGCTGTACCACCTACACTAGTGAGGGGAAGGGCGAAGGACATAACAATGAAGGCGATGGGGGACTTCAAACAACTCTCAGCCCCAGTGTTCAACGAACCCACTAGAGGCAGAGGCACGATGGAAGGAGATAAGTAAATACCTGGACACTCTCTTAGTGCTAGAAGGATCGAAGGTGGTGTTTGCGTAATCCATGTTCCAATGAAAGGGAGACTTTTGGTAGGACATGGTAAAAAGATCTAAGAATATTGATTAAATGACTTGGGGGGTGTTTGAGAATGTTTTTGGAGAAGTACTTCCCTTACACTGCACGCAATTAGAAAATAGCAGAGTTCATATAGCTACTGTAGAAGGAGACGATAGTAACCCAGTATGAGGCTAAGTTTGCTGAGTTATCACGCTACACTTCTAACATAGTGGCAAGCGAAAAAGACAAGGTTACTAAATTTTGAAAAGGGTTGCAGTGGAATATAAGAGAAAGACGATAACAATGTTAAAATTGAGGATTCTAATGCAGAACACAAATCAAGTCAATAGTCAAGGGTTTCGATAAAAAATTTGTAATTATTTAGGTTTTTACTTAATTGGGTCTAGATTTATTAGGACTGTTGGTTGATTTTTTGATTTATAGATTGTATTAAGGTTTATTTACTGAGAATGAATGGAATAAACAAAATTATAGAAGTCTTTGTTTTCTTTTGAATGTCGGTGCATTCAATGTGGTTGATGCCATGGAAATCATTGGGGTGATTTCAAGGTAAATATCATTTTTTTTCTTTAATTTTCTTCTTATCCTCTATCTCTTCTTCAATCCATCTTTTCTATTTTATTTATTTATTATTATTTGTGAGAGATCAAGAAACCTTTAATGCTTTCAAAAAACCAATCCATAAACTATGTTTTCTTGATTTCTTTATTCTTGGTTCTTGAAAACCCTTTCTTAATTCTTGATTCTGGAGCCCTACAAATCCCATTTTATTTTACCCTATCTAATCCGAATACCCTAAATCTTCCCCTAATCGTAATTTCAAGTTGTAATTGGAAAACTTTGTGTTTTGGAAATCATTTTCCTATTGTTGCCCAATTCCTTAACCCAATCCCCAATCCCCGAGCAGATTTACCTATACCCCATATTTTCCCTTTCTTTCCTCACTGTCCTGCATCAGATTCACTTTGATATTGTTGATAGAGCTCTTTTAATGGAAAGAGAGTTGGAGGAAATTCACAAAATTCGTGAGAAGAAAATAAAGAGTAGTATTTCTTCAAGTCATAGTGATTTTAAAAGACAACAATTTAGTCATCCAAAAAGGTTCGATCAGGGAAGAAATGTTGGGAATCAGCAGGAGAGGAGGAACCATACAGAAGGGCCACGATGTCATAATTGTGGTCAGTTGGGTCACCTCAGGAGGAATTGCTTGCGATTCGGTGGACAACGAACTCAACATTTTCGACCCCAAAACTAGTAGTTTTCTTATCCTCAACAGCCTTAGCTGTGGAGACAGCATCCGCAAAACTTTCAGGGGAACCAACAAAGGCAGTGGCAGGATCCACCTAGACCCCGACAACAGCAAAACCAAAAGCACTGGCCACCTCAGTAGCAACATCGAAATAATCAGGTCGGGTCAAGGAGCAAGAGCTCAGGAGAGAGTTTACGTAGTAGTGCACTTGGATGCCAAGGCTAATAATGCAGCAATTGGAGGTACTGTTTTAGTATGCCATTCTTTGGCTTGTGTGCTTTTCTATTTTGGGTCTATTCATTATTCTATATCTTCTACGCTCGTATCATTCTTGGGATTAGAATCAGAACCCTTACCTCAAGTTTTGTTTGTAGCTACCTCGGTAGGAAATGGTGTTGAAACCAATAGAGTTTGTCAATCTTGTATAATCCGGATAGTTGACCTAGAGTTAGAGGTGGACCTAATCCTTTTGGATATAACTAAGTTTGATGTTATCCTTGGCATTGATTGGTTAGCAGCTCATCATGCCTCAATGGATTGTTTCAAGAAAAAAGTAACCTTTCATTTACTTGGTTGCCATTTGGTTCAATTTATCGGAGAAAAGGAAAGAATATCTTCTTTTCTATACCATCAACTAGGACTGATGTTCTTCCGTATGTTTTAGCTCGACTATCAATAGATGATGAAGGTTTTAGTAATTAGGAAGATGATCTTATCATTGTCAAAGAAAATTCAGATGTTTTTCCCGAGGAATTCCCGAGATTGCCACCAAAGAGGGAGATGGAGTTTGTCATTGATCTTTAGCCTGGGACAACTACTGTATCTATCACTACATATCGAATGGCTCCAATAGAGTTTAGGGAGCTAGATAGTCAGTTAAAGGAATTTCAGGAAAAAGGGTTTATTCACCCTAGTACGTCGTCTTGGGGAGTGCCAGTATTATTTGTCAAGAAGAAAGATGGATCTTTGGTTCTGTGCATCAATTATATGCAGTTAATCGGGTAACGATGAAGAATAAATACCCTCATCCTCTCATTGTAAAAGATTTTTCAGATGTTTTTCCCAAGGAATTCCCAGGCTTGCCATCAAAGAGGGAGATGGAGTTTGTCATTTATCTTTACCCAGGGACAACTACTGTGTCTATCACTCCATATCGAATGGCTCCAATAGAGTTGAGGGAGCTAGAGAGCCAGTTAAAGGAATTTCAGGAAAAAGGGTTTATTCGCCCTACTCGTCTCCTTGGGAGCGCTAGTATTGTTTGTCAAGAAGAAAGATGTGTCTTTGTTTCTGTGCATCAACTATATGAAGTTAATTGGGTAACAACGAAGAATAAATACCTATTGCCGAGAATAAAAGATTTATTTAAATATCTAGTTTGTATCTAAATGTCTCATGTGTATCACATGTATTCACATCATTGGGGCATCACATCAACACTCGATGCCAATGATGTGAATACATGTGCATTGGGATATAAACACTTTGGCGTACATGATATTCCTTTTTCAGATAGGTTGTGTTACATGACACTCTTGAAGGATCTATACTCCTGTGGCCATTGTCCACCACACTACCCTTTCATAGGTGAAGATGGATTTTGGTGTGCCATATCGTGATCATACATAAATAATAGCTCTTTCCTTAGAAGAGTTATAAGGTTTTTTTTTGGGAAGACTTATTAAGATTGGAGACTATTTGTCCTATTAGGGATGGGGATTCTTGTAGCTTCTATGATGTGCTTTTTTTTTTCGTTCTTATTTTGCTTTTCTTTGTTAGCCTTCTTGACTGCTTTGGTCCTTTTTTTTTTTCCCTCCTTGCTTTGCTTAAAAAAAAAATAGTACATATAATATGCTTATGGCATGCTATATCTCTTACCCTATTGATTTCTATTATTTTCTTTTTTATGTTTAAATAGAATAACATTTATGATTAATAATAATATATTTGAGACTTAGATTGCGCATGTACTCATTAATATGCTTGAGGCCCATCATATGTCCATGTAGTTGTTGCTCTAAGATGTTCCTATTTTTGTAATAATTGAAATATTTTGATTAATTTTTTTCTTTCTTAAATTTTTTCCGCCATTTGCAATTGTTTTGTTCTGAGTACATCTAAACATGTCAATATGGATAAAAATATAAGATCAATTGTAATTTCAACATTTTGATATTTCCGATACTTATCCTATCAATCATTGTCTAAACAAATCTGAATCATTTTGGCCGTGACTTAAAGTAACAATACTGGTGGGCTCCCCAAAGATTAAATATTAAACGTGTTTTGAAAAAATGTGTTCTAGAATGAAATTTGATTTTTGAATTCAAGAATTGAAATTTGAATTTCAATTACTTAAATAAAGGTAGAACATGTCCATTCTGCAAAAAATTTAAATAACACCTATGAACAGTAAAATGACCCAATAGCAGAATGCCGTCATCTTTCGAAATGAATAACTAGTCTTGGTTGTCACCATTATGACGGCCACATCTAACTACTTCCCTCGCTCCAAACAAAAGAACCTTTAGCCTATTTACTGTTTTGGAATTTAAGACAAATTTGTGCGACATGGGGCTGAATCGCAGTGAATCATGGCAGCAAGGCCACTCTTTCCTCCATATGAAATGGATGAATGTTTTCGAAGTTTTACTTAATTCCTCCTTTTTATTTATTTTGTTGTGTTCATTTTAGAAGGTGTGCTTATGAGACCCGTCATCTTGAGGCATAAGTCCCACACTTTTTAGGCCATCAAAGCACTGACCCACTCCTCCACTTTAGGAACCTTTTATTATTTTCATTGTTTTCACGTACTTTCTATAAGATTGACCAGTTGTCGAAAGTTCTGAAATGCCATCTATTGTTAATGTTTTTGTTGAGTTATGTACTAATCATCTGGACATTGGGTGGGTATGCTCTTCTTTCGTGATGGTGATTAGCTGAAGGAAGTAAGATTGCTGCTTCTTCTTCTGGTGGAGTGGCTCCAGTGAATCCAAAACCAGCTAAAGCTGTGAAGCCTCCACCACAAAAGAAAGATGGTGCTCAAGTTGCAGCTTCGGTAACAGCTTCTGAGAAGAAGGGAAGTGATCGCATCCAAGAAAAAGATAGGAAGAAGGATGTCCCTCAACCACGCATGCAATTTGATGATAAGCACCGGGTTGAAAAAGCTAAAAGGCGTGCTGTTGTCAAGCAAACTGAAGCTAGAAACAGAGTTGAATTGTTTAGACATTTGCCACAATATGAACACGGAACTCAGCTTCCTGATCTTGAGTCAAAGTTTTTCCAACTTGATCCGGTGCATCCTGATGTATACAAGGTATTTTCCACCACTCTGTCCTGCTAGTTTTTTTCCTAGAGGATACTGATTTCTTACTGCATATAGTGTAAAGAATGGCTGACAATATATACAAGATATATATATATATATATGGGGACGGTTCAGCAGCCCTAAAGTTTGCCAAGTTTGGTGCCAAACATTTTTCAAAATATGGGTTAGAAGCTTTGGAATGAGCTGATTTTTTGTGAGGATGATCTCTATGATGAGGAGATCATCCTCACCAAAAGTCAGCCTATTCCAAAACTTCTAACCCCATCAAAAGTGATTTACAAAAATTGGACGGTCCACGATTGTTCAACTTGTAAACTAGGGTTAGAAGTTTCAAAATGAGCTGATTTTTTGTGAGGATGATCTCTTCACCGTAGAGATCATCCTCACAAAAAATTAGCTTATTCCAAAACTTCTAACCCCATCAAAAGTGATTTACAAAAAATGTTTGGCACAAAACTTGGCATACTTTAGGGCTGCCGAACTGCTCCCTCTCTATATATATATATGTGTGTGTGTATTTTAATTTATTATTATTAGTATAAATTTATTAATTCAAAGGAGAAAAAAAGAAGAAGAAAAGGAAGCCGAGATGGCCCCCACAACAAGAGAAACAAAGCCAAAAAAGAAAGAAATAAAAAAGTAATAAAACAAAAGGCCCAAGGCCGCCCAAACCCCACAACAGTTGCCCAGCACACAAAGAATCCCACTTAAACACAAAGTCTTCAAAGGAAACGTCACCAAAATCTTTACTTAATTTGGTCCAGAAGTAGATGAAGCACATAATCTCCAGAAGCTCAGCTTGGGAGGTGCTTTCCTTTCCCTTAAACACCCTTTTATTCCTCTCTTTCCAAAGGCCCCAACAGATAGCAAAAGGAAGAGTAGTCCAAAGATATCTTTTTCTATTGGAGAAGACATTCTGAGACCACCCTAATAAGAGAGAAAAAATATCACGAGGGAGAACCCAATCCAACTGAGGAGAGGAAGTGCACTCGAACTCCAAACGAGAATGGACAATGGATTATAATATGATCAACTGACTCCCCTATTGTACTATACACTCATCCTTTTCTATTGTACTATTCACTCACCTAATATATTTTCTGCAATTATGATCAGGTTGGATTGCAGTATTTGGCAGGCGATATCTCTGGTGGTAATGATCGTTGTATTGCAATGCTTCAAGCATTCAAAGATGCCATTAGAGATTATTCCACACCATCAGAAAAATCTCTTGTTAGGGATTTAACTGCAAAAATCAATAGTTATGTTTCTTTTCTGAACGAATGTAGGCCCCTTTCGATCAGCATGGGGAACGCAATCAGGTTTTTGAAGAATCGCATTGCAAAATTACCTTTGACCCTTTCCGAATCAGAATCTAAAGCAGCTCTTCAATCAGATATTGATCGTTTTATAAATGAGAAGATAATACTTGCTGGTAAGGTAATAGTTGAGCATGCCGTGACAAAGATTAGGGATGGGGATGTACTTCTCACATATGGGTCGTCCTCTGTTGTTGAAATGGTATTATTATATGCTCATGAACTTGGGAAACAGTTTCGTGTTGTCATAGTAGATTCACGTCCAAAGCTTGACGGGCAAGAATTACTTCGTAGGTTGGTGGAAAAAGGCCTCACCTGTACGTATACTCATATAAATGCTATTTCTTATATCATGCATGAAGTTACACGGGTTTTCCTTGGGGCTTCTTCGGTGTTATCTAATGGAACAGTTTACTCAAGGGTTGGTACTGCATGTGTGGCTATGGTCGCTCATGCATTCCGTGTTCCAGTCTTAATATGTTGTGAAGCTTACAAATTTCACGAAAGGGTGCAGCTTGATTCGATTTGCTCTAATGAACTTGGTAAGTTGTTTTCCTATCAAAGTTGACGTCGGAGTGGACTTTTTTCTTGTAATTGAAAATTAATTCTTCTGGGACGCTTCCATGTTATAAGCATCTGTCTTTTTTGGGTTTGCAGGTAATCCAGATGCCATTTCAAAGGTTCCTGGAAGGAAGGACTTGAGTCATTTGGGCAGTAAGGGTAGTAATGAAAATCTGCAACTTCTAAATCTTATGTAAGTATTGAATTTTTTTTACAATAAGCGGGTCCATTTTTTTTTTCTTTAATCTTTTGACAAGTTTAAAGTGACTTTTTTAGAGCTTCTATTGCCGCACCAAATTTTGATAATGCCACCCAGAGATGTTTGCTAAAAGAATCTCCCTTTGTTGATTTACATATGCATTGGGGTGGCATTAGCAAAAGTTGGTGTGGCAATAGAATCTCTCCTTTTTCCCCTCAGTTTCTTATTTAAGCACGTCTTTTGTTTTTATGTGGTGACAGTTACGATGCAACGCCTTCAGATTATGTCTCAATGATTGTTACAGATTATGGCATGGTAAGTCGGACTTTGGTTTAATACTTCCAACTTTTTTGTCCCTTTTATTTGGAATGTTAGCTCAAAAGTTTATGGAGTTCTTCACATTCTAATTTTATTCTTGCATGGTGAAGTCATTTACAAGCCAGAAAAATTATTCAGTCATGAGCATGGGGTCTAAGCTTGACCGTGGGAACAATTTGATGAGATAAAATTACAGGCCTGAAAATTTATTTTTCACCATTAGACGAATAGATAATTTTTTTTTCTTCCATAAATGAACTATCAAGATGGATGGAAAATTTTCTTATGAAGCAAACTATATATGGAAACAAACAACAGCTTTGCTTCATTTATTTCCTTTCAAATTTGTAGATTGCCAAGTATGTTTTCTGTGCTTGTTTTAGGTCCCGCCCACAAGTGTACCTGTCATCGTGCGAGAATACCGAAGAGAACAGATATGGATATAGGAAGGAGGGCACACTGTATGGCCAGTTTCATTCCAAGAAGTAGGGAGTGATTTTCAATTTTCTGTTAGTACTCAGCTTTCATGTTACACACCTGTGATTTCATTCCTTGGATAATAAGACTTTCATCCTCTTAGGATCCTTCTACCATTTTCCTTTTTTCAGAATAATGTCTCATGTTTCACCTTGATTTGGATTTTTTGTTGTGGTTGTTGTTGTTGTTGTAACTTGTCTCAGTGAAGAGTGTGATTTCTTCGCCTCTCCGAGCAATTTTGGGATGTTTTCTTCTCTGGTATAATCTGAGTTTAATTTCCGAGCAAATTTTATAATTCTGCTCTTTATTTGCTGTATTATGGAATATTTTTTATACATCATCTTGTCGAACAACCCCATGGTGCATGGGACGCCCATCGTTGGATGGCCTTAGTAATTCTTGAAATGTTGGGGATGATAGATACTTCCTCTTCCCACTTTTCTTCCACATAAACCAGTACAAAGCCTTTTGGGACACTATTGATTGGTTGTAGCTTTTTGTGATTCTTCATATGAGTTGTTAAACTCAAATTTCTTCTTGAATGAGCCGAGTTTTAGAAATAAGTTTTTTGTTGTTACACTTTTTTGGGCCCACATGATATACCCAAGAGCATTTTGATTCATGTTTTATCAATATCGTTTACCAAAAAGTAACACAATCTCACGGCTATAAACAGGGTCAACTAAAAGATTGGCCCATAAGGAGCTAGAATTAATCCAACGGTTATAAATCACAAATGAGTCTTTGACTTTGAGTGTAGGTCCCTTGATGATAGCTAATCAATCATCTATGCCTCATACCCAATAATCAAAATAGGTTGCCCCATAGTCCACAAAAATATATGCAAATCATGGATGAATTACATAAATCTGCCTCGTTTCTTAACACAATGGCTCTGCTTGATAACCTTCGTACAATGGTGTAAATCACCCAAAAAAAACAAAAACAAGTTTCTCATGAGTTTGCGTTTTACGATTTGCTTGACTGGTCGTAAAATAAGTGGGACCAATGTTAATTGCTGCTAAAAGTTGCAAAAATACATAAAATGATTTGCAAAATGTAGTAAAACTATTTTTCTCTCTTCATCCAAGTCCTCACGTCTAATAATAGATCAAAATAACTGGTTCTCTCTCTCTCTCTCTGGTGAGATTTTATTAAATATAAACATAGTCTACACAAGTAAAAAAAAATTTGCTAAGAGACTTTTTCTTGATAGATCTGCTGGCCCATCGATACTAATGGGATATGATTTTCAGTCATACATGTGAATGATGCAAACCAATACACTAAATGTAAGAGAACAAAAGCCGATTTTGAATCCATTGTGCTCTTCCTTCTCAAATAATTCATATCCCCAGGGACTAAACATTTCTTGCTTCCTTAAAAAGCAACTTCACATTCTAGATTATGAGTAATAAAGAGAAGATGAGAGAGCATGGTTTTAAATCTTGTCCAAGTTGTCTCGGTATCATCCACCAACAAAACGAGTTGACAAGTCATCTCAAAGACATGGTTTATTCTAATTCTAATACATTTTCTGTTTTTGTTTTAATCTCGTCTGAAACGAATCAAATAAGTCGGATATCTCATCCAAGATGACTTGGTCTCATTCATAGACAAGATGTCAAAACAAGTTTTAAAACCATGAGAGAGAGAACCCTCAAAATGGGCCTTTTTGGGTAGAATCAACAGGTCTCTTTCGATTTCTATCTTTTGTGAGAATCAAAGTCCCACTATACATGTCACTCCGAAAAGAAAAACTAGAAAAATTGATGCACAGAACGCTAAAATCTAACCCTAATAATGGAATCAATCTAAATGGAATCGCCCTTTATCTACTGTGAGTCGCTCTCTCAGCTTCTGTCATCGGTTCAGCAGTTTAAGCTCAGACACATGTGATCCTCATCGCCTAAAATTGTTCCATGTCTTCACATACTATCAATTAACTAGTGTCCTGACTCTTACTTGAAACAGTGAACTCAGTTTAGTTCTGGTTGGCACCATGCACCACACACTTGAACCGAATAATAGTCTGTACATTATTATTTCAAATTTGAAGATTATTACGAATAGATTCTCTGGAGAAAAATAGTTGTGACTACAACCAGGTTTAAACAGAGATGCTCTATAGAAATCGATTTGAAGTAAATTATGGGATTTCACTTTGATTTGTCTCTCATTACAAGAACAAACAAACACACTAATTCCAATAAGCGAAAGATACAAACTCTTGCTAACTGGTTAATCAAATACATGGTTCGAAACTTTGCCTATTCCGCTATTCCTTTATGAGCATCAGTTTTGCCATTCATGGGAGTTATGACCGCGAGAATAACAAAACCCCCAAGAACAACAATCAAGATACCCAAAGAGTTTACTAACAAAGCTTCAGTCGAGTAGCGTGATATTATGTTATTGCTTTGAAGGAACGTCACCTTCTCTAAGATACCAGTAGCAGTAGTAGCCACAGCAAGAGCGTATATATAAACTCCAAAGAACATGTGCCATGGCAGCAATGATGTTCTACCGTTTCTTGATCTACCAGGGTACCAAAATGTTGCAAATCCAGTGACCCACTATCCAAAACAATGGTTGCAAGAATTAATAACAGAATATATATAGGGAATTTAAGGATTTTTATTTTTTGCTAGGCTAAAACCAAGAGGGAATTTAAGGAGGAACCTGAATGCCAAAGAGAAATAGACAAGCTAGACCCAACCAGGAGTGCAGACTGTAGAAATTATCAATGCCCTTGTCATTGTGGAATTTCCAAGCTGCCCATAATCCAATAAGGCTCAAACAGAAAGCCAAGGATTGTGCCGTAAGATGAACCAACTTTTTGAAACTTTTTGTTCCCGAGACTGTCTTGTAAGCTAGCATGGCTGCAGTCATAAGAGGTACAAAAATATTTAAGATGGGGAATGGATGGATAAGTGGTGCAAGAAATTGCATTAAAGCAAGTTCGTTGACCATTTAAGGAACTAAAATAAACTCATAAAGGATTAATTCCACTTTATTTATTTAGGGCAAATTGAAAAAAATTATTGTCACTTCTCTGAAGGCCTAAAAGCTAGCAAACAAACTAAGATTAACTATTACCAGTTTTTTTTATAAATAAATAAAAAAAAAAAATTTTGCATCTTTTCTTTTATTTTTTGGACCAGTATGTGGTATCTTAAGATGAACTATGAATCACCAAACCACAATGAACTGATTCAAATTTTTTCAAACATTCAACAAGGATATTTGTTATGTTATAATTTACAATATTTTAAAACTGTCGAGGTTCTGATTTGACTTGAATGGCATTGATTAACCAACGAGATGGGAAAACTAGTAAATCAAAACTCACAAATGTAAAAGGGATTAGATCCAACAATGGCATAAAATGACTCTGAATTGACAATGAGCTCGTAAAACTAGTGAATCAGACCTTACAGGTGTAAAAGCAATTAGATCTAATGATGACAAAAAATGAATCCATATTATGTATGTACAAAACTATCGAAGTCATACATTAGTGATCAGGAAACAAAAAAACATAAACCATAACATGGTATTTCATCTGCATACCAGTTTGGCATGTTTGGAAGTCCAAAAACTGTAGCGAATCACTTCTACTATTTTCTAATTATTTACTGTTTAGTTCATATGAACCATGTATCATGTACATCAATAAATTTGAAGGTGTCAACTTAGCTAAGTTGGTAAGGCTTGAGGAGTGTTGATCTCATAGCCAAGGTTTCATATCCCATTAAACACACCTTCACCTCTGGCCACTAACCCCTTGCTTGCCTAGAAAAAAAAATGTACATCGAAAAATTCTTGTGCACAGAATCCCACTACTGTAGTGAGTTCTTATTGCCCAAGGAAGATCAATACTTTATATATGTACATATGAGATAGGGTTGCATGGACTAAAGGACCACCTACGTGTAGCACCCTAAAACATGATCAGAAGCCACATAGATGTAGAGCACAAAGTCCTAAGAACACTACGAAAAAAAACTTTTCCACCATTGACCAATCGTTCTAAATTTGGGAGTTTAGTGGTCATCCTTTATCGAAGCCTTTGATCAGGCAAAAATAAGGGTTTTTTTTTTTCCTAAACCACAAACCTTAAGAGTGTCATTTGGGAAAGCATGGCAGTCCACATGACCCAAATGAGAACTTCGTTCATGTAACCTTTTTCCTATATATGTGTGTATATATGTAGTATTAGAATTTGACTAAATTTGATAACTAAACTACAAATTAAGTGGGACGATAGTTAACTTCGTTTTTATTTTCAGTATTTCAAACCAGGATATGGTTCATTAAACTCTTCAGGTTTAGTGTTACTAGAATGCTAACTCTAGTATTTCTCAGTAGTGTTTTTATCAATGAGGTTCTTTATTTACTGTTTCCACTTAATGAATCTCTAATCTTTTAATGAGGAAAAAATTCTCTTTCATATCTTGCTAGAAAATTTAAAATTCCTATTTTTCATCATTGTTGTACCTATCATCTCCAACTTCAAGTAGATAGAACTTACAACAACTTGTCTTGACAGGCATGTAAATCTGGTTTAACTGTAGTTTACTTCCCCATGCTCATCAAAAAACAAGAAAAAGAACCTTACCTTCACCGTTCAGAAGTATAAGCCCAATCACCATTAGTACAGGATGGACCTAAAAGGAAACAACAAATAATTTCATCAAGATCTATCAAGTGAAACCTAGTGCTATCATAGTCAAATCAACAAAAGCCATATGTACAAAACAAGACTTCATGATATTATCAATAAAATTAGAGATTTAGAGTCAATAATCATAAGCCAAAACTCATTAGATTCACAGAAGCTCATTATAACATAAGAACTTACTCTATATCTGTTTTAACTTCTCATAGATATTGATAACAAATGTTTATGACCCTTACTCAAGCATCTGATGGAGCTTCGACAGGCAGGATTTGGATAGTCTATAAATTCTTTAGTCGGGTCACACTGGTGTATTATTGGAGACTCCAATGTTGTGCTTTAGCATGAGCACAACAAAAAAAAAAACAAAGTATAATTATCTCATACAATGTTTTGTTCTCAAAGTCCATCCAAGAGCTTTATCTTATTGACCTCTCTCTTTAAGGGCAACAAAATTTTAAGTTCCTAGTTCCTACTAGTCTCTAGTCTTTCATATAAACAATTATTTCCTCAACATCAATGCATATCATCCAACAAGCCCTTCTGATGGGGACATTAGAGTCCATGGGCCTAACCTATTTGGGTCAAGTTTTAATTTTAGGATTTTATTTTATTTAATTATCGGGTTTTAGTCATGGGTCTTTCATTTTTTTATAGAAGTTTATTATTAAGTTAGTTTAGGAATTTGATTCAAGTCTAGGTACTATTCACGTCATTTTTATTTAGACATTATTTTAAGAGGTCAAAACTTATTGTATTAAATTGATTTTGGTGTCGTTTAAAAGGTTATTTAGTTACCTATCCAACGAGTCCAAGATTTTGCGATTCCAATGAGTTTTGAGAGAATTATGATCAAAATACTATTCACGTCATTTTTATTTAGACATTATTTTAAAAGGGTTAAAACTTATTGTATTAAGTTGATTTTGGTGTCGTTTGAAAGGTTATTTAGTTACCTATCCAACGAGCCCAAGATTTTGCGATTCCAATGAGTTTTGAGAGAGTTATGATCAAAATACTGGTAGGATATCAGTTCTACAAGGGATTTACATCTCAAAGTCAAAAATGTCATTTTTTTTATAATTTTAAAATTAGGATTTTGAATGTTGGTGCATTTAATGTGGTTGATGCCATGAAAATCATTGGGGTGATTCTAGGATAAACATATCATTTTCTTTAATCTTTTTATTATCTTCTATCTTCTTCCTCAATCCCTCTTTTCGGTAATTTTTTTGCTTATTTGTGAGAGATCAAGAACCATTAAGAACCCTTAAATCCTTTAAAGAAACCAATTCATAAACTATGTTTTCTTGATTTCTTAAATTCTTGAATTTTGATTATGGAATTCTTCAATTATTTAACTTTGATTCTTGAATCTTGATTTCTTGAAAATCTTTTTCCTCAACCCTTAGTCCTTTCCCTATTTCTCTTAACCTTTAATCCCTACCCTATAAACCATTTTCCTTTAACACTTATCCAACTCCAACCAAAATATCGTAATTTACAAAACTTTACATTTTGCATCTCAATCGTCAATTGGGATTTTGAAAACCCTTTTCCTATTGTTGCTCAAATCCTTAACCCAATTCCAAATCCCAAATTTGATCCCCTAACCTTACAAATTTTAACCCTATACACCTAAATCCTAATCGTAATTTTAAAATGTTGTAATTAAACCCCACAACCCAATTATTGGGGTTTATCCTAAATTTTTGAGGTAACTCTATTGTAACTAAATCATTAACCCAATCCTAGATCCTTAACCAAATTCCCTAATTCCCCTCTTTTTTTATCTTCTTCCATCCCCGTGCTGCAGCACCTTCCCCCAAGGTAAATGGTAAGAAATCATTTTCCTCACATTAGTTCAAATTAAATACATGTTGTCTAGAGTTAAAAAGGGGAATACTAAGAGTGTGTTACAATCAAGTAGACTTCATAACAATCTCACTTCGTATTCTGAAGAGGAAAAGACAAAAGAAAGGGAGCAAGAAATGGAGGATAAAAACCGAGAAAATGAAGACATATGAAGCTCTTTTTGATACCAACTGTCATGGTCGTATTCTTTCGAAGTGAGGTCATGCGGCGTAAGGGGTGCTAATCCACAAGCAAGTTTGTAAAAATGATCGTACACCACAAACGTAGCTAGCAAACAAGTAAACGAGGTAAAACCCGGAGGCAACTTTGTTGATATAATATTGAGATTACACGGTGTAACACGTAGTAAAAGCAATAGGTGTGTTACAAGCAATAGATGATCCTATGACACGCGGGACTTCCATGCAGCTTGGCTCAAGGACTTCAGTCAACGTGGGCCTCTTAGAGCACCGGACTAATCCCATGGGGTACACATATACCAAGTGTATTGGGATAAATCCCAAGGGGGGGAGTCAAACACAGGACCTCCACTTCTTGAGGTGTTGTCTTGGCCATCTCACCAACCTCTTGTTGGTTCAAGTATGAAGCTCTCTATATCCAGAACTAGTGAAGATTGACAGATTGACATCTCTTTAAAGAATATGGTTTCCTTGTTTGGTGGTGCAAGACCGTTTTTAGTTGGTGGAGTAATTTATCAAGTCAAATTGCCACTAATTCGACTAAATCCATCCAACTAAGATGAAAGCATTCATCATCTTCAATTCTCCAATGGTCATACCAAGTTGATACAATTGGACAACATGGAAACTGATGCAACTTTGTACCAACGCAGCAAAAAATTCTCCAAATAAGATAGGATTTATGGATAAAAAGTTGGATATAGTAATTTCTATCTCTCAACCTAAATTTTTTATCCTCGTCAACATTAAAATTCTGAATTAGGGAGGTTGAAGATGATGGGTTTTGGGAAGAAACCCAAAAACATCAATTGTATAACTTCCGAAATTTTCCCAATTTTTTTACGAAATTTTCCCAAATTAACCAAACTGAACCCCTACTGAATAATTGCCCTGTTGCCGAATCCCAACTTAGTAACAAAGTCTCTATCACGACCCCTATCTAGTAGTTGAAAAAAATTAGGGATTTAGTAAATAATATCCTATTTAATAAGATTTTGTGTTAGATTAGGATTCTTAAAGGTTTGATTAGTTACAATAGATTTATCTTCTTATCTTATCTTTTTGGGAAGTAGGCTATAAATAAAGGTTTAGGAATTTAGGTTAAAGGAAGAGAAGAAATAGTTGGGAGAAATCCTATAAGAGGCTTTGCCCCTCGAAGAGGCAAGATGTAAGGAGGTTCAACCCCCACAAAGTGGTCATATCAATAAAATATTAATTAGTTTTTTATTTTTATTTATTATAATTATAATTTTCAGATTCCTAACAAATGGTATCAGAGCACTTTCTTGGGCTATGGGTTCTAATGGAGGACGAGAATGTTGTGAAAGCCAAAGGATGGAGGAAAACCCCCTCGAAGCGGTCACCTTTACTTTCGTTCTCATTCAAAGACTACATTACATTCATGTGACGATTCAAAGAAGGCAAGACTTGAAGAACTGTTTGTGATCAATGGAAGACTACATTTGGAAGAAATTATTTTTTGGGAAGTAGGTTACAAATAAAGGTTTAGGGATTTAGGCTAAAGGAAGAGAAAAATATTTGGGAGAAATCCTATAGGAGGCTTTGCCCCCTCGAAGAGGCAAGATGTAAGGAGGTTCAATCCCCTCAAAGAGATCATATCAATAAAATTGTTATTAGTTTTCTATTTTTTTAACTAAATTTTCAGGTTTGTAACTGTCTCACACAGATATCACTAAATCAATCACCAAATGATCTATAAAATATCAATTCTCTTCCATCACCATCGATCACATAGTACAATAATTGGATCCATCTCACAGAACCAAATCCTGATTTTTCACCTCTCAAAATCACAATTAAGGCTACAATCTCAATAAATAACGCATCGATGACAATTGACAAGAAGATCACTAAATCTAACAACGAAGATCTAATTGAAAACTACACGTTGATCTATAGAATCATAATAAAATATAGCTTACGTTGAAGATGAGAGCTTTGTCGTCGGAGATAAGAGCTAATCCTCCTCTGTAATGGAAAGTCCATGTAAGAATCAGAGCCGATACCACCACTCCCATTATTCTCACCAGTAGAAGAATCGGGAATCCAACAACGGGAACCGCCATTGTTGTTGCAGAGAGAGAGAGAAAGAGAGAGATGATCTTCAATGGAGATCAGATTAGGGTTCTTAATTGCAGAGTTTTGATCGATAGGACTGTTACGAACAGTTTATAAAATGAGGGTTTTTTTTTTTAATTAGTCTGATCTGCAGTAAACTTTCAACCGAGAATGTGTTAACCCAACTCTTTTTGACGTGTCTAAGCTTTTAGAGATGAATTTAAAATGTTTTTAAAATGAGTCTTGATAATATAACTGGACAGGTGGCATACCCAACAGACTCCTTGACATGAATCTCGAGGTGTACAGATCTAATGTTCCCGAAATTATCCACGAAGTCAATTGGATATGTCACCTGTCGAGTCATATTTATAAGAATCGGATAGCCATTTTGGTGCACTTATTGATTTTACCAAAATGGATTCTTAATGTATAGTCACATTTATGATTTTACCTTTATAACCTTCTAGTAACCTTAAGTAAAAGGGTTGGGCTCTCTTGACTCAAGAAATAGGACATAAGATCTTATTGTATTAACACAAAATTCAATAGTTGAAAATTATCCTTGAGATAAGTATCATTAGGATATGTATTGTTAAGACATGAATTAAAATCTCAAATGTTTTACATGGTCAAGATCTCATGTCAAAGGAAACCCACCCAATAAACTATCATATCTTATTAATAAAATTATGAAAAATCTAAAATTATAATAGAGTGAATCTCATGTTGAAAATAAAGGGTAAGAAGGTAAATTCAACTAATTGGGTATCTTTATGGAAAAATATGAATTTAGAAAATGGTTACTAGAGTAAATTAAGTTTTATTCTCATGTATTGTATATTCATTTGGGTAAAAAATAAAAAATAAATAACAAAATGGGAATATATTTGGTCATACATCCCACACAAAGATGCACACTACTTCGCATCATGGTTTTAAAACTCGTTTTGACATCTCATCTCAGACAAGTTTTTCTGGGACGATCAAGTCTTGTCCCGTTCAAAATGTGAAAAATAAACCATAATTTTAAATCTTGTCCAATACAGTTGACTCGTCTATCCATCTCGTTGGTGGACACGATATCAAGACGAGTCATCTCGGTCTCTGACAACATTTAAAATCATGGTTCGAAGCAATTAAAAAAAAAGAGAATCCAACCAAATAGAAACTCTGTAATGTTTGAATGGTGTGTTTAATCTTTAATTCAATGTGATGTGGGTGACAAATAATTTTACAGAATTGAGGTGTGTAATAAGTAAAATTTGGGGTGCCAATAGCAACTCTCTAATCTTATATGTAAACCAACCCCCAATGTCCACAAACCCCAATTTTTTTGGAATCAACTCCAAAACTCATTTTCTTCAGACATAATAAGCCCTTGGTGAAAAAATGAATAGGTCCAAACAGCAAAAATCACCAATCATGATTATTGCTAACTAACTTAAGTATAAAAGCTAATTATTTATTTTCTAAATAGGAACACAAGTGAGAATAAGAACACAAACATATGTGGATGGATGTTCACATAGAAATTTTAATGCATTTCAAGACTTTATGGACATCCCATGGTCCTGGACTTCGCTTTATTTTCCAGCACAATCAAAACTAGACTTAGACAACACAAACATTCTAACGATAGCTCCGCCCCCATCAGTTCTATTCCTATTTTGGTGGGCTCTGCATAAGCATTTAGGTCCCCGTGACGTATTTAGGTGCCACAACGCAAACATTCCAAAACGAATGAAAACCCTAACTAGTAGCCGTGAACTGGCATGTTCTAGCCCCAACCCGACCCATCTCGACATAGACATAGACGTACTCTTTAACTAGTAGCCACGACCTGGCATGTTCCGGCCCCGACCCCTCCCAACATAGCCATACCCCCTTCCATAATGAGGATTCCATGAACGACCACCACGACCTGGACCACCACGTCCACCTCGACCACCACGATTATGCCTCGGAAAATCACCAAATGTCTGCAACACATCAATAGACAAATCTCATGAACCAAAGTTCTAAATCTTTTTATTTTTATTTTTTTGATAGGTAAAGATAATAAATTCGAGAGGGCACGTTACCTCGCTATCTATTTTCATTTGTTCAGAAAACTTGGTCCTCCCAGCCCGAGATGCATTGTCGAGAGCATTGGAAGAAAGGGTATCGAAAAAATCGTCCTTAACATAAACAGGCTACATAACAAGAAAGACACCAATATACATGAGCCGACAAACAAAGGAAACAAACAGAAGTGTAGTTAAACAGAAAAATATAATTTCACCTTTTCCTCAGATTTCGATGGTCCAGTATAATCCTCATCTTCAGGATAATCTTCATCATCCTCATTCCCATCCCCCCCTTGTTTGTCCCTAAACTGAGCTTTGTTACTTTTACCAAGATGACCCCATACTTCATCTTTCTTGAATTTCTCATTCATAGCAATGAAATCAAATTCCTCTGTGAATTTGGTCACCGGGCGTGAAATCTGTAAAACCAAGGTCAGTGGTCCATGTCATCAAATCCCCCCCGCCAAAAAAAAAAAAAAAAGATTGCAAAATGAATGGGGGAGAACTGCAGTTAGTGAACTCAAGTGCTTTTGCACCCTCACAAACTCACAAAAGCCTTAACCAGGTTTGACCCAACATTTGAGCCAAACCAATAAACAAGATTGAAATAAAATATGGATCCTGAATTATTGAATGTTTCGGATGGTCTTGAAATGTGTCAGAATGTCTTGTAATGTTTCGGTCCTAGACAGTTTCGGATTTTCATACCATCTCAGAATGTTTTGGTCGAGATTAGAATGAAATAGGGACCCTGAAACATTGGATGTTTCGTATGGTCTCAAAATGTCTTGTAATGTTTTAGTCTAGACAGTCTCAGATTTTCTCCCAAGCGAAACATTTCCTCTAGAGATAGAGGAAATACCTACTCTTGAAACAAACCACGACCAACTTAAGACCCTTTACACCCCATAAAGACCTTATACCAAAAATATGCTAATCCTAGCTAATGATGACCCCCCTAAAGTTAGTGATTCTTCCCTTTAAAGAGTCTACTATTTATTTCCTAACAAATACCCTCAACAAAAAGACAAAAGGGATTGATCCCCACAGTATCCTTTCTTTACAGTGTAGGCTTTCGATTTTATTCTTTTTAAATATCAGTAAAAGCAATTTGTATTAAAAGTAGTCAAGGTGACCGTCAAAAAATACAAGCAAAAAACAGCCAATAAAAAAAAAACGTAATAGCGTAAGCTTTTGATTTGCCAACTATGAACCAAAGAACAAACGGTTCAAGGGAAACACCATGAGATGTGGAAGAGCGATAGGAAATGAGCCCAAAGCTCTAGAGCAAAAGAACAATGACTATTCATATTGTACTAAATTCCATATTTCTATTCGAACTTTTATGACCAAAATATAGTACAAACCTATATGATCATTTCACCATCCCACTTAACTATAATGTTTTATTACTTTCTTCAGTTAATCTCAACGATCTCATAAAAACAACTTAAGCAATGTTGTACTTAAAATCACTTGCAATCCACGTATTCATATGGAAAAGTCAAGGAAAAGAAAGCATATTTCCAAGTACATCAAGACCAGTCTGTGCGTTAAACTAGCAACAGCAATAATAAAAGATTTTTTGTTAAATAACATAGAACAATCTAGGAATAAATCATTTAGAACATGCATCTATAAGCAGAACATCTCAGTTATCAATATCATTGCAGGCTATCAATATCAGTTTCATTGTGTTTGTACTTTGTACAAAATCAACTAATACAAATTTGCTACTAAGTTCACTGAATTTTTCAGATTGTTAAGTTGGAAGAAGTATGGAAAATCCTATATAATAAGACAAAGTACACATACCCCATTTCCTCTTCCTCTTTCTCGACCCCTGTAACCGTGATTGTGATGAGTGTGTAAAGGAGCTCGACTCGGCTAGAAGGAAGAACAAAAGAGCAACAAAAAGGAATTTGTTACGGTCCTAATTAGTTAAGCCAAAGTAGAAAATCCTCAAAATGAAAATGTATACACCTATAATGTAACTAAGAAACATGAGTTATTAGAGTTTGCTAGAAGCATCAAGGGAAGAAAGGATGACAAGCATATGAAGATTACAGAAAATAAAAGTCCGCATACCTTACCTGCTCACACAGTCTGACAAAATACGGAACTTTTAACAGATTGAGACAAAATATTATAAATAAAATAAATAAAAGATCAGTAACAAAGCTTCTAAATCAGATGCAGTCCATAACAATTATCTTTATCAATTTCTTTTGGTAGTCAGTAATCAACATCAGAACTTCTGAAAAATCTTGGAAAACAAATGAAAAGAGGAACATCATTGCACCACACATTGGTCCAAAATTTTAGTTGTATTGATCAATTCGAACTTAAATGTATAGAAAGTTTCTGAATTTCCAGCAACCACTACCAGAAATTCAATTAAGAGACAAGTTAATACGGGATTTTTGAATTTCTTGGTCAGCTCATGAAATTCCTACTTTCTTCAAGGGTGGATTTGGGCATCCAAACACTGGACTGATGGCGAGGATTCCAGGTGGGAATTCCTATAAACAACAAATTGCCAAAGTTCTTCCAACTTCTACTGCCAACTCTCGAGAGTTGCAATACTCGTGAGTTTCAACTATTTTCATCTAAGAACTTTTCTATTTTTTGAGGATCAAAACAGGCCCTAATAGTAATAAGCTTTCTAAGATGGAAACAGCTCTGCTTCCATCTTCCACAAAAATCAAAATAAGAATCAGATTGTGAAGAAATATGGAATCTAATCATTATGTTCCAAGATTGTGCTCCATGCTACCAGCACCAGGAAACAAGTCAAGCCTTGATTGATTAGAAACCAATGTCTTCAGAACATTCTATTGTTAGTAGGATTAGAAAAGTAAAATGTTTAGTAATCCTAATTGTAGTTGGGCTTCAAGATTTTTATATTTTTGGCTTTTGAGTGGGATCGAGATCTTTGAGGATGCTGTCCAACACCTCTATAAATATATCTTCTACTCATCAAAGTGTATCAAGAAGTTTTTGTGTCAAGTTTCTCGAGGCTCATCCTAATGTTTGGATGCAATCAAAAGTTGTTCAATGATGAGAGTCGGACTTACCAGCATAGTCACAAAGTTCAACGAATTTTCGCGAAAATTCGGAAAAAATAACAGAACAAGGGGGTTGCCGATTAATTCTGCGTTTAATCGGGTAAAACGCTAAATTGGTGGTTTAAGAAGTGATTCAGCGATTAATGAAAAAATCACCGAATAGTTCGCTTTTGCCGCGCTTCACAATTCGCACAATCACACCCACATGTCAGTGACGTCATCACTTTATAAATTACTTTAAAAAAACTATTTTTTTTCTGTAATATTTAGCTGCACTTTACAGCACATCACACCATGTCACACGACATAAATTATCAATTGAAAAAGAGAGCTGCTATTGTCATTCCGACTGTTGCATATTACACTCCAAATTCTTAAATTATTTATCACACCCCAAGTAAAGACAAACATTACAAAGTTTTGACTCAATTTATAATCTCAACATTACAACACTCAGAATTGAACAACTTCAGTAGTTGTTTACAATTATGATTAGACTCATAAAATCCTAAGCCCAATAAATAGAAATTTAGCACCAAGAGAAAGAGAGAGAGAGAGAGAGAGTTGGGTGCCAACAGAAGCTCTCCAAAAAACCTATTTATTTTTCTTTTTGCTGTTCACCCTTCACAATTCATGCTGAACATTCAAAACAGAAAACCCATTTACACTCAATCTCTCCTTGTGCCACGATTCTGATAACTGATAAGTGGTGATCTGGCAACGGTGGCAAGTTATGTTCCTCTTCCTCCTTTTTCTTCTCCCCAGATTTTATTGTGTGAATTATTTTTCCTATTTAAAATCCCATCATCTTCAATCTTTTTCAACCTCTCTGAAATTTCCCGAATTAAACCCTTACCGAATAATTGCCGAATCCGAACTTTGTTACTATGCTTACCAGGTTGTTTTGTTTCTTTTCCTAGTTACTGCCAAGTACAATGTCCCTTGCAAAAATTCTGTTTCATTGTATCATGCATCAATAGGACTAAATGCTTAATATGTTCCATTGTCCCCAATTAGTCCAAAAGAGGGCATACTTTGAAAATAGGATCACAGTTCAATAACTTACTTGCCATACTATCATGTACTATATATGCTGTTAATGTGATTTTGAGCTATATGATTGCCACATTATCACATGATTAGCATCTATGCATATGACACTGATAGAAAAAACTTTCAATACACTTTTTCAAATATTACTTAATTATTCCCAAAACTGCAGGTAAAGCCATGCAAACCTCTAAGATTGCCCTCTCTCTCACACAAGTTCCACTAAGTTTCCAACTTTTCACAATTTTTTGCTCTACTTATTCCCATCTTTCTTGGTCCCTCTGAGCATTGGTCCTACAGCAGGATAAATTGAGAAAGAAAAATGTATCCTTAAGCATTTCTATATCATCGACTACATCCTCATATTGAACCAGCACTACGAACTCCACTTTTGATCTTTGCTTTCTTTGCAGTTCTAGACTAATTAACAAACAAGTGAATTAAAAGGCGCATCCGAGTGCACAAACTTGAGTCTTCAAGCATTGCACTCCTTAGGATCTACAACACAAAAATGGTGCACACACTAAGTGCACAAGGCCTAGAGAGAACACTGCACACCAGGCACACATACCAAATAACACCTTAAAACAAAGGAAAATGCTAACGTGACACAGGACACTGTGTTAGACACTGAGCTGATGTGGAGATGTGCATGGAACCGTAGATGCTTTTCCTCAAGATACAAGTGAAGTCTCAGATTGTTCTGTGGACACCTCCATGTCAGCTCAGTGTCTAACGCAGTGTTCTGAGTAATGTTTAAAAACCCAGACCGGCCAGTTGGACCGGGTTGAACCTGACCCGGAATCTTTCACGGTCCAATTCAAATATAAAAACCCATTTTTCTAAAATCAATTGACCCATCCAGTTCAAATGGTTTGACCGGTGACTCAGCCGGGCCTGTGAAGTGTCCGGTTCTATTAACATGTGTTTTCTTGACATACCCCTCCACAGTTTGGTTAATACATTAGATATCCCTGTTTTTAGAAACTGAAAATTGGCCCCTTTGACCCAGGTTCTTTTCTTAAAGACGAATGGTAAATGTTCTAAAACATTCTCATCTTCCTCGATTCAACCTATCGAAAAAATCCTAATTTTTTCTTCCAAAACCAGTCATTTTCAAGCTCTTTAACCTCATCTTTATCCCTTTAGAAGCTACAAAAACTCTTCTTCAATCCATTATTTTCATGTCCCTTGTAGAAAACCCTTGATTTTTCCAAGGGATTTGTGCAAACTGTAACCAAAATAACCTGAACTTCTTTTTTATCAAAACCAATCATTTTAAAGCTCTTCAACCTTACGGTAAATTATTTTCGATCCATCGTTTCAATATCACTTTTATCCCTTGTAAAAAATCCTAGATTTTTCCAATCATGATTTCATCATCCTTTACTTGAAAAATCCTATCAAGATTGTTAGGTTTGAAGGTTGAAGAATTAAATAAAATTTTAAGGTTGGAAAGAAACATAAAACTGATTTGGAAGGTTGAAGAGTGGTAATTCTTTTTCTAAAGACTAAGAGGAAGAGTTGAAGTTGTCTCGTTTGGGGAAAAAAAACCTAGAAACATTCACTGTATGTTACTTTTGAATCAGACCCGTTTGACCCACTGGTTGGAGTGGTTCGTACCAGCCAGCCCAATTGAACAGGTCACTGGTCGGTCCAGTTTTTAAAACATTGGTTCTGTGCAATCACTCTAGGATGACTCCAAAACAAACAAAAAAACTAAATTGCCCAGAAATGGGTAGATCAACATGGAAATCACATACCAACTAAAACATATAGATATCTCCTAGCATGTAATAGATAGCACTCCCAAAACATGAGAAATCTATTCATACAAGATAATTATCTGCATAACTACTACATGAGGCAACCACGGATATTTTCCGCAATCAAAGTCAGAATGAGATATAACGGTAAAATACCTTTTGATCGGGTAGCGATGGTAGTGGCAATATCGGTGCCTGAAGTTCTGTTGAAGCTGATGGCAACGTTTGCGACGATGATACTTGAACCACCACTACATCTTTATGTGCTGGCTGTGAAGACTGAGATGCTGAAAGTGTGGTGGGTCGTGTCGGCTGTGAAGACTGAGACGAAGAAAGTGTGGTGGGCCCAGGCTGCAAGAGCTTACCTGGGGTTACCAAAGGAGTCGATCCTCCATGGTGACTTGAACTGGATGATGTTCCAACAGTAGATGACACAGATTGAGTCACAGTTTGATACGGCAAGGATGGGCCAGGAACGGTCTTAGGCTTGTTAGATGTTGGTGGAATACTGGTGGCACTTTTATCAAGACTTGAAGTAGTCAAAGGAGACACTAATGGCAAGCTAGCACTCGATGTTGCTGTAGAAAAAGCAGTAATAGGAGCCTTAGTTGTTATAAGACTTGGTGATGTTTCAGAAGCTAATGCAGCAGAATGGGCAGAAGCCAGAGTTGACGGCAAATTAGATGCCAAAGCACTCGAGGTTAAATTCAGGGGACCACTACTGACAGGTGGTAGCAAAGGAGGAGGGAAGTCTACTAAGTTTGAAGTGGGTAAGTTTGAAGCTCCAGTCGGCTGCATTGATGTGCTCATGCCGGGAAATTGCATTGGTTGCTGCTGCATGGAATGAGGCATTGACAAGCCGGGTGGTGGACGAAGCAAAGATTGTTGTTGCATATGAGGAGGGAGCCCACTAGGTGGGCCATAGAATCCTTGCCAATACATTGGCATAGCGAGCCCGGTACCGTTTGCACTAGGAGGAGGAGGTGAAGACCCCCAAGACGCTAAATTTCCTCCGGGTTGATATAGAGGAAGACCACCCTGAAATGTTGACCGCGGGAGTCCCAACTGTGCTGTCTGCGAACCAATTTCGGTAACGGGCCCACTACCAGCAGCGGGCAAGGTTGTAGATACGGGTGCAGGATGGGAATAGTGAGACTGAAGAAGGAAAAAGAAAAAAAAAAAAGTAGAACAAGTTAACAATTAGGTTCCATGTAAGCTATAAATCTGAATTGACAAAATGCATCACCAGTAGAGAACTGGGTTCATCTACCTGTATAATAGCAGGATCATTGTGAATAGGTGGTGTAGGTTGCACAGTTGGGGAAGATTTGACTTGTAAATCCTGTAACCATATGCCAAAGAAAAAGATTCAAGGCCTATTTAGTTGTTATAGACTTATAGTAAACTAAAATATAAAAATAATCCTACCAAAAAATGAAGTATACGAAGCTGTCTGAGATAAAGTAACAGGTTCCCACATTGTATGTGAAAAGGGTAGTTCATTACAGAGGGTAAACACTAGACGTTGTTAGGTGAAAATGTGTGTGTGTGCATTTATCTCTCTTCGGGCAATCACCCTACAAAAGCCTTGCAGACGTACAGGAAACTCATTTGGGCACTGCAATAAGTCGATGACCATAAAGAAAGACAGCCGCTATTAGCACACCAACTTGTAATTGAAACACACCAATCCATAGGTAAGCAATTGCTTAATTCCAAAACGATTGGTGTGTTGTAAGAAAAAGTAAGTGTGGCAATAGAATTTCTCTACAGAAAATGTGATATTTCCACCATACTACTAAGATGCAACTAGCGATTAAAAAAGAGGAAACTGTAACTATTTTCCCCTTTTGATGATTCTGCCCAGTCAGAAGGAAGTAGACCTGGTTTGTCAACAAATGGATAACGGAAGAGCTTTTAGGACTTAGGGCAATATATTCCCTTCTTAATAGGGAAAAGGACAAACTTAAACAAGAAATGGCTACTCTAAAAAGTAAATAAAGAAGAAATCACCATCTGTCATTCCCTTAGGTTTTTTCCCTGTAGTACATCTTCTACTCAGCATCTATGCTAAGTCAATATAGGTAGTCAATCATCGAAAGGAAAAATATAATGAAAAATAAATTTTGATAGTTGTTTCTATCCATCTATTTATAAATGTAAGTCTTGTGCATGCAGGTATCTCTTCGTGCTTGTATCATTAACCTTGATGTCACTTCCACGGAACAGAATGTACTCATAAACTTTGTCATTTGGCGGTACTTGCAGACCATCCTTCTTTCGTCCTTCCGTTCCAAATGATCTTACTGCCAAGACAATAAGAGATGAATCAGAACAAACAATAAGTTCTCATAATTTTTAATACCACATTAAGTAAGTAAAATTGTAAGAAAGAATTGATTCAGTAACAAAAGAGCATATATGAATTTATTTCCAATTATTGGACAAGCAACAAAAACACAAGAAGTGGTTATCTTGATAAAAATGGAATAGTTTCCCTACACCATTGTGACCATAACAGCAACAAAAGGATATGGTTCATCAATATTAAAAGATGTTTGGCCTGGATATTTTGAAAAACCATGAACTATAAACTTAAGATTAAAAATTAAATGCAAAGAAGAACTCACATTTAGAAAAATAGACCTCAATACTTTTCACTCATCGTCATCCAAGCTTGTCTCAACTATTAAGGGTTGGCTACACAAATCTAGCTCCACCATTTCATTCTATCTAGCGCCATATCCTTCACTAGTGTTTACTCCAAATCATTTTTAACTACACTTACGAACAAATTCTTCTCGACTTTCTTCCTCTCCTTTTTAAAGTTTCATTGGTGCTGTCAATGACTTTTGTGGCACACTTACGTTACAATATAAAGTTTCCAACTCCTAGACATAATACTTCTCAACCACCTCACCTCTCACCCGGTAAAGGATGACATTTTAATGAGATTGGACCTCATCCTTTATATGGCTATCATCACTTGGCAGATCACATCCATTCCCACCCTCATCTCCCTTGGCTCATACGTCATTTTTAATGCAAACTGCACCATCAAATTTTAAATTGTAGCGCAAATATTCATAGGTTAAAAGTATATTTCTATTGAATTTTTCCTTCCATAATATGTGCAGTATATATGTAGTCTCTAGGATATCTACTTGTAGAAAATTGAAACAAAAGAAAAATCCAAGCAACTGCCCCAAAACAGAAGACGGTGATAAAAATGCCACAAAATAACCCTTCAGTAAAATTCACTTCTCTTCATGAGGTGCTATACTTCTTAGAGGATAAACAAAACGTTTAAACAAGTTAGCAATACCAATTCTTCACTCCTAATTTGAGATGAGGCTCCCAAATGGCTCTTCCAATTCAGACTATTGTCTGGCTTACGAATAAGACCATAATGAATTTCGGAAATATGGGTACGAAGCACTAACTCCCTATTCATAATCTTGATCTAGTCAGGGAAAATTCAGAATTGCTGTGCTCACCTAAACTGATCTTCATAAAAGCAATAAATTACAACCCACATGGCCACAAATACTTTTTCCATTTGCAACCCATGTTTCACTTAAGTTGGGTTCAAATCTGACCATTTTAGAATTGGTTTTAATTGAGTTAATAGAACCTGATTAATCTTGTTCTGATTAAATTCATATCAGGTTCAGTCAAATCCAATCCGTACCAAGCTTAGTAAATGCCACCACTATGCCTACTAGTGGTGGTAATTCAACTGAATGACATCTTATTTTTTCTTTGTTTTTAAATAATCATGGAGCAACTGTTAGAAGGATGCAGCTCAAAACTTAAGTTATTTATCATCAAAACACCAATCCAATACGAACCAATAGCCTGAGAAGTGTGAATCCAGCATCAATGCCAAGATGGAGTGGGAGGAGGAAAAATATTTGTGGACTAAAACTTATGAAGTTGTATCATCTAAATAACATTTGTACAGAAAGGAAACTGGTTTCTTAATGTAAATTAGACATCAAGGTAAGAGATTTAATTACCAACCATACTAGAAGGATGCAACAACGTGCAGTTAGGTCATAGTGACCTATGCAGGATAAAACAAGAAAACAAGGGAAAAACACAGCTATCTAGACCCAGACACACTCCTAACTCTCACCTCCAAATTAAATCCCATTTGAAAACAAAATCCTCAGTGAAGTAATCACTTCAACTCTCCAAAGCTCTTAGAGAAAAGGTTCAAGCAACCCACAATTGCACAAAAATCCATGAAGGAGGATTCTTCCTCAAAAGATTCTATGATTTATTTCTTCCCCAACGATCCTTCGATTTCTTTCTTCCCAGATACTCCAACATACAGCAAAAGGCAATAATTTCCAAAGAATCCTCCCTTCAACCATTTAAGAAGGTTGAAATTGAGACCGAAAGAGTCTAGTTGACGTGGAAGTGTGAGAGAAAATGGAACAAGATACTTTTCACCATAAGGTAATGGATGAAGAGATGATTGGCACTCAAATTGATAATGACACATCTATGAGCAATAAAATTTTGAATAGTGAGGGTCTTATCTACAACAGCTACCCCAATAAAATATGTGACTTTAGATGGATTTTTCAAACCCCAAATTATGGACCTGAAAATGAAACCTTCAAAACCACTAGCTTAGCATAACCTCTATGTCACCAAGAATATCCCATCTCTGCGCCTTCACCATGATTTCTTATCCTCATAAACGGGAAATAAGGGAATGCAATTATGCAAGCATGATCAATAATCATCAAAAAAATTCAACTAGAATCACAGCTATTAGGAAAGTAGTCTACTCGCATGGGTAAAAGTATGCTATCCTTCGTTCATGGTTGACAACCGTTCATGTGGAAGATGCTTTGGTAATGACTATAGGGTTGCCCCACTTACCAACACACCCTCTACAACCCTTTCTTAAATTATCAAAAAGTCCTCAACTGAATGCAAGTCAAACAAAGAGGAATATCTTTGAGCTATATCATTCCATTTGCAATTTGTTGGAGGATCTAGAAATAAAGAAGCTGAAGTGTTCCAGGGAGAGGAAAAAACGCCTCAACAAGTAATCTTGGAGATTTTGCGCTTGTATTTTATTGGTGCACGGTTTGCAAGGATTTTGACGAGGTCTTCTTCTAGGACACTGTATTCAAGTGGGAGGAGCTATGCTTCTTGTAATTTCTCTATGGTTTGGCTAGCCTTGTGGCAAGCATCCTTTTGTTTTTGCTCTTTCTTCTTTTATTCTCTTTTCCATTGTAAGGGGCTCATCTCGTCTTCTTTTTCTCTCGTTTTTGCTTTTAATAAAGTAAAAAAATTATAGTTAAAGATAATTTCATTCAAGGAAAAAAAATGGAGGTCGAGAAGAACACCCAAAAGAAAGCAATACAAACCTAACAAAAGGCTGCCACAGCCAGGAAAAAAACAGAAGTTACCCCATACTTACATTGCACACCCTCTCCCATCTAACAAGGAAATCTTCGAAAAAAATGCCCATAAATTCCTTTAACCTTTTACACCAAAAGAATAACAAAGCTAACACCTCCAAGACTAGCTCTTGCTCATCCCTTGCTTTATTTTCAAACACCCGATTGTTTCTTTCCTTCCAAATCAGCTAACACAAAGAAAACAGAACAAAATCCCATAACACCCGCTATGCCTTGGTAAAGAACTTACCCCACTCCATCCAAATATCCATTAATACCTTCACCGAGTTAGGCAAGCAACCTACCACCCCGAACAAGTTAAGAAAACGGCTCCAAACCTTGTAAGTATAACGGCAATGTAAAAACAAATGATATGCTGACTACCCGCCTACTTGACAAAGACTACAAAAGCTGATCAGGCGGGGTAAAAAAAAGGGAGACCAAAATATCTTTTCCTACACATGTGAGTAGGGCTAGCATCCCTCTTATTGCTATTCTTTGGGAATCTCTTAGTATCAGTTACATGATGTGATCAAACAAAACTAGTTTCACCAAGATAAGGTCATAAGGGTATCAACTGTCCAAAAAGTCTTGAGGAATAAATTATGCTCCAACTTAATGACAAAGAGGTGCCTAATATAGATGAAGGTAAGTGTCATCCGTATCCAGCTTCACTAAGGTTAGGGCACTTGACTCAATATTTCCACACCTGATTTCCTAAATAACTAAATGACGTCATCTCCCACGTGATAATTGGAGGAAGAAATCAAGGAAAGGAAACAACATTGAGATTCATTGTCAAGCTCGGGTATTACTGTCTTTCTAATTTTCGTTACACGACAAGTTACATTACATAAGCATATAAGTATGTGGGCCTCAATCTTGCCAAGAAACAAATAACTCATCTCCTTGATGTCTTCAAGCATCATTACCCCTAAAGCACAAAGACTCACCACCAAACAACACCAAGTTTTCTACACACAAACAACCTTTCTTGTATACATGCATGTACTGGATATGATCACCATCCTTTCAAAATCAAGAGTTAAATCTACAATTTCAAATTATCCCCAAGTTCCCAACACGTTAAAAACCTAGGCTAAAATTCTGTCCTAGTTATATTAAATCCAGGATTAAAAAAGAACCTAAATTCAAAAAAAACAAACAAACAAATGAAAGAACCAATTCCCTAAAATCAACTTCAATCCATCTCATAGTAATTAAATCACAAAACCCACTTCAGATTAACCAAAACCCTGCCCCCAAGACCAACAAAATCAATAACCCAGATAACAAAATCTCACAAAAATGGTTTATAATCGGAAAACAAGAAAAGCCCCTTAAAACAATAAGCAAATGAAAATAACCAACACCCTAATATCAATCTCAATCCATCTCTTAGTAATTAAAACACAAAAACCCAGTTCAGATTAAACCAAAACCCTACCCCCAAAACCTACAAAATCAACTACCCCGATAAAAAAAAATCTCACAAAAATCTCTTATATTCGAAAAAAGAAGAGAAACCCCCATCAGAATAACACCAACCGTTTCTCAATCCAGTTCTCCATTCTTCAGTGTTAATATTGTAGAGAACAATAAACACATAAAACGAACCAATTCCCTAAAATCAACTTTAATCCATCTCAATAGTAATTAACCCACAAACCCATTTCAGATTAACCAAAACCCTACCCCCAAAACCCATAAAATCAATTACCCAGACAACAAAATCTCAAATATATTAACTTAAAATCTTGAAAACAAGAGAAACCCCCATAAGAAAAACACCAACCGTTTCTTAATCCGATACTCGATTCTTCAGTGTTAATGTTGTAGAGAACGCCTTCGTAACGGATTTCGGACTTCGAAGTCAAACTAATCAAACTACCTATGTAGGAATCGGCAGGGCCACCAGATCTAGAGGCCTCTGCAGCCATGGTTTCTCAGCAGATAAAGCAGAACGAGAGTGCGTAAGAACTCTTCTGTAGCTGACGACACAGGCTCCCCTCTCTCTCACACACACTATAGGTTTATATATATATGTACCTCACTTTATATATATATATATATACTTCTCTTTGTACAGGTGTAAATGATAAAGAGCTTTACGAAAACGGCCATGCATTTTGTAAAAATTTACTGAACCAGTCATTTTATACTTTAATATTTTACGAAAACGGTAATATACACATAATTGTTTAATTTTATCAAAACGGTTATATACAGATTTTTGCTATTTACTTAGGGTATGTTTTGTGGCAAATTTGTATTTTCACATGTTTGACATAGCAAATCAACTAAAATTGTATGAAAAACGATTTTTCCGCATGCAAGATTTTCTTTGATTAAAGGCAAATCATTTTCTTAACCCCCTTAGGAATTGATTTGCCAGCACATGGTCAATTTGATAAACGCACAAAAAAAAAATATTGCAATTAGAAACTCACATTTCTCAAATTCTTTTTATTTTTGTCTTTCTCAACCAGAAACCCTATTGCTACTCCTTAGTGTAAGTTCTTTTTCTCTAATAATTTCTTTGATTTTTCAATGATTCATATTGATTTTTAAACATTGATTTATATTTCCCTATTATAGAATAAATAAATTTAAAAAAAAAAACATAACAATTCCCTTGGTCGTGTAGCCATAGAAGATCTCTCGTTATTTTTTTCATTAGACTTCCTATTTTTTAAACTTTAGGATGGGAGTTTATATGATTCTCGAGTGGTATAGTGTGAAACAACTACTACTTGAGGAGGTTATAGTTGTTATAAACAACTACAAATAGATTGCACGAGTAGGTAGTACAATGTGAAACAACTACTCATTGATTAAGTTGTAGTGTAACACAGCTAGGCTTCTTCATGTTTTAAACAACAGTTTGAACAAGTGGTTTAATGAGAGGATAATTGAGAAATATTTTCCTTACTAATTTAGTAAAAATTTTAAGCCGTTAAAGGGTCATTTTGCTCAAATGGATTATCATATTGGCAATCCAATACCACAACCCTCTAGATTTCATGGAAAAACTCATATAAAAAAATAAAATTTAAAAATTAATTTCTTTTGCACTTGATCGAGGGTTTTGCAAATGGATGACTACTAAACTTGCACATAACTCCCGAATTTAAAAGTAGAATTCAATAGTGAAAAATAACTTTCTTTTCAAAGTTCATATGATTTTATTCTCTACAACCCAGAAGCATTTGACCATGGTTTCGCTTATAATATCTGATCATGGTTTTGTTACGGGATATGCTATTGACACCTCAACGTTTACTTATATCTCCAATTAATAAAAAAAGATTGAGAATCAAGTAAAAATTGAGATGCAAACAGAAGTTATCTTGATTGTTAATTATTATTATTATTATTTTATTTTTTTTGCTAGATTTTTGTTTTTGGGGTTTAGGATTTAATATAAACCTAATCAAAATAATTTGGACGAATGATAATGATTTGTAATATTGAGATTATAATTTCAATCAAACCTTTGTATTGTAGTCTTTTAAGTGTGTGTTCTATTCTTTAATTGGGTGGTGATAAATTATTTAAGAAATCAGGGTGTGAAAAGTAGGTTGGCGTGTGAATAGCAGCTATCTTCTTCAATTAGTTGTACTTGTGCTATGGTTCTAGTTACATATGATTTTGAGTTTCTCGTTAAAGATCGATCACTCGAGCTCTGTCTTTTCTTTATATTAAGTTATAATCTTACTAAGTTAATAAGGATTTTACCCTTATTAAAGGTCCTTGGGCCCACCTCTTGGCATCCAAAGAAATAATCAATGTTTCACAGTTGTAAAAAATGAAATTCTATGAACTTTAAAAAACAAAATTATTTTTTAACATTAATTTAATTTTTAAGTTTGAGAGTTATGTGGAAGTTTTGTAACTATTCATTTTCAAAAAATTGGATCTAGTTCAAAAGAAATTATTATTTGTTATCTAAGTTTTTCCATGAAATCTAGGAGGGTTGTGCGGTTGAATTGCAAATTTGGTAATCCATTTGGGCAGATAAATCCTTAGTAAGACTCAAAATCTTATTATGTTAGTAAGGAAATGATTTCTCTAATAATTTGAGCCAAACCTTTGTATCATTAGATAGTGTGTTTGAATTTTATTTGGGGTGTGATACATAACATAATAAATTGGGGTGTAATAACTAAAAAGTTGGGGTGCCAAAAGCATGTCTTTAAATCTTTGAGACATGAAAATATTAAATGATACATTCTATTCAAAAATATAAAATTGGAAAAAAAAATCTTACAAAAAATGCATATTGCAAAGTTGTTGTTTGGATTGGGCAAAATAATATAATTATTAGTTACATTGTTATCACATTCATTCTAATTTTTTTACTTTGGGATTTATTTTTAAAATAATTCTTCGTCAAATTTCTTGGTATTGCTTCCATGAAGAATATATACATATTTTTATTTTATTGTGTGATTGGAATTGTTATAGGATCAAAATGGCACTCTATGGCATTTGTTAATCTATCTGAGAGACACAAAGAAAATTAATCTAACCCGAAGATACTAAAGAGAATAATTTTGTTATAATGATTACTTCGATGTAAGCCCTTGAGCCTCACTTTGGTGGGTTAACACAGAGAGAGGTTTATTGTTATAAGATAAAATTGGCATGCATATTTAGTATGTAAATGGATTGGTTTACATTTTTGTTAATTGACTATATTTGAAATGTAAGTTTCTTATTAAGTAATTTTCCCGTTGCTCATCCTACAAACAAAACATTATAGATGTCTCAACTACTAAAATACCTATTTTTTATGGAGAACATTATATAGAGTGATCATATGATCCAGATAATGAGCGTTATTTTTGTTATGTGAGTTGAGATTGAAGTTTAGTAGAATTATTGTTTTATGTATTTTTGGACTTTCTTATATATATTAACATCACACATGCAGTGTCTTTTTGTATATATGTGTTCAAAGAGTGAGAGTTAGTGTTTATGATGTGGATAATTATTGATCAATGTGGGATGTGTAGTTGATATATATAACACTTTTTGGTTGTATTTATAGTATGTTTTTTTATAAATAATATATATTCGATATGATGTGGTGATTAAAATACAGTTGGATATATGAATTTTGATTGTACAGGTATATCTATACAAGTGAACATTTTTTATTAAGTACAATTTTTAGTGGAAACGCAGTCAAAATTATTTGAAAGAAATTAATATCACATTTAAGATTTGAATATTTTGATTTTTTTTCTCTACCCTCGAGATTTGAGAAAATCTAGATCCTAAATCGAGGGCGTAACAATAAGAAAGTTTTCCATTATTAACTCAAAACTTTTATGTGGTGTTCGACATGAAACTCCCTAGTCATTTCCCACAAGCTTAACATGTGTTTCTAAAATTCCATCAAATACTTCTTGTTTATAATTTTTCTTTAATTAAATACTTCTTGCTTACTTTGCAAGAATAATAATAATAATTGAAATTTAGATAATTTTTTATTAGTCTACCAAATAACAATGAAGTCAGGGACATTTCAATGGTTTCCAAACACGGGCATCACAAACATTCACCAAAATATGGAGGGTTAATTATAAATCACCCTATTTCTCTTTTCTCGTAAAAAAAAAAAATTAGAATCTCTTCCTAGAAACTTTAGGTGAATTGAAAATTCGTCAAATACATCAAGGATTTTCCTTGCAAAAGATTGGGAAGGGAATTTTATATTTGCAAGAAAAGGGCCATCAAAGGAGAAGGATATTGCTTCAATTGAATTAAACGAAATATATGAAACTTTGTCTTGTACTTGGGAGAAAGATTTTTTGAAAGTGGGAAGAAAATCAGATTCGTTGTATGTTGTTATTAGTGTCAATAATAGTATGCAAGCTGTTTGGAACCATGTCATTATCCTAAGAAGAACTGTAGAGATGAGGTAGAAGTTTGTCATGTCAAGTATTCTTTTCTCATGAAAGGAAGCAAATCAAGTAACTAACTTCTTGACTAAGAGTGGGGATTTTTGAGTTTGAAAGATTATAGCCATCTTTATATATTAGTAAAGGGGATGGGTTATTCATTGCCTTAGCTTCCCAATATCAAAAATGTTTTATGTAGAAAATAATACTCCAAGTTGTGTTAAATGAGATATTAGTTGTTGTATTAAAATCTGCATTTCTCAATAATTTTTTTTTTTTTTTTTAACATTGAGAAATAATATATATATTGTGTGCAAAGTAGGGATACTTCACCTCCCTACCCTCAATTGGTAGATGGTCTTGATCTAAAGTTATTAGACTCTTCATAAATATTATACTAAGATCATAGGCAAATAAAACATCAAATAAGCCCAAAAAAGATAAAATTAAAGCCTTTAAACATAAATCTAAATAAAAATTAAGATTTATTATTCTAGCTTTGATGCCCCCATCAATTCTCCTA
Organism: Akebia trifoliata; assembly: GCF_017979445.1. Lineage (NCBI taxonomy): Eukaryota > Viridiplantae > Streptophyta > Magnoliopsida > Ranunculales > Lardizabalaceae > Akebia > Akebia trifoliata. The sequence goes on from NC_141383.1 coordinate 20,446,557, forward strand.
GACTAGGAAGATTTTTTCACTAGCGAAATAAAAGTGTAGTAAATCTCATCATCGGTTGTGTTTCACATTATTCTTTTCTTATTGGAGAAAACCTGTTATCGAGTTTTAATGTTCTTGAGAATGATCATGACGATTTGTGATTTATCCCTTTCAACAAAGATTCATCATCATATCATGATGTTGCATTGAACCATTAACTTTAAATTGTGATGTTCTATCTTCGTAAAGTCTTCATTGTACCTGTCTAAAATGATTAAATCGATTTGAGGTAGTGATAGAACAATTGAATCATGAATAAAAATTGTAAATGTTGTCTCTAAAAGATCTTCCTTAGGCTCTTTGACGTTTTCTTTCACTTCACGATCTTATTCATGCATTGATTCTAGAGTTATAGGCATACCATCTTCTAGAGCAGATTGGATTAATGATAATACATGAGTTTATTTTTATGGACAGGCCTTGAGTAGATATTGTCTGCATGAAATAACACGTAGATGATTCTACTCTGAATTAAATGTAGCTTATACGTGTGAGATCCAATTTCAATCTAATACAATATGATAATCTTTTAAGGGAATCACCTTGCACTCCACACCAGGGATAAAATTTCTTTGATGGAATTGAATGATGAAACCTTTATAACAATATCCACAATATATCCAATCTTCAACATTCTGCAATATCTTCTCAAAAAGACGAATGAAAATCAAGTTTTCCTCATACTCATCACTGCACAATACCCTAAATGACTTCACAGAAAGTAAAATAAATATGGTTTTGACTTCGAATACCATCTCTATCTATTTGATTTGACTCCGAAACCAAATTTGATACAGGACAGTGAGAGAAGTAAAATAAAATAGGGATTTAAGAGATCTGATTTGATTGATTTTGGAACTGAGATAAGGATTTGGGGTACAGTAGGAAAAGCATTTCCAAAATCTCAATTGGCAATATATTGAAATGTAAACACAGAGTTTCCAATTAAAATATTTTGAAATTATAATTAAGGGAAAGTTTAGGGTATTTGGGTGAAGGGGATATTTGGAAAAAAATAAAAATAAAGTAAAGGTTAAAGAAAGTAAAAAAGGATTTAAGGGTTAAAATAAAATGGGATTTATAGGTTTTAAGAATCAAGAAAATCAAGAATAGCAAGAATTAAAACAAAATCAAGAAAAAAAGATTCTTGAGGGATTTAAGAATTCAAGATTTCAAGAAAATCAAGAAACAATAAAAAAAAAATGGACAGATGAAAAGATGATAGAAAAGAAAGAACCATAGAATCACATCAAGAATAGTGGAGAACTCACTTCACTCAATGAAAGAAACTCATTTTTTTTTTCATCAATATTCTTCGTTAAGAAAAATGTAATATAATTTATATATAAATAAAATAAATCCAAAAATCTTAATCAAACTAAAATACCAAATAAATTACATAATTTCCTAATTTTCTCTTTCATAAGTTCCAACCCTAACAAACTTAAATAAAAGACAAATTAAAATTATTAACTACCCTTAAATATTATACTAAGATCATGGACCAATAAAATATCAAAATAAACTAAAAAAATATATAATTAAATCCCTAAAACATAAATCTAAATAAAAACTAATATATACTCTTCAAGCTTTTATGTCTTTATTAATTTTCCTGAACTGCGAAGATTTTTGCTACAAACAAAATAAAATTGCAGTAATTCTCATCATTAGTTATGTTTCATATAAATAACTTCTATTTAAGAAGTTGGTTTATTTTTATTTGTTGTAGATATTACCCATTATTGAATGTTGATGGTTAATGTTATAACTGCATTGGAGGGATTTATCCGATGATCCATTAACTGTGTTTGCAATCAATTTATATGATCTTTTACTCGTTTCTTTGATTTATTTTTTTATTTTTTGTATTAAATTTATCTAATCTCATACTTGCATTTTCTTTTTTTCTTTGATAAATATAATTGTATTCAAAGGAACAAAAATATATGTAGAAAAGGTAGTCAAGGCGACCAACCTTAAAACAAAACAAAACAAACTTGGAACACAAATACTCCTACCTAAATACAAACTTTTCAAAAGGGTTGAAAATCCCTTTGAATTCTAAAAATAGTTTACTCCAAAAGAATGACTTTAGAATATTAATTATGAACTCCTGAGATGAGGAATCAACTCCTAGGAACACTCTCTTATTCCTCTCCAATCAAATCCCCCAACACACTGCAAAGGGGAGAAAACTCCATAAGATTTTCTTCCTCCCAAAGAATAGTAATTGATACCAACATTGAAGGAGAAACAAGATCAAATTTGGTATCACCTAACTTGCATTTTTAGCATGTTTTATCCTGTGTTTAAGCTTCTTGAGTAAGGTGATTGCATTTTTTTTTTGTGTGGGAAATTTGCTTCAATTGTTGAAATCTCGATCATATATCCTAGCATGTTTTTATATATGAAAATGAACATTTGACGCTAGAAGTCATCATAAAAATTTTAGCTATGCATGCCTTTCAAAAAATTCAACGGTCTTCACTATGAGCAATTTTTGGGGGGATGAGAGCTTGTTTCTAGGGAAGAGTTAGAAAGTGCTTTGGATTACTTCTTTTTATAGGTTCTGGTTTGGTGCATGGTTTTAGGTTGGTCTACCTAACCTCCTTTTATTTTGTTTTTTGTTTTTTATTTTTCACGGGAAAAAAAATTTCTTGAGAGAAATAAAATAAAATAAAAAGTGGCTAGGGAGGCCACTTACAAAACGACAGTAACAAAGAAAAGTAAAAAAATAAAAATAAAATGAACAAATGTAAGGCAACTAAAATATCATGATTCGCAAAAGTGTCACATTCAAATAAGAAATCTTTGAAAAAAAATCCTTTGAATTCTTTGTAGATCTCGCTCTAATAGAAAATCATCTCTTTGATTGATGTGAAAACTTCATGTAAGGAGTGCTCATTTCCTTTAAAGTTCCTATTATTCCACTTCAACTAGATTCGTAACAACCAATAAATGGGACTAGAGACCAAAAGATTATCTTCTCAAGTGAACGTGCATTTAGGTTCCAACAATGGCATACGTCCAAGATCTAGGAGGAAAAACACCAAGACATGCAGAATAGAAAGAAAAAATGAGACCCCACCTCTCGAGAATAAGAACAGTGAATTAGAATGTGATTAGCCCTATTCACCACTTGAGTTACAAATGAATTAGAAATTAGTCAAAGAGATTCCCTTTGACATGAGCTTCTCCATTGTCAGAAATTTTCCAAGGGAAGCATTTCAAATAATAAAAAAAAAGATTTTGAAAGGAATTTGGGATCTCAAATGACAATTTCTGTATAAAAATCATGGTTTGAGAAAATCAACAATTTGATAGAGAAACATTTCACTCTAATGTAGGAGTTGTTATGTCTCATACTTATAGGGATCTTCGTTTTTCGCCTGTGCCATTTAACTACATTGCTCATCTTGTTCCAAGGAATCAACATGTCATTAAGATCATGTGATTGTTTCTAATTTTGGGTTGTGGTCCGTCCATAAGATATTGAGATTTCCCTATCAATTAGATGATTTGGATTGTTAGCACATATTGGTTTCATCCTGATAGTCTCTTATACCATTTAATAATTTATTAAATAGTCATGTTGGGATATCTATGGTAGGGGTTTGAAGGGGTACCCATTTAATCGAATTGAGACCGAAATCAAAAACCCTAATTCTAGATCCTTTTTTATTATAACCAGGTTTAAAATGGAAATGAACTGTTAGGTTCTATCCAATGGGTACCTGCGATTGATTTATGTAGCCATTTCTTTTTATACTATATATGATTTAAGATATTCTTTTATTCAAAATTAATGTATCTTCTATAAAGTTTTTCATTTTTTCATTTTTTCATAAAACTTAGCGATTGGAGCCTAAAATGAGCTATTTCTTTTAAAAAATTATTACTTTTAAATAAAATAAAATTTAGTGTAACAAATTAAAACTAAGTTAATAATTTTGTGGATTATTTGCTCTTTTTTTTTTTACAATGATTAGAAATACTTTTTTTCCCATTTGATTTTTGAGAATCGGAACTGATGGGTACCCGTGTTTTTTGACCATTTTGATTCCATTTATTTTGAATTCAGACCCAAAACCAACAAGAATTGGCACTAAGATAAATATAATGGTTAAGCTTCTAAGTTTCTTAGGAACTGAACCAGAACCAACCCATTGACACCCCTATTCTATGGTTTCTTACCTATCAAAAAATAAAAAATGATATTTATTGTGTCTCAATCAATCTCATAATGACATTGATTTGTTGTTCCATGTTGGTAGAAAATCATGTGTACCAGTGTTGCCTAGACATGTCACACAGGTGCCAAGGCTCGGGGTGTTGTTTTATATTTGGCACAAACTTCTGAAAATTAGAATAAGGAGACTCGTTTATACAAAAAGTAATATATATATAGGGTCGGGTTCCGTAGACACATAAAGTTACGCATAAAGCTACAACGTTTTTGTCTCATGTGAGAAAAAAGGTTCGGAATGGGCAGATTTTTTGTGAGGATGATCTCTGTGGTGAGGGAATTATCCTTGCAAAAAATCATTCTATTCCAAAACTTCTAACACCATCAAAATTGATTTACAAAAATTGGACGGATTAAAATTTTCAACTTGTAAACATGGGGTTAGAAGTTTCATAATGGGTTGATTTTTGGCAAGGATGATCTCCTCACCATAGAGATCATCCTCACAAAAAATCAGCCCATTCCAAACATTTTTGTCCATATAAGACAAAACACATTGTAGCTTTATGAGTAGCTTTATGTGTTACAGATCCTAATCCATATATATATACACAACACAACAATTATTTTAGAGTTTGTATTTACATGAATACCTATTATTTTCTTAAAATAGAGATACGTAAAGAAAAGGAAAGAAAAAGAAAAAGATGTGCAAATTGTTTGATATGAAAGATAGAAAAAAAAAAACAAAAAAACTACAAGTCTCGGAGAGTTGATTGGAAAATCTAATTGCCAAAAAAAAAAAAAAAATTTTGAAAAGTTAAAATTATGTCCATGTATGTTAGTCTTAACATAAATTATTTGATATCATAGAAGGAGTTTTAAGGACCCCAAACATTATTATTTATATATAGTGAATCTTTACTTGATTTTACATTCTTTTTTCATTAATAAACACTTCATTTTATCTTACTGAAATTGGACAGACTATATATATATTTTTTGCATATTTCTAGAAGTGACGTGCCATGTTGAGGAGTGCCGAAGTACCAACAGGTGTAAGCACGACAAAAACCCAAAGTCATAATGCCAAGGTAACATGTACTCTTTTTTCTAAAAATATAAATCACCTTCACCTGAGATATTGGGCTCTTTTCTTGTACTAGGCTTTTGAATCCTCAGTAGAAAGAATATTTTTAATTGTGTATCATCCTCTCTAAGTTACTTATAATACTTGTTCACATTAATTAAGTTGAATATAATTCTAGTTTCCCCAATATAGTCTATTGAGACTTTAGTCTAACAAGTTGTCCCCATTCAAGGACTTGGCATTCAATTTTCCTTAGTTTTCTTGACATTAACATTTCTTCACTTTCATCCAATTGTTGTAGTGTTTGAGAGATCTTTATGTTTGGTGGTAATTCCTGCTAAATGCTTCAAAAATCTCATCACCCCCCTCTCTCCAACTTTCCAATTTTGGAATTTTAAAAGGTGTTAGGTAAAAATAAGACAAAAAGTTAGATCCTCCTTTACATGTAGTTTTAACTCATTTCAGAGCATTTGATAGCTTATACTCTTCTTAGAGTGTATAATAGTTTAAGTTCATCTCGAAGCACTTTATAGTAATTTAAAACTCATTTCGGAGCTTTTGGTGAGCTGTCAACACGAGTCAATAAATTAGGATGAATCTAATATGAGGTGTCTACATTAATAAGAAATAATATAAAAAAACGTTGGTTGAGATAACTAATAAAAGAGTACAAGAACGTAGAGTAGGGCGAATTTACAATGGGGGCTATGAGGGTAGTTGCCCTCACAAGAATTTTCAAAGTCTATTGATAAGTGTCGAAATATTCATATTTTCTCTATATTAATTACGACACTTAATAGACTTTTTTATCATAACTCTAGTATTTGTATGTGCAATTTTGCATTTAGTTCAAACGGGGTTGTACATGTATTTTTAGTTTAATCATAGTATAAATTACGTAAATAAATGATAGTTAAAAATTCTAATTTTTAGTATATTTTTGTAGATTATCAATTAAAGATCAACAAGATTCGAAGAACAAAAGATGAATGTGGGAAAGTCAAGAAGCAAAATTGAATATGTTCATTTCACTTTCATTGCAGTTATTATTCATTTCGACTATTATTTTTTGCAACACGATAAAATGGATTGAACAAAAGAATGTGATGATCAAGGATTTGATGAAGTGGTTGCAATAAATACGATCCAAGGCAAAATGGGATCGCATACTGAAATAGTTGAGGAGGTTCTTAAACCACCAAAATCAACTCAAATACAAAATCCCAAAGCTTATGCTCAAGCTCAATTCATTAAAAATTCATAATCAAACCCAACCCAAACTCTTCAATTATTTTTCACAAAAATATTTCCTTAATTTTCTCATTGATTCCCTCTAATAGGTCTCAACAAAATATTAAATAAATCCAACCACCAAACAAAGCTTCCGAAATTTCTCATCAATTTCATATCTCACATTTCAACAAAGTGTTAAATTAATCCCTCCATTTGTTCTACAAATACCCTAAGTCACTCTCTACACAAACATTCCTATGCCATCCCATATCTCTCATCCCCCATCCTCTTCTCTTTTATTTTTCAGTTAAGTTCTTTATTTTATTTTTGTAATTTTTGGAGGATAAAAAGAGGGTGTACATCAAGTTCTACAATCAATTCAAGATCAAGATTTCAAGACTCTTGTTTTTATTTTCTTATTTTGTTCTTATAAAGATAATTGGTTAAACTCTCTCCTCTTGGGAAATTGAGGAAGCCAATATCAAGTTTAATTTATGTATAATTCTTTAAATTCTTGTCCTTAAATTTATTAATGCTTAAATATGTCTCTCTTCATTTTTTTTACTTGAATTTTCATTATTATATATATATTCTATACCCATGAGGCAAAGTGTGATCCTTCATTATTGGGTTCAGTCCCTTTATGGATAATGCTCACCTTGATGGAGGATAATTGGTAGATATCACACAAGAAAGGAAGGAGATCTTGGCCCATTTAATTACAAATCAAATCCGACCTAATCAAACCATCTTCCGAATCAAGATCAATTGCTTGATCTTGATTTGAGTTATAGAAAGACTAGAATTTAGGGGATTACATGAATAATTCAATCCTTGTCTCTTAGTGGAATCAATAACCCTAGACTTCCCTAATCATTTAATTTTATAAATCTATTCCACTTTAATTAATTGCTATGAAAACATCATCACAATTTTAATTTCTTGCATTTTAATTCTTGTTAAATTTGATAATCCCCATTTCCCTGTGAATTCGACCCTTACTTGCCAAAACAATTAAGGACATATTTATTTGTTCCATCACATAAAAGAAACATTGAAAATCTATGGGATTAGTGAGCTATTGCAACAGATTTTAACGGTGGATAAAAAAATCTGCCATTATTACCTTCACAAAATGTTTTTCCACTCTTAGTTGCCCCCCACAACATTTGGAAATCTAACTTTAATCTCCAATTTTTAATGATTGGATTTTCAATTGTTACGAGCTTAGGAACCTAGTCAAAGTTGATTTGCAATCGTGCAACATAACTATAAGGTCTAGTTTGACAGGTGGTCCAATGATGTAATTAGTATCTTTTTTTTTTTCTTTTCAAATATTATTTTTAATAAATAATTATATATATATTTTTTATAATTTTCCCTATTAAATAAATTTAAACTGATTTGACTCAACCACTCGGACGAGTCAACTCGGTAATACCTGGTTTTTAAAAAACTACTTGGGTTGGGAAGGGTTTTTGTAAGGGTTTAAGCCAAGATCAGAGGAGAACAAAACCTTCAGAAATGGCGACCTCCTCCTCTTCCATGGCTTCTTTGTCCAAAAGACTCTCTCGTTCTCTTCTCTCCACTCAAAAGCTCTATCAACTCGCCATGAATTTCTCCACCAATTTCACCTCGAACAGCGATTCTGACTCCAACGATTCCACACTCGAAGTACCAGACATCAACTCGTCCTCTTCTTCTTCTTCATCAACGACAGATTCGAACCAGCGTAGACCCATCTTTCAAAGACCTCTGGAGAATGGATTGGATGTTGGGGTTTACAAGGTAAATTCATTTAAGACGACTTTAGGGTTCTTTTATAGGGTCAGTTTTTTAGGGTTTTTGTTATTTTTAGGCGATTTTAGTTGGGCAAGTTGGGCAAATCCCAGTGCAGAAGAGGTCCAAAAAACCCTATCAACTCACCATGAATTTCTCCACCAATTTCACCTCGAATAGCGATTCTGACTCCAACGATTCCACACTCGAAGTACCAGACATCAACTCGTCCTCTTCTTCTTCTTCATCAACGACAGATTCGAACCAGCGAAGACCCATCTTTCAGAGACCTCTGGAGAATGGATTGGATGTTGGGGTTTACAAGGTAAATTCATTTAAGACCACTTTAGGGTTCTTCTCAAAGGGTCAGTTTTTTAGGGTTTTTGTTATTTTTAGGCGATTTTAGTTGGGCAAGTTGGGCAAATCCCAGTGCAGAAGAGGTTGAAGAGTGGTCGCGTTGTGACTCTGTTTTCGCTTGGAACTGGTGGAATTAGGAACAATCGAAGGCCATTGGATAATGAAGAGCCGAGGGAATATGCGGATCGGTGCGCTGTTCAATGGCATAGGGTTGCTATTTATCCGGAGAGATTGGGCGGACTTGCCATGAAGAATGTGAAACCAGGGTGAGAAATGATTCCACCCCTCTTTTAATTTTTTATATCTTATGTTATTGTTTTTATTTATTTTAACATTCTATCAGCAGCCCATGGTGAGAATGCAGCGTTAAATCCTTAGAAATGTTCTTCATGTGGCTGGGTTCTTTGATTTTGCTCAAATTACTCGGATTTAGTTTTTTTTTTTTTTTTTTTTTAAATTTATAATTTATTAATATTAATTTAAATTGATTTATTTATTTTTTAATGTCTGATAATTGTTTATACTTCTAGGTATTTACATTTGGTGAAATTTTCTGTTCACAGAAAAGTCAATCCAGGATTTCATGTCGCATGTATTGAGGTCTTCCCCAATTTATAAAAATACCCACCTTGGGGAAGCCCTCAATGCACACAAAGTCCTGCCATTGGTCAATCCAGGATTTTGTGAAATCCTGAATTGACTTTTCTGTATAAAAAAATGCTTTGGTTGTTTGGGATTGAGATTTGTTTTCATCATAACCTTGAGCTTCTTAAGTGTAATTTTGCTCTGTTGATTGATTTGTGAGTGGGTTCCTTATGTTTCTTGTACGAAAGTCTATGTGGTAGAATGTTGACCTTCTTTTTAGTAGATTAGGAGTAAGAGTTTGGTTACGCATTGAGGGTTCCAAAGGGGGAATTTTGTCATTGGTGTTGTTATATATTAAATAGAAGCACATGGAATCTGATTGTCTGTTAGAGCGAGAGCATGGTTTTAGATCTTGGACGAGACCAATATGACTTTGGAAGACATCTGAGTTAGATTTACACTATGATTTGCTCATCGTACTAACTTGTATGAGATTTAAGCAATCGGTCAAAACACCCAAAAAATGTGTTAGAGAAATAATAGAAGTCTGTCTTCATCTTCTTGTAATTCTTATTATATTCCATCTTTTAGCGTGCTTTCGCCATCTCCTTTTTGTGAAGTTTTTGGTTTTGTTGTTCTAACACCCGAAATTAAATTCATGGTGGTTAATAATAGCCACATGGATCCAGTGACACAAGATGCAGTAAAGTAGGTAATATAACTGACCAATCAAGAAACTGAAACAATATGAGTATCAGGTTTCACAAATAAAACATCAAACAAATAGAAGAAGAGAAAAAAATAAAGACAAGCACTCTAACAGTGGATTAAAGGATGACAATAATCTACAATAAAACCTATAAAGAAATAGGGTGTGTTGATGATGATGGTGGTGGTGTTGAGATCAGATTGATACAAAAAAGTAGTCATATTGAGTAGAGAAGGTGCTTTAATATTGTATATCCCATGAATTGGGATTTATTTCTGTAGACGAGAAAACTAAGTGAGCTCCAAACCTAGATTTTTTAGAATTTGTTTTCCCGAAAAAAGACAAAAGGTTAATACTATGAATAGATTATATTTGTGGGGGCTCTAGTTATATAACAAAACCTTTAGAAAAGAAAGTTACGTAAAAAAAAAAAAAAAAATTGTGGGATCTGTCAATTAGAAAATATGCTTTCGTTATTTTCACGTCTTTGAAATTATCACATATCAATTTAATCATGGCCAATGCAGTATATACATATATTTTGCCTCTGTTTTTGTAGCTCTATTTTATATTTGGAGGGGAACTTGGAGACCAAGATCTTTAGTGATCCGATAACTGGACTTGCTAGGCGTATAAGAGAGATTGCCATTCGTCGAGATGGTATGTGCATCAGTCTCTTTCTTCCTGTTGTTTCATTTCCAAGTTTTGATTCGTACTCTAAGCTAAGGAGTTGTATAATGCATGTGAGTTTTTTTCTTTGTGATTGTGTTTTTGCATGCCTTCTGGGGATTCGAGGCTCCTAAGTTTTGTTTCTGGACTGAAATCACAGGGAAGTGGATTCCATATTGTTTCTATACATTAGTCTCTAGACCCTCTCCACAACTTGACTAAATTGTGTTTTGATTATGTGAGATGGGCGTCGGTTTGTGGGCCTAAGTCGGATTCGGCCAGGTCTATTTGAAATGAGCCGTGCTAAATTGACTCATAAAAAGATACTCAAAACCACTCAACCATATATTTTTCTCCTCGAGATATCCAAATAATATATATATATATATATATATATATATATATATATAGGGTGGCGTTCGGTGGCCTTAAAGAGAGCCAAGTATTTTTTCAATAATGGGTTAGAGGTTTCAGAATGGCCTGATTTTTTGTGAGGATGATCTCTACATCATAGAGATCATCCTCACAAAAAATCAGCCTATTCTGAAACCTCTAACCTCATCAAAAGTGGTTTATAAAAATCAGACGGTCCACGATTCTTCAACTTGTAAACTAAGGTTAGAAGTTCTGGAATGAGCTGATTTTTTGTGAGGATGATCTCTATGCTTCTAACCCCTATTTTCAAAAATGTTTGGCTTTCTTTAGGGCCTCCAAACGGTTCCCATGTATGTATAATTTCATTTAATATTTATCAAATGCCAGGCCTCAGACTGGCCCGTTGACACTCCTGGTGAGGACTGCATTGAGGCTTCTTAAGCCACCCAGATAACCATGATCATACATCCTTCACCGATAAAAAAAAATGATCATGCATCATGAAGATATATTTGTCATATATGCTTAGAAGAAGAAAAGAAAGAAAATTAGCCCATTTTCCATAATCTATAGGTTAGGGTTCAACTGTAATGTAATGAGTCTGGAATGTTTTTTCATTATATGCATGTCAAACATCTTAACGCATTGATTTATACTTTCCAAGGGTACGTTGGAAATTTTTCTAGTCAATTTTTATGTCTCCTAAACGTAACCATATGCAGGTCGGCTTGTATTTCTTGGCAAAGATGACGGTGGGCAACCGACAGATACGGGGTTGAAAGGCGTTGGCTATTACTGACAGTACCCGAATCTTGGGCGAGACACCAATGTAGAGATTAAAGACTAAAAGGCAGCAGAAGTTCTTACAAGAAATAATCAAAATACCTAATCTTTGATTTCGCGCTATTTTCTCACATTGCTTCAAGATCTCTATCGAACAACAGTGTCATGGAAATGAAGGCAGAAAATGACGCCTAAGGTGCAGTATTCTTTCCAGTGATTTTCATGTATTTCTTTCGTTTTCAAAGAAAAATTGACTGAAACAAAACTTAGTTTGAACTTCACGTTTTCTTCGACAATTAGGGTCCATGTATGATTGCAGGGAAGTTATCAATGGATCGGATCAAAACCAAAATCCGATCCAGTTTTTAAGTGTTTATTCAAGGATTTGGGGTCAGGTACAAGTTGGATATTGTTTATGCTTTAAAAAGCTGGACAAATGATTGGATACGGATATCTTAACCTAATTGGATAACCTGATCCACATCTGATCCGTTATCAACTTTACCTATGGAAAGATTGGATTTTTAAATATAATTGTAAAAAAAAAAAAAAATCATTAATTTATAAATAAACTGTTTTCAGTTTTGCCTGACAAATATAAGCATTAAGGATACATAAATAGAGCTGTAAATGGATTTGATGAGACTTGAAATGGAATCCATCATGACCTGATCCAATAACCTATTGGGTCAATATTGATTCGAATCGTTATTTGAAATATTAAAAAAAAAAAAATGTATATTTGATATTTTATTTAGATATTTAGATATATGATGTATGCTATATTTTATATAGACTTTTATCAATTAAAAAATATTGATCTTTCAGATTGGGTCGAATCTGAAATGAATATGAGATGAGGTCCGTTCCAATTCAATACGAACCCGATCCATTGAATGAGTAGCACAAGGTCAAATATAATGAGACTTTGTTGCTAGGACCTAATCCAAATAGGGCCTTCGATTGATCTGATTTAAACCGAATCGGGTTGATCTAGGACCAAACTGATAATAAATGGATTGGATTTGGAATCTATTGATACTTAATGCATATGGCATCGGATCTTAATATTGGGACCCAACTTTGATCTGGTATCAATTACATCTGATCCGGATCCGAATAAGTCAAAATAAAATATAGAAATACATCATATACATAGATAAAATCAATACTACAATTTATATAATTTTCCACGAACTATAAGACCATGTCTTATTGGATTTAGATCTGATCCGAAAAATTATTGAATCGGTCATTAATGGATTGAGTCCTAATGGGGAGCCCAAATCCTTGATCTGGATTCTGGACATGTATCATATTAAAATGGATCGGATTTCGGGTATGACCCGACCAGCTTTCATATGGTAAATATTTAGGGTGATTTAAGGTTTAGATTTACCCTTCCATGTTTTGACCTTTTTTTCTCAACAGGTCATATTCTAACCACATCAATTTTTAGCATCCAAAAACATGATCTATTGCACATGATTATAAAGGTCAAATTCTAAGAATTAAAAAAAAAAAAATAGTTAATTTTCACAGTTGAATTTTAGTTTTAAATTTGAGAGTTTGACAACATCTACGATCAAGTTCAAAAAGGTTTTATTTTTTGAAGTAGTTTTCAAATCTGATTTTTTCCGTGAAATTTAGTAGACTTTGGTGTTGAATTGCTAATTTGACAATCCATGTGGACACAATCACCCTTAGTAAGATTTGAAATCTTATTAAGTTAGTCATGGTAATCGGATTCATAAAGGAAGGTTTGTGCAGATAATAAACAAACGTATGAAGTATGAGAGTTTTTATAATAAAATTGCGACAGATAGGTCTGCTTTCTAAATCTTTTATTTACTTATTTATTTTTTTTTTTTATAATTCTCATCTTAAACCTTAGTCTCCAACCTTCAAAAAAAAAGTAATTAATATTTTTGGGTAAAAAATAAATATTTTCTAGAAGAATTGAACGCTAAGGATCGAAAATGAGATCAACTCAATTAAATGATGCCCTCCTTTGACATATGCTCCCATTCGCCCTGATGTGGCATGTGCTAGAATCATAGATTCCTTTCACGGGACAGACAACTGCACATATTTATGGGGATGTACAATTGTGTATTCCGATGAAAAAATCTATGATTCTAACTCATGCCGCGTTAGGGGCATATGGGGGTGTGTGTCAGAGGAGGATGTCGGAAAATCAAGAATCTTAAAAATAGTAAAAATTACTTCAAAGATCTTAATATAAGGTTTTTTAGTCTAAGCATATATCCCCTAATTTTTGGACAATAACTTATCAATTTACTAGTTAGTGAATTTTATTTCATATCTTTCGAAGTACCAAAAATGTACATTCTCATGTCTTTTATATTACCTAAGTTTCGCAATGGCCTTTTTGATTCATTTCAATGATTTATAATTGTATTAAATGGCATGCCATAGTTTCAAAGATTTAGATGTAACTTGATTTCTATTCTCATGATTTATGATTGATCCGAAAACATCCGTTTTGCAATAATTATATATGCATTTCAGGTATTTAGAAAGAAAGCCTAATATCATATTATAGTCTTTTAACTAATTTTCTTTTCAAAAAATATTAGGTTGAAGAACTTGAAGATAATTGATTTTTGGGAGAAAAGTCTTTTTTTTTTTGAGTCGTGATTTTCTGATGCCCCTATGACATACACCCACTGATGTGGCAAAGGCTGGAACCACATATCTTTTTCCTCGGCGTACACAACTACACAATCCCATAAATATGTGCAGTTGTGTATCCCGAATAAAAAGATCTATGATTCTAGCACATACCATGTTAGGGGGTGTCAAAAAATCATTATTCTTAACCCTTGACACCACCGACAATCTCCCAACCATTTTCACTAACAAAACACCAAAATTGTTTTTAACTTTCATAATGGACTTTTGAAAGTCGTACTCCCGAGAGTTCAAATCTTGAAAGTCTAATTCTCACCCTCAATATTCGTTTTCCAAACACACCTTTAGATTGCTCACATGCAATATCTTCATTGAACCTACAAGGATGCAACAAACTCATGAGCGCTCAACACGAATAGATAGCTCATTCTTCGTATAGAGAAACGAACATTGTGTGAACAAATTAGGGATGATTATCAAAATACTTTAATTTAAATCTTATTTATCAAAAAAAAATTTATAAATTTATCGAAAGAACCTATTTTGAGAGTTTAAATGTTAAAATATATTTTTTTAATCAAAATTTTAGTACTTGAAATATCGATTTTTTTCCAAAAAAAATTTTTAATCAAAATTTTGACGCTTAAAGTATCAAATTTCTTTTATTAATTATTTTGAGTTACCTATTTAAAGTGTTTTAATTAATGGAAACGTGAGAACTGTAGAGATCGTGATTTTAGAAGACAAAAAAATAAGAACAAAGCTTTTGCGATTTTAGAATATTTTGGAATTTGACACATTCATGGGAATGGTTGGTGACATTTTCGAGATTTCCGCGAAATCCACTATAAATCTCAGATTCTTGAGACTTTTGATCATACCAGATTGTTAAAATATTTATTAACAAAATTTTGGAAGAAATCTTTTAAAATGAAGATATAGCTCTTTAATTCTCTCTCTTTGAATATTTGAGTCATCTCCTCCTTATTTTATCAAACTATACTATGCACTTTTGACCATGGTCTTCTCATATGTACTGATAGAAAATAATAGATATTCTATTGCCACACTAAATTTTACTAATGCCACTCCAATTCATATGTAAATCACCAAAGATAAGTTAGTGTAGCAATAGTAACTCTCAAAAATGATAAGATAAGGAGGAGATTACTCAAATATTCGAAGAGAGAATTAAAGAGCTATATCTTCATTTTGGAAGGTTTCCTCCAAAATTTTGTTAATAAATTTTTTAACAATTTTGTCCAAAAAAGTAACAACCATTACCATGAAAGTGTCAAATACAAAAAAAAAAGCTACCCGCACACCGCTTTTTTCTCTAATTTTTTTTTTGATCATACAAATTAGGTGAGCCTTTGTTTTAGATCATCTTTTAATGGAGGGGGCCCACATACTTGTTAATGGTCCAGATCAATCAAGGATTTGGGGACCCATATCACAATATGTTGGATTAGTTTCCATTAAGACTGATGGACCAAACCAAGACCCATCACAAATCTTACCATAATTTCAAAGTTGTTCCTACAAATTCAAACTAAAATCCATCAACCCATAGCATTAAAAATAAAAAAAAAAATCACCCAATTGCTCCTTTTAGTGGGTTTAATAACCCACTAAGACATCTAAATCCCCCTAACCCTAACTACTAAAAATTAACAGAAACCAATATCTGAACTTAAACTACTGTCAAACCAAAAAACACTAAACAAATAACCCAAAGAAAGACATAACAATAAGAGAACTGATCTCCCAGCCACTGTAACAACAGCACCAATGTTACCCGATGAACTCGGTGGTGAGTCGGTCGTTCCGTTCTGATTTCCCGGTGGAGGCGGATTTTCTGTTTCCAACACCTTAATTATCATCTTCTGTCCTCTCTCACAATGACCCGTGACGCCGCTTATGAAATAAAACAGCCCCGGACGCTCTAATTTGTAATTTGTGTCCCCGTTGTTGGAGAAGAAGATTGGGTGAGCGGAGCGGCATTTGTCGTACTCCGATTCAGTTACCACCAAAACTGAATCTTTCTTGTATTTGAAATCTGAATACATAACATATGATCAAGTCTTAAAATTTTATTTTAATTTTCAAAATATTCAATGTTTTATGATGGTCTAATTTAAAACATTTCGAGATGGTACGAATCTTTAAACTACGTTTGCGATAAGAAAATATATCGAAAAGAATTTTTGTATTATTTAGAGATTATTAAGACTTAAAATTTAGTTTCGGTAACTCAAACTTCAATGTTATGTTCTAATCTTGGCATTTAAATCATATTAAACATATCAAGAATGGGTATCTCTCTAAGATTCAAGAACATTCAGATTTTGGGTACTTGAGGTTTAAAATCTTAACTAAAGATTTCATCTTGGTTAAGTGAAAATCCAAACTTTTTCACTAAAACAGTCCAAAACATTCGATGTTTAAGTTCTAGTATCAATAGAGAGACATTTTGAAACAATACAAAACTTCAATACATACAAAAGATTTAACACACTCAGTTTTGGATTACTTACTGATAACATCACCGATTTGGAACCTATGTTTCGATGCCCACTGATTGTAAACTTGATCGTTCTTCGATGAGGGAACAACCCATCCTTTGTCGTCCCCGACTTCAAATTCGACGGCGTAAACAGATATGATTTGGATGGAAGAGAAGAGTGTTAATAAGAGGAAGGTTTTGAGAGAAGAGAGGCCATGTTTTAGCTTTCTGGGCGAGCCCTTGAGTTGTTAATTTGTTTGAGTTTTGAAGGAGTGAAAAGTTGGTTATTTGGCTAAAGAGAGGGAGCGCGATATGGAGAGAGTGGGGATTGTTGGAGGTAACCGTTTAGTAAGTGTGCCTTGACTTAGTCCAACTGTTTTTAAACTGACCGTTAGACACTACGCTTACGTGGCACTAGGCAGTGAACCATACATCTCTTTCTTCGAGATGCGTGAGATTAGAGTTTTCAATGAATTGGGTTTGGATCGGATCGGATCGGATCGGATTGGGTCGGGTGAATCTAAGGTCAATTGATTTAGAATTTGTGTTCTGGTCGAAATTAAGGTGTCTATGGGTACCCATTTAACCCGGAACCAAAATAAAAAATGTTGTTCTGATTTCATTTTTATTGGAATCAATAGCTCGGGTTTAAAATGGAATCTTATCGATTAGAACAAAAAATCGTTGGGCCTATACAATGGGTACCTGAAAATCAATTTATTTTATTATATCGCTTCACCACCTTGATGCTTAAAAGTTTTTTATATTTTTAATGTAAGTTCTTCAATTTTTCATGTAAACTATACAATGAGTTTTAAAATGGATTATTTCTTCTTCTAAAAGTTTATTACATATAAAGAAGACGAATTTTAATTTTTGAAAAAATTCCTCGATCTATCATTAAAAGAACAAATTGTATTTAAATTGTATATAATATCAATATATTTTTTTTTTTGAAGGCAAAAAAAATTTATATATTTTTTTTTTTCTCGTTCAATTCTTAATAATTGGAATCAATGGTTTTTCGTGTTTTTCAGTTTCAGTTCTGCTTATTTTATAATCAAAATAAAACCGACAAGAACTAGAATAAAAAAAAAAATATGGTTTTTATTTGGCTCTAAAAATTTGCTCTAATATCAAAAGAGGCCGATGACACCCTTAAAATATGTTTTTGTGGTCGATACCAAAATATTTTTATGACCAAACAAATCATATTGTCATTTCATGGGGTCAATCGATTAGTTCTAGATGCAAATTTCTTATGAGCCAAACCAAAAATCACCATTTTTTTTTTTATTCTAGTTCTTGTCGGTTTTAATTTTGATTATAAAATAAGCAGAACTGAAACTGTTAAAAACACGAAAACCCATCGATTCCAATTATTAAGAATTGAACGAGAAAAAAAAAATTTATTATAATTTTTTTTTCCTTTAAAAAAAAATTAATATATTGATATTATATACAATTTAACTACAATTTGTTCTTTTAATGATAGATCTAAGGAATTTTTTTCAAAAATTAAAATTCGTCTTCTTTATATGTAATAAACTTTTAGAAGAAATAATCCATTTTAAAACTCATTGTATAGTTTACATGAAAAATTGAAGAACTTTACATAAAATATAAGAAAACTTTTAATCATCAATTGTGTGAAGCGATATAATAAAATAAATTGATTTCAGGTACCCATTGTATAGGCCCTAACGATTTTTGTTCTAATCGATAAGATTCCATTTTAAACCCGATGCTACTTGATTCCAATAAAAATGAAATCAGAACCAACATTTTTTATTTTGGTTCCGGTTAAATGGGTACCCATAGACACCTTAATTTCGACCAGAACACAAATTCTAAACCAATTGACCTTAGATTCACCCGACCCGATCCGATCCAAACCCAATTCATTGAAAACTCTAATCTCACGCATCTCGAGGAAAGAGATGTATGGTTCACTGCCTAGTGCCACGTAAGCGTAGTGTCTAACGGTCAGTTTAAAAAAGTTGGACAAAGTCAAGGCACACTTACTAAACGGTTACCTCCAACAATCCCCACTCTCTCCATATCTCTCTCCCTCTCTTTAGCCAAATAACCAACTCTTTCACTCCTTCAAACTCAAACAAATTAACAACTCAAGGGCTCGCCCAAGAAAGCTAAAACATGGCCTCTCTTTTCTTCAAAACCTTCCTCTTATTAACACTCTTCTCTTCCATCCAAATCATATCTGTTTACGCCGTCGAATTTGAAGTCGGGGACGACAAAGGATGGGTTGTTCCCTCATCGAAGAACGATCAAGTTTATAATCAGTGGGCATCGAAACATAGGTTCCAAATCGGTGATGTCGTCAGTAAGTAATCGAAAACTGAGTGTGTTAAATCTTTTGTTATGGTTTGAAGCTTTGTATGATTTCAAAATGTCTCTCTATTGATGATACTAGAACTTAAACATTGAATGTTTCGGACTGTTTTAGTGAAAAAGTTTGGATTTTTCACTTAACCAAGATGAAATCTTTAGTTAAGATTTTAAACCTCAAGTACCCAAAATCTGAATGTTCTTGAATCTTAGAGAGATACCCATTCTTGATATGTTTAATATGATTTAAAGGCCGAGATTAGAACATAACATTGAAGTTTGAGTTCTCGAAACTAAATTTTAAGTCTTAATAATCTCAAAATAATACAAAAATTCTTTTCGATATATTTTCTTATCGTAAACATAGTTTAAAGATTTGTACCATCTCGAAATGTTTTAAATTAGACCATCATAAAACATTGAATATTTTGAAAATTGGTATCTTTTAAGACTTGATCATATGTTATGTATTCAGATTTCAAGTACAAGAAAGATTCGGTTTTGGTGGTAACTGAATCGGAGTACGGCAAATGCCGCTCAGCTCACCCATTCTTCTTCTCCAACAACGGGGACACAAATTACAAATTAGAGCGTCCAGGGCTGTTTTATTTCATAAGCGGCGTCACGGGTCATTGTGAGAGAGGACAGAAGATGATAATTAAGGTGTTGGAAACAGAAAACCCGCCTCCACCGGGAAATCAGAACGGGACGACCGATTCACCACCAAGTTCATCGGGTAACATTGGTGCTGTTGTTACAATGGCTGGGATCAGTTCTCTTATTGTTATGTCTTTCTTTGGGTTATTTGTCTAGTGTTTTAGGTGCAATAGTAGTTTTAAGTTCAGATATTGGTTTCTGTTAATTTTTAGTAGTTTAGGGTTGGATTTAGATGTCTTAGTTGGGTTATTAAACCCACTAAAAGGAGCAATTTGGGTGATTTTTTATTTTATTTTTAATGCTATGTTGTGATGGATTTTAGTTTGAATTTGTAGGAACAACTTTGAAATTATGGTAAGCTTTGTGATGGGTCTTCTGTTTGGTCCATCAGTCTTAATGGAAACTAATCCAACATATTGTATATGGGTCCCAAATCATTGATTGATCTGGACCATTAACAAGTATGTGGGCCCACTCCATTAAAAGATGATCTAAACAAAGGATCACCTAATTTGATGATCAAAAAGCTATCTGAACCATTAACATTATTTTTCCTTGGATTGGCCACCAGTGTTTTTTCTCATAATATGAGGAATTGATCATCACCAAACATCCATCTTGATTCATTTGATCTCAGATGTTTGCGACTCACATTATTATTAAACTTGCCAAGAATAATATTGAAATTAAATATTCTAAAAGAGGTAGAAGAAGATCCAAATTAAAGATCTTTAGATGCATGTATATTTTAATTATTATAAAATTTTCAAATATATAATCTTATTTTATTATTTAATATATAATAATGGCTTTTTTCTAATTTAAAATATTACCAAAGGTCATTTTGAAAATAATTAAGAGTTATTTTCGTAGTTTTAAAAAATTAATGTGGTTCCATAATAATAATAATAATAAGGTTAAATGTAAATGTAGGGGCATGGGTAGTAGTTTTGGTCTTACAAATTTTGAAATCGTAGGACACTCCACCTTCTCTTCAACATCGAATGGTTCATGAAAAAAATACTCATGGAAGAACACATCTGGCAATTGTAAAAACACGAACTCTTTTTTTTTTTTTTTCTCGCAAACCAGGGTTGTTAGTAGTTCTCGTTCTATCGATACATAGAGACAGATCTTCAAGAATCTACGCCATTATATAGACAGGGTTTGTCTGCCCTCGCCTACTCAACAGTAGCTGGCCTTGACTCGGTGAACCCCACCTCAAGTGACACACACGGAAACAATTTAGAGCATTTGAGCCTAGGTCATGGGATAAACACTTACATGCGCTTGGCAACTTAGCCAAGTTGGCACTTCTAAAACAAAACACTTTAGAGCATTTGAGCCTAGGTCATGGGATAAACACTTACATGCGCTTGGCAACTTAGCTAAGTTGGCACTTCTATTAAAACACAAAATCCAACCTTTTACACATCCCAATTATCTATACCTTGGAAGATATTTATCCCGAGGATAAAAATCCCAAATGTTGTTTTTTGCGTTTACATAGTCGCGATCATGTATTTTTCAGGAATTCATTTTAAAATTAATTGACATATCTTTACTATCACTACTATTTGGTTCTCTGCATACAAAATTCAATAAACTAGAATTGTTGAGTTGCGAAATGTTTTCATTTAATACAAGTTCTACAGAGAACCAATTCAACGAGTCCGACTTTGAAGTGGGCAGCCCGCTTCAAATTGACAAGACAAGTGGCGTTTTGAATTTATTTCACACCCCTACATTTTCACCAACTCCGTGTAATTCAATGGAGAGGGGTTCTTCAAAATTTGAAATGAGCTACTCACTTAAAATTCTTTTTCCAAATTCAACTATCTATTTGAAACAAATCTCGTGAAAACACATAATTTAATTCAACGACAAAAAACTTGGTTTTGTCCAAAATAAAATAAAGAAACAAGAATTCGTTTAGCCGACCCTCAAGCAAGGTTGGCCATTGTAAAGAAGTTTTATAAAAAAAATTATTTTCTTTAGAAAATGTATTTTTGAGAAAAAGTTTACATATGCTTAATTAGTGTGGAAGGATATAATCGTTTTTCATCTGGATTGTTCATCTACACTATAAACACACATCCCGAGGCAAACACATGACATTATTTGAAGAATATTTTAATTTATTAAGAAAGAATCCTAATTTAAAAGGATTCTTCCCTTTTTTTTTTATGTAATTAATATTTTGAATAAAAGACAATATGGTCAATTGTAATTAATTAAAATTAAGACTTTAATTAAGATTTCTCTATTTAAAAACCTTGAGACCATTGTAAAAAAAAGGAAGAAAGATGGAGAGAAGAGAAGGCTATGTAAATTTGAGATGTATAGTGAAACGACCCCCTAAACCCGTGGATGTAGGCACGTTTGTTGAATCACGTAAAAAACATTTTTGTGTTCTTTCTCTTTTTCGTTATTTTTTCGTGATTTCTATGATTTATTGGTGAATGATCTTGTTAAAAATGAGATCTCGAGATCCACTACCAAATGACCTTCACAATTAGCATCTTGGCAAACTAACATTTTTTTGTAGGGGAAACTATGAAGCGGCCGAGGACTTGCAATCAAAACATCTGAAGTGGCGTCAGTCTTCCAAACAGACCCTAAAGGATTGCCGAAATTTAAACTAGCTTAATAAAGCATCTTATAAATTATAAAAACTAAAAGATTAGATTATAATAAACTAATTAATTAAACAACAAAATTTGTAAAAGTAACAAAGCACATAACTCAGAATATGGAACCCTAACGAATCTAGGAGGAAACTTTAGAACAAAAATAGGCAAACAAAAAAATCCCTTGTTTGATGCTTTAATCTGTTAATGCCTTACAAATTGCCGAATATCATTTCCACCTCTATGCTTCCCATAAGGGTTGCTTTCATTGATCCCATGGCGGCCTCCTTCAACTCTACGCGATTTCTTTCTAAATTTGGATGAACTACTATCTAAGTTCAGATTTATCTTTGGAGGGCTAGAAAAACAGAATGACTGTGCAACCGCCTGTCCACAATGAATGTTCATACATAATTTCACTATATGCCTTAATAAGCCTACAATAAGAAGTGGATATAGAGATAAACGTCTTTTGAGTTAAGGTAAGTACCTGAAGGTCAAGACGGTGAACATTGAAAATGTCCTTCATAGAATGTGAATTGTATGCTAATAAATATGATCTGTACGCTTCCTTAGCCGATTTATTCAGATAATAATTTTTCGCCACCAATTTCTCCTGCATCAATCCTCAAACAATTTAAGTCCCTTGCATGGTAGAGAGTTCACTTGGACTACCCACCTAAGGCTTAAAATGGGTTGGGTTAGCATCAGATACGAGTACATCCAAATCCAGATTCGAATTTTTTAGTTAGATCCATCTATGTCTCATATCCTACTAGATAAAACCATATCTGAGCCATTTTCTTCCACTAATTCTGGATCCAGATCTCACTTGACCTGACCGAATTACTTGATTCGGATGGGATAACATCAGGCCATTCAACCCCCACTCCCCAATCCCCCCATACCCAGATGGAAAACAATAAAGTGGGTTAAAGAGGAAATATAACAAAATTAGAAAGAGTGAAGAGGACAGGTAAAAAAGTGAACCCCAAAAAAATATGGGATGTCCCCCCTCCCCCTCCCCTTGGTCCCTACAATGCTGTTTTATCAAATAGATGTTACATTAAAGTAGTGAAAAGATATTTTGAAATACAAAAAAAATATATATATAATTTTCAAAGCAATATATCATTTGAATCTAGGCGGATATAAGGATGGATCCATATCCAAAGGGACATCAACCCATATTCGATGCATTTTTTTATTCGGGGTCTACTCCCAGGGTCCAAACCTGCTAAATTTGGATTCGGATCACTCGGATTACGGATAAAATCCAACCCATCCTATGCCCCTACGCCCACCCCACCAGCACACGAGGAATATATATAGCCTTGACAGAAGTAGAAGAATACCAAGAGGGGCTTCACGTTGGCCAACCCCCACTCCCCAATCCCCATCCCCCCCAGATGGAAAACAATAAAGTGGGTTAAAGAGGAAATATAACAAAATTAGAAAGAGTGAAGAGGACAGGTAAAAAAGTGAACCCCAAAAAATATGGGATGTCCCCCGTCCCCCCCCCCCCCCTTGGGCCCTACAATGCTGTTTTATCATATAGATGTTACATTAAAGTAGTGAAAAGATATTTTGAAATACAAAAATATATATATAATTTTCAAAGCAATATATCATTTGAATCAAGGCGGATATAAGGATGGATCCATATCCAAAGGGACATCAACCCATATTCGATGCATTTTTTTATTCAGGGTCTACTCCAAGGGTCCAAACCTGCTAAATTTGGATTCGGATCACTCGGATTACGGATAAAATCCAACCCATCCTATGCCCCTACGCCCACCCCACCAGCACACGAGGAATATATATAGCCTTGACAGAAGTAGAAGAATACCAAGAGGGGCTTCACGTTGGCCAACTTTTGCTTATTCTCAAGTACTTGAATGGGTACTTTGGCTTCCTGTCAGTAAATAAAGAATAAGTTATTAGAATGATGGATCTTCCTTCCGCGAGTAAAACAAAATAAGCAGTGACCTTATTTATAAGAATATTAGACCTTAAGGTAACGAAGAAATTGTAACTCTTCTGGGATAAGGATGAGCAGAGCACGCCCTTTTCCACCTTCACCACGAGCTGTACGACCAACTCGATGAATGTACTCCTGAAAAAGCAAAATTCACAACCATCGAAAGTTATTTGATGATTGGGTTATCCACAACATAGTAACAAAAAACTCCTTTTTAAAATTTAAAAAAAAAAAAAAAAGTCTCATTAAAAATGCATTTTGTACCTCTAATGATTAAAACAATAAATAAATAAAACACGTTTTTACTTTTTAAACAGGATTTTTCAGAAGAAATAAAAATAATAAGAACCATTTTCTCAATATCTTGATAATGTCTTGATGTTATGTGTTTTAAATTTTTTCAACAGTATGTTAATTTGCTCAAAAAGATACATTGATGGTTAGACTCGTTTCATCACAAAAATTACAATTATGTGTGGAAACATGTTATCATGCAGAGATACTAAATAGTATTATATATATTTTTATTTTGTACATTTATTGTTTTCTTTCCATTTTATTCTTGTTTTTTCCCAAGTTTTCCTTGCTGTTTTAAACCAATAACCCAACTTGGTGACTATGTCCAGAATAATGAATGCCCAACAAACAAAAGCTACATACAGTTCATTGGAAAAGAATGAGTAGAAAGCACCTTGGGTTCATCTGGAGGATCATACTGCACGATCCAGTCCTTCAAATTGGAAGCAAAAAAAGAAAAAGAAACGGAAACAATCAAAGTGAGCTATCTATGATACATAAGAAAGAATGCCAGTCCTGTACATCAAATCAAACATGTAGAAGAAAAGACGTACAACAGCAGGAATATCAAGCCCGCGAGCAGCAACATCAGTACATAATAGGATGCCCTTCTCTGCCCTGCAGAAATCGAAAAAGGTGGATGTACGTTTTTGCTGTTTTTGTTTTCCATGAATATCATAGCAATCGACCTTAATGTATGTGAGAAGCTCCGAGTGAAATTTGACCGAGTTGCACGAAGAGAAGAAAACCATCACTTTCTTTGACAAATTCCTTTTCAAGAAAGAATATAACAAAATAAATCTATCGGCGCTTGGAACAACAAAGTAGCCTTGCTCCAACCCTTCTACAGTGACCTACATTACCAGATGTGAGGTTAGTTGACTTAACAGTGAAGATTGAAGAACGAGTACAGAATTTTCGTTGCTATTTATTTACCTTTGACCTCCTATCATCCACATCAATATATACTGGAGTTGTTTGAAATGATAATCGTGCAAGGTCTTCAACCTGAAGAATGTATAGGTTTTTTAAGTCTTACGATAGACAGCCGTGATTAGGGTAACATTTCAATGAGACCTACAAACCTTCTTTGTCTGGGTAGCAGAAAAAAGAGCTGTTTGCCTCTTCTGCACATTAGATATTGCAATTAGCACAAAAAACTCCAGAGATAACACAAACTCTACATCATGGCATTCAGCCACATCAGAAAGAAATAAAAACATAGAACTCCTCATATTGCTAACTAGTAGTGGATTTTTGACCAAATATGGAGTTTCTTTAAATGATGGAAACGGAAAATCATCATCAAAGCCTTATCCCAAAAAATGGTGGAAACAGGGGAGACAAAACCTAATGGAGCAGAAGGAACCCATCAAAATCTGAGAACTGAATTGATTAATCTCAATAAGTAATATATAAAGAGATATAGCTGACCAAAAAAAATAGGCAGTGATATTACAACACCATTATATTATAAATAAAAACCATAAGTGATTTTATTATATGAAGAATAATTTACAATAAAATCTCTTATGATGGTTATTCATAAACATAAGGTGTGGTAGTAAAGAGAAGAAATAAAGAAAAGCAAACTAGCATACTAAAGAGAAGTAAGAAATCTCTACTCACTAAAACTCGATGTCTTGAGAACCAGATCTACCATCAATCTTAGTAAACGTTAATCAAGTAAAGAAATCACTCGTGGGTGAACATCAATTAATCAAGAAACAGATCCCCCATTCACTAAGCAAAGTTTCTGGTGAACCGGTTAGCTCAAACTAGTGAACAGAAACTGAGTTAATGGCTCAGGACAGACAATAAAGTAGAAGGGGTGAAGAGGAAAGGCTCAATGTAGTTCGATGGAACGTTTATCCCCCAAAAAAACTATAACAAAATGGGACCCACCGTTGCTACATTTTTGTGGGGAAAAAACCTCCCAACCAGCTACAAGGTTTTTCCTCTTCACTCTTTAACCCTTTTTCAATAATACCCCTCTAACTTCATTATTTTTCCACTTTTACCCCCTTAACCACAAAGAGGATGCCCGTGATTAACAAGGTGAAGTTAGGTCCAAACCTAAGATGTGAGAATAATACTCCATGCGTCTTACCAACTTAAGTAAGTTGGCTTGAATTAGATTAATTTCTCAATATTTAAGAAATAACGTTAAGGAAAGGCTCACTGTAGCTCAATGGGAGTAAAGATAGTAAAGTTGAAGGGGTGCAAAGAAAAGATCATTGTAGCTTGATGGACGTTTATCTCCCACAAAACATTTGTTTTTAAAGTTTAAATTCCATTCATAAAAGAGAGAGAGAGAATACAAAAAGCGGTCGAGATGACCGACCAATAGAAAACAAAAGGCGCCTAATTACAAGAGTCCCATCTAAAAACAAACTCTTCAAAGAAAACACCTCTAAATTCATAAAGGAGCTTGCACCAAAAGAACAGTAGCCCAAGAATGGAAAGGAGAATCTCATGAAACGTGGTTATGGCATCTTTTAATACTCTCTTATTCCTTTCCAACCATAACCCCCAAGTAATAGCGAAGGGAAGAAGCCTCCACAAAATTTACTTACTCCCCGAGAACATGGACGAATCCCAACTTTGAAAAAGAGACAACATCGAATTAGGGACAGACAAAGAAATCTTAAAAAAACCCAAAGAAATGTGACTAAATACCCCTTTTAATTAAATGATTAAGAGTATGTAACTTAAATGACAAAGGACCCACCATTGATACAATTTTGTGGGGGACAAACCTCTCATCCAGGTACAATGTCTCCCCTTCACCCCCCTTCCCTCCAATTTTACTATCTTTCCCCTTTTTCCTTTTTTTCAATAATAGCATTCTAACTTTATTATCTTTCCTCTTTTACTCCTTTAACCCATTATTTTTCCTTTTCTACCCGTTAACCTCGAAGATTTTTAATGATACCCTTCCCACTTTAATATTTATCAATTTTTTACCCCTTTCGATTACTCAATATTTAAAGAAATAATGTTAAGGAAAGGCTCACTATAGCTCGATGAGAGGAAAGACAATAAAGTTGAAAGAGTGAAGAGGAAAGGCTCATTGTAGCTCGATAGGACATTTATCCCCCACAAAACTATGACAAAATGAGACCCACCTATGTTTTACTATATATATATGATAAAACACAATTGTAGGGTCCACCGTTGCTACAGTTTTGTGGTGTACAAACGTCCCATCCAGCTACAGTGTCTTTATCTTCCCCCCCTTCCCTCTGATTTTACCATCCTTCCTCTTTTACTCCTTTAACCCATTATTTTTTCACTTTTACCCCCTCAAACCCAAAAAGGATGCCCATGCCATATATATATATGGGCAACGTTCTGTAGACAACGTTTTGTCCTATATGGCAAAACAGTTTCGAAATGGGCTATTTTTTGTGAGGATGATCTCTATGGTGAGTAGATCATCCTCACAAAAAATCAGCTGATTCTAAAACTTCTAACCCTATGAAAAGTGGTCACAAACTAACGGTTAAAATGAATGGTCCACGATGTTTTAACTTGTAAACTGGGGCTAGCAATTTCAGAATGGGCTGATTTTTTGCAAGGATGATCCCCTCACCATAGAGATCATCCTCACAAAAACTCAGCCCATTCCGAAACTTTTTGCCCATATAAGACAAAACACATTGTCTAGAATGTTCTCTACAGATCCCGACTCTATATATATATATATATATATATATATAGGGTTCTTGGTTAGCAAAGTGAAGTTGGGTTCAAACTTGAGACATGAAAACAATACTCCACACATCTTACCAACTAAGCTAAGTTGGCTTGAATTAGATTACTCAATATTTAAAGAAATAACATTAAGAAAAGCAAATTAGAACAGTTACATGAAGAAATTATTCCCCAATCTACATTACCAATGAAAGGAGTTGAATTATTGTTTTTCGAATCCTAATAACAAACTAAACAATCTAGCTATTCATTGTAAAGATAAAAATACAAAGAAGCTTTGCTTGCCTAAGAAGAATGGGGGATTGGACTTTCGTAACTTTGGTTATGAATTCAACTTTGTTGGGAAAGTGGCCTTGGAGATTTGGGAAGGAGGGGGAAAATCTGTGGAGAAAAATAATTGTGGATAAGTATGGGGAGAATGAGAGTGGGTGGGAAAGTGGTCCGGCTCGAAGCGCATTGGAGTGTGGGGTGTGGAAGGAGATCCTTAGAAGACTTTCGATTTTTAAGAAAAGAGCGAAGTGTAAGGTGGGGAGGGGGAATAAGGTGAGATTTTGGGAGTATTGGTGGTGTGGGAATGGTCCTCTTAGAGACATGTTCCCGAAGCTCTTTGATTTGTCTTTGAAAAAGAATCACGTCATCTCTTGCTTCAAAAATTTCAAGAATGGGAAAACTAATTGGGACTTTGGGTTTAGAATATCCTTTAATAATTAGGAGGTGGATACTTTGGGGAGGTTAATTTTTCTGGTTGAGAGTAGCAACATGGAGCACTCCTCGGATGACAAGAGGTTGTGGGGAGGCATTGGGGATGGGAAGTTTATGGTGAAATCTTTGTATAATGGTATTGCGCCAAGTTATGCAACGTCTTTTCCTCACTCATTTATCTAGGGTGGTAAGATTCCTCCTAAATATCGGTGTTTATGTGGTTGGTGACTTTAGGGAGACTGGCTACTACGGACCAATTAATCAAAAGAGACTTTATTTCTCCGAACCAATGTCATATGTGTAAATTACTGGAGGAAACGGTAGATCACTTACTCATGTATTGCCGAGTGGCAAACCATATTTGGTTGCACTTCTTATCTTTGTTTGGTATAGTGGAATGCTTTCCCCGATTAGTCAAGTCGGCTTTGGAATCTTGGTTGGTATAAGGAGGTTCTTTCTCGTCTTCTAAACGAATCCTTTGGTTCTTGATGTCGTTTGCGATTTGCTGGGGAATTTGGAAAGATTGCAATCGCTGTATTTTTTAGGGGAAAGTGTCTACGTTGGAAAGATTAGTTTTATCAATTTTGGAGATTCTATTATCTTGGTGTAAACTTTATAAGAATTTTAAGGGGGTCTTCTTTAAAGATTTCATTGTGATATGGGATAGAGTTTGCTCTTTATCGTGAGAGTGATTGGTTGCTCTCACTTCGTTGTTGTTTTCTTTACTTGTTTTCTCTCTTTGTTTTGGGTTGGTCCCCTCGACCCCCCTCGTTGTTCTTTTCAATAAATTCATCTTTACTGATAATAATAAAAAATAAAAAACAGATGGGAACTTTTACACATAGATGGATTGTGGTGGGATTACGATCTGAATGTCCACCTAAACTAGCCAAGTGGTTGTATGGTCACCGTTTGGGTTAGGGAGAAAACTTGATAGGATTGATAAAACTTGAACCAGAGATGAGTGGAGACCAGGGTGGTAGAAAAAGAAACGGATAGAGAGAGAAAAAAAGAGAGACCGTGTAAAGGCAAGTAAAATGTGTAGAGAGTTTCCTTCAGGGTCTAATGATTATCCCATCTCAAGGGACCACATGAGTTTATATGGATGGGTCTTTCTCCTATTTGTCTGAGACAAAGGGTGCCATCTAAGATAATAGGTGGGTGGGTCACTGTAATACTTTTAAGTCCGACTTCCCTTTTGGTTACATGTTGTCTATCTTGTGTTAGCAGGGAAATCAACCTATGACAACTAAGTCAACCTAGGATTCTACTAACATAATTGTCATCAATGTTGACACTCTTGTTGAGCCTAGTACAAGGTTTAGACCTTATGAGGCTGCCTATCACCTATCATTCTCGCATCTCTCGTGAGAGCCCACCAACCCTTGGTCTCATAGTGCTCCTACTGGTGTTAGTCCAAGTTCTAGAGTCCTTTGGGTTTGGCACACCATAGATGCCATTCACAAATTGAATGAGGATTGCTGGTGTAGGGCAAATGTCACACCAATATGGTGACAATGTGGGTCAGGCATGGTAGCAAGTTGGATGCCGACAGAGGGTTCCAAGGCCCGCTAGCGCATTTATAAGGTGCCACATTAGCATCCGTACGTCCCAGCTTGCATCCTCGAAATTTGTGTTATTACAATTACAAAACATTTATCAACACTAGTCAATAGAAACTACGTCATTTAAGGGGAAAGGGTTCAGTAGGCTAGTCCACGAGACCTAGTGCTTCAACATTTCAACAGAGAGTGAGCTTAACCAAATTAATGAACAGATCAATTGAAGGGCTCCCTCTCAAAAGTACCTTAGTTATTTCAAGTAATAGCTTTTTTTATCTTAATTAGTAGTACCTTGGGTAAACTCTTAATAATTTGCCTCAAGTCATCCTCAAAATTTGATTCCAAAATTCGATCAGCTTCATCAATCACGAGGCACTGCACATCCAAGAGTGTTCTCAAAAAATATTAACACATACATTGAGAAACCCAATAAATTATCAGCACTAAATTCAGTAGTAAATGTTCTAACTTCAAAAGTACTAAATTAAACTTGAGGAGTGGGTTATATATCCATGGCTCACTAGCTAAAGAAAATGACAAGTAAGAACTAACAAGGAAATAGAAAGAAAACAAAAATAGCAGGCATACACTATTGTATTTTATAAAATACATTGACGTACAAAACATTATGGACGCTACGTACAAAGAAAAATGGTGCAAGTTAAAACTGGTTATTTACAATTTTGACATCTACATATCACATTATAAATAGTCTATCAAACTTCAAGAGTACCCTTCTCTCTTTGATGTTTGTAGGTAAGTGTGCATGTTAATGTATATAAACTAAACAATGACTATTTTAAAGGCCATGGTTGAAAGAAGGGGAAAATTATGAGCTTTGTACCAAGAGCAATAGTATTGGGTTTTTTTTTAGGTAGGCATAATTTTGGGATTTTCAGAGGGGTGTCTTTGAACTTCTGGAAGTCTTCTTTAAGAGTAAAGGATTAGTATTTAGGGGGAGAATCCTAGGGCAAGGATATTCCCAATGTTAGGTATTAGAATAGATGCCCTCATATTGTAGATAATGGAGATGCTTTGTTGTCAAGAGGTTTAGAAGAGCCTTTATAGCTTAGGACATTAAGCCTGAGGCTCCTCCCATGGCAGATGTTGAGGTTGGGTAGAAACCTTGCTTCCCGCCTCGCTTCTACAGGGAGCGCTGCAGTTTTCAATTTTTAATATTCAACTGATAAGGTACCCTTTATGAATTCTTTTCTTAGTAATGCAGTGAGATCCTGGATTGCAGCAAAATCCACCCACCTTGATTTGACTATTCAAGTCCAAAGATATGGTCTAACATTGCCAACTCTTGAATAAACCATATAGCACATCCTGAAAGCTAGAAATCAGAATGAAAAAAATAAATACTGAGTTTTCTGCCATGATAAAGCATATCTCTTTTCACTTTCTGGTAGGTATCAGTATTCTTATCCATTGAACTTCGTTTTGACTTCATTTTTTTTCCATTTATGCATCTACCATCCAGTCCTGTAATCCAGATTTCTCTTTTCCTTTTTCTTTTTCTTTTCTGCATTTTTTTTTTTGTGTAGAAATTCATGTTGGACATATCATGGGAAAACATCCAATACAAATAAATTTTACGTAAAATTGTTTGCATTTTCCTTTTTTCTATTTTTTTTCAAATTAATAGACTAGTTTGAACTTACAAAAATAATTTTCAGATGGATGAGTAACATAGAATCACAGGGATATGTTTGAGCATCATTGTATTTTTAAATTAATAAGCAGTTCCATTGTATTTTAACCTCATCATCCCAAAAACATATCAAATGTAACTAAAGTCCACAACATCGATCATGCTTGTGTTCTGAAAATTAAAATATTATTAGAGCAAGAAACTGATTGAAGGCTACTTTCATAGTAGTCACGTCTCCTTATCCTTGAGCAATTGTTGGCACAAATCATGTCCATGTAAAATAAATGACATCCGAGTATCCTACCCAGATATGCCACGGATATGACCCTGGTATGACTTACACTTTGATATTGTATAGGAAGAGCATAGATTTTTAGACATCACAAAGCTGTAACTAGATAATGGGAAAATTTTATATGGAATGTACGATCTTCAGTGTGCGTTATAAACATCTGACCCACATATATCACACTCAAAAGGAAAAAAAAAAAAAAACAATCATGTACTAAAGAAAGAAAGAGGAATTAAAAGGAAAAAAAAGAGCATAACCAGTAAAATCAAAACAAAAAGAATTTTATCTTATTGTCAGACTAAACAGGCACACGCATGGAGTCCCTCATGAATAAATTAAGAAAGATTCTCTTACCTGCAAATTTTTAAATATGAACCCTTTAGTATTTTGAAGATGATCGAGAAGTCGACCAGGGGTCGCTATTAATAGATTAACCCCTTTTACAAGGCGTTCGACTTCTCCCCTTCGAGATGCACCACCCATAACCAACCCAAGAGTCTGTGTGTGGTACTTGAGAAGCTCCTTTGCCACAGCATGTATCTGCATTATTTAAATGGACGATTAGTCTGGGGATCCTTACCCTTTTTGCACATAAGGGCACTGCAATTATGCTTAGTAATGATAATTTGTTATGATTTAAAGATGAAAAATACTCCAAAATATGCTCCGAGAAAAGAAAAAAGAAGGATGCAAGGGATTGTGAAGGTCATTTTTTTCATAAGTAAAGAAGATGCATTCAAAGGGGGTTGTCAAGATGACCAAACCCAAAGGATATACAACGCTATAGCCCTTAAAAAATTGCTATACCACAAACCCAATCCCATCTCCCATAAAATCATCAAAGAACACCCCCTAAACTCTTTGAATGCATTACACCAAAAAAACAAGAAGTTCAAAACAGATATCACAATATCATTAATACCCAACTCCTTGTCATCATAGACACAACTGTTTCTCTCCTTCCATAACCCACAACCGATTGTGAAGGACAAAAACCTCCATGGTAACTTCTTTACAGATGAGAAACCTACACCCCAATGACGCCAACTAAAGAAAAGACTTCACCGGCGAAGGAAAACAGCCAGTTACTTCAAACATTGATACAAAGTGCCTCCAAATCTATTGGGAAATGGTATATTGCAAAAGAAGAAGATCCACTGACTCCCCACTTTGCTTGCAAAGGAAGCAAAGAATAGGACCTACCATCCCTCTTTTAGTGAGTTCATACATGGTAAGAATTCTCCCCAAAGCTGCAGCCCACATAAAGGAGGAGACCCTAGATGGCACCTTACAATCCCAAATCATCTCTGATGGAAAAGAGTGACTCAGAGATCGCCGAATCAGTCGATACAAAGATTTAACTTATGATCTAGACACTAGATAGTACTTTAACATTTAAAGATCCGCAACAAAATTCAAGCAGGAAACAAATTAAACAGGGTTTTAAAAAGAAGAGGCATGCAGCAAGGCATTAGGACCTTGTGATACAAGCTTTACCACCAACCATTTCTATTTTTCTTTCTCAAAAAAGCTTCTAATGATAAAAAAAAAAAGTATAATTATTAGGTAACCTGTCATGAAAATACAGGACTACAATGAAGAAGGAAGGGCGGCCATACCTGCATGGCAAGCTCTCTAGTTGGGCAAATGACAACAACACCCGTCCCATTACGAGGATTAAAATGGATGTGATACAACAATTCAATAGCTGGTACCAAGAAAGCAAGGGTCTTTCCCGAACCTGTCCTCGCAGCTCCAAGAACATCCTTCCCTTCCAAAAGGGGTGGGATAGATCTAGCTTGAATCTGCGGATATAAATAAGAAACATACCATCAGGATTAGAAGTTCCCTCAGGAGGCTTCTATAACGAGATAAGAGAACTCGTGAAATAAATAAAGATAAGATTGTAGAATACAAGCATATGTTTAAAATAAAATAGAAAATTGATGAATAAGCACATGTAAAATTCCAACCATGTAAAAAATGAAAGTGTAGCTATTTGTTACCAGGAGAAAGATATCCCGGTAAAGGAGTCAAATTATCAAACTTCCAACAAAGTCAAACAAAAGGCAGCAAACCCTCGATGCCATATTGTGTTCATAGTTAGCAATTCAGGTAATAACTCGCAAACCATAGGAGTTTTAGGGAAAAAATAATTCCATTAAAGAAATAATAGTACGACCATCCCATTCAAAGGTTTGGCATAATTGGTATACTCTTAGACTTGGCTGAAGTATTAGAAAATTCATTTTACTCAGTCACGAAATCATGATTAATGAGCCCACCCACAAGGAGAAAATGTTATCTTTTTGCCAAAAAATTTAATATCAAACCCATATCGAACTCGAACTCTCCCCACACCTTATGGTTTCTGTATACTGAACTGCTAATTATGGTGGTGCTATAGGAACAACTAGAACCATAGTTATCAAAATTTACTAGACAAATTAGTTGCATTGCTCATGAGGGAGAGCAATAGATATTTGCTTTACTCCAAGTATAAATTCAACTCCACCAAGCAAATTCAGAAACAAGAAATTTCTCTACTTAAGACAACTAAACATTACTATCAAAAAACTTTAAAAATTACTAACAAACAAAAAAATTACTAAAACAGATTCAGAAAACTAAAACATTCACGGCCATAGTCACAAAATTCTGATGAAATTTATAACCATAGTCACAAAATTCTCAAGAGTTTTTCCAAAAATTAGTTAAATTCTCCGAATAAGGGACAAGCCAATTAAATCAACAAATCAACCAAAAATTTATCAATTAATTTTTATGGTAAAATTTTCACCCTTCATCCTCAAAATCTTATTTTCTTCAACATTCAAATCTCAAGAAACGGTTAGGGCTTTTACCTTTTAGGGAGAATGAAGATGATGGGTTTTGGAAAGAAAAAAAAAACCTCAAAAAACATCATTTTTACCATCCCAAAAAAAAAAAAAAAAATTGTGAAACTTTCACTAACTCATCCAAATTAACCGAACTGAACCTAACCCAATAGTTCTCAAATTGATTACAGCACCAATAATGAATATTTAGGATTCAGATTTTCACACCCACTGTTTTATCAAAAAAAAAAAAAAGCTTCCGAATTTAGGATTTTCATACCCAGAATTGGTAAAATCTCCAAATTTTCCCTGTTTTTTGACGAAACTTACTCGAACTTATCCAAATTAACCAAACTGGACCTAACCCAATAGTTTCCGAGTTGATTACAGCACCAATAGTGAATATTAAGACTTATGGTTTTCACAGAACTGTTATATCAAACAAAGTTTCAAATTTAGGATTTTTAGAAACGGTTACCTCAGTCATGCTCTTGAACCCCATATCTTTAATGGCATTCATGGTGGGTTCAGAAAGTCCCAACAGAGAGAAAGACTCAGTGCTCATAATTCCTGATCCCTTATTGTTCTTCGGCCTCAATTCGACAACTTCCTCTTTCTCCTCATCTTCATCTTCATTATCTCCTCCAGTCAAGTTTTTATTTCTTTCCTCTGCAACATCTTCTGTTTCTTCCTCTTTGACTCCATTAATGGTTTTCTCTTCTGTATCTGACGAGTCTGTAAGTGTAGTTCTTCTCTTCTTCTTCTTTTCTCGCTTTCTCTTCTTCTTGTTGTTGTTCTTCAACTCTTCGTTCTCGTTGTGAAGCTCTTCTGTTGAATCAGCCATGGCGTATACTCTGTGTAGCGCCTCTGGTTTGCTCTGAATTCTGATGGAGAGTAACTGTGGGTGTCGACTAGGGTTTTTATTAGTCTTTTAGGGTTTGTGCAATCCGATAAAATTTCCTCGAGATACGCTATATTACACATTATAGCGTAACTGTTGCATTTCTATTAAAAAAAAACTACTTTACCATGTTTGGGGTAATGATTTCTGACTCAAAATTTTTCACTCACTCAATACGCGGCTGACGTGGCAAGGGCATAGAATCGATTATCTTTGTCTTTGTGTATCCCGAAGAAAAAGATCTATAATTTTATGCTTTTGCCACATCAGCAGTGTCGAGTGAAAATTTTCGAATCCGAAAATCAGACTCTACTTTATCAAGCTTGTAGTTGGTATCCACGTCATAAAATTCAAATTGAAAGAATTAATTTGTTAGTTAACATACCTTGGAGTGGATCCTAACCTCATCAATTTTTGTCATCCAAAAATCTAATTTGATAATTCATGTAGGCCAACGACTCTTAATAAGATTTGTAGTCTTACTAAGTTAGTCGTGCTAGCTTGATTTATAAAGTAAGGTTTATTTTGATAACAAACTGGATAAAAGTAAGGATGTTTTTGTAATAAAATTGTAATAGATAGGTTTGCTCGATAAATCTCTCTTGTTTTTAATTAACATGGTTTCTCATCTCATTCGAGTCATTTCATCTCAGTAAAATTCAAATAGTTTAAATCGATTTTATAATATATTGATTTATCAAAATGTTGTGTTGAAAATAAAAATACTAAATGGCATGATGTTCATTTTAATTCCGAAATCAATAATTTATTATTTTCAAAATTAAAATATTTTCCTTAAAATGTTCTAGTGTTTTATAAAATAAAACTTTTTTTAATCGAATTTAAAAGGAAAGTATTTATTGTTTTATATCATAGGAAAAAAATTCACTTTAATGATATTATTTTAATTTTGAAAATGCTATATAAAAATGAATAATGTGCTGTTTTTGGAATTTTTCAAAATTTTCTACCTTTCTGGAAAAAATTTCTGTATAATATATATAATAAAAAATTCAATATTATTATATGATGTATTAGTATATGCTTACTTAGTTATGAATTATTTAGAAATTATTTTACTTTAAAAATTACAAAACTCAATTTTAAATAATAATAAAAAACATATTTGTAAAGTCGACCTATATGGGTTAATTACCAAATTGATAGAGAAAATGTTGAAAATGATAGATTATTCGTTTCAGTTTTGAAAATGATATTTTGTTATTTTGGAATTAAAACATCTATATTATAGAAAACAACGATAAGTCCCAACTCTAACTACAGTTCTAGGGGTATAAATGTCTCACTTAAATTACAGTGGGGTAGGATCCACACTATCCAATTTTATTATCTTTCATTTTCACCCCTATCAACTTTATTGTCTTTCCTCTTCATCCTCCTTCCCTCCTCCCTCTTTCAATAAAACACCTCCAATTTTACAATATTCCTTTTTTTCATCATCTTTTTTAATAATATTTCTCTAACTTTACCATTTTTCCTCTTTGACCCCAAAAAGGATACCTTGTCGTTGGCTTAGGCAAACTCTAGTTTTACATAAATGAGAAAAAAATGATGTTTAATAAAGTAGAATTTCTTTTTACTATTTCTCTAAAATTAAAGTGAAAAAATATTTATCATTTTAAAAAATAGCAAAAAATAAAAATAAAAATCACTTACATAAAATATTTTAATTTTGAAAATAGTAATTTACCATTTTCGAAAGTAAAACAAAGAATCTATTGTTTTGGGAATTTTTCAATTTTTAAATGCATAATTTGATAAAATCAACCTATTTTCAATACTAGTGTTTGATTGTGCTTACATCACAGGCATTCTCTTTTGGGTTAGGGGGGAGGGGAGGTCAAATAAAGTTGGAAGAGTATTACTAAGAAGAGGGGAAGAAGAGGAAAGCCACTAAAGTTTGAAAGGTTGATATTGGTAAAGGGGAGGAGAAGAAATGCAATAAAGTCAGGATATTTTTAGAAAGAGAGAGAAGAGAAAAGGTAAAGTAAAAAAATGTTCTTAAAATACGTTCTATGTATTACCCCAAAATTTAATTATTATTCTAAAATGTAGAGTGATAATCTTTAATTAATTTAATAGTATTAAATAATTAAATCTAGAGGTGTTTATTGAATAAAAAACTAAGAATGATAGTTTTGTCAAATTTTAGGAATTGAGAATCCTATTTTAGTAGCTACTTAGGCAACAAAAGGGGAGAGTTGTTATCCCATGTAGTACCAGTTTTACTATTTCAAAACTCTTTTTTCTTATTTATTCTTTAACCTTCTTAAGAGATTCAAAATCTCATGGAAAATTCGTATTAAAAACCGTAGGTCCTCCTTGTTCGCATCTCATAACTATGTAAACGTATAACTTTACGTTTACAAACTTTTGTAATTACGGACATTTACGTCTTTTTATGAGTGGAGTGCTTCGTAGCACTTGCACAGTATTTTACTAGTGCTTGGTTAATTCATAAATACAAAACAAGTTTAATTTTTTAAATTTTATTTAAAATATATATTTTAAAATTGAGAAGCACCTAAAAAACAACTTGAAGAAGCTGATTTGCGAATAATTTGACAAGAAGTTGGCGCAAAGGTTTTTGTCTAGCCCACGCATCGTCCCAAAGTCTGATAAAATTTCCTTTCCCACCCTTTAACGCAAGCCTTCATGGAGAACAAGATTACCTTTTTGAATACATTTTTATTGGTAAGAATCAATGAATTTTAGCTTACAATCAAGTAATGACCCTCTCTTTAAGATATTTAGTTTTGACTACCTAGACACATAACGCTTCTGGTTTCTTCATAGCATTCCATCCAAATTTTGCGAGCAATGTCAAAGATGATCAAATCTTATCATCTTAAGTTGTTGTACTATGATGTCATGTGGATTTGGGCTCGATTTTTTATCTACATTATTTGATCTACTGTACTAAGATGGTTCTTGCAAGATTTACAAAGGGCTCAATATTTTTAATAAGGATTGTCAAGGAAGCATTGAACCACCCTAACAACAAATTAACTTAAAGATTGAATATGAATTTTCATCAGATCTAAGGAAAATAAAAATCAATGTACTTCTTCCATAAGGATGAGAGAGAGAGAAAGAGAGTGTGAGATTAGTTGAGTTTAACCATGAGAGAGAAGGAGAACAGTTCAGTTTAGCCATGAGAAAGAGAGAGATAAATGAGAACAATTTCGCCATGTGAGTGTGAGAAATATTAGTTCAATTTTTCCATGAGAGAGGGAGGTAGATAAGTTTCGATTAGAGGGAGATTACGAAGTCAATTTGTTCGTCTATTAGAGCTCAACTGGAGATGGGATATATAATAAAAAAAAAAGGTTTTGTGGAGGATTTTATTTCGCAAAAATTTTATGGTAACTTTTTCGTTTTTGTTTTTGTTTTCGTTTTTGTTGGTTTATTTGTTTTTGTGTTTCTTTACTTCTATTTACGGTGGAACCCACATATGATTGTATAACCAAACATGTCCATGTCACAAAACACCGGAAACATTCCCTATTATTACCTCGTTTTGCAATGTAAGCAAGCGAGGCATTAATGTCATTATGTTCTCTTCACTTTCCTAAACTTCATTTATCCTTAGTCGTCGTCTATTTTTCAATGAAAATCCCAGCTTCTATAGAGATTTAGCAAGATCAAAGATTGGAATATAAATTATTTCTTCAAGTTGTGCGTTATAGTAAAAATAAAATGCGTTGATTCAAAATACTTATGTTAAAATTTAAGATAAGAAACTCAAAAAAGAATTGATTCAGACGTCATAAAAGAAGAATCGAGCAACGTAGGAAATGAATAGGTGCATCCAACTTTCTTACCATAAAACAAGCTATTTTTTTAAAAGTATTTCGATTCTATGTAAGGGGAGTTTTGTTGGATTTTCTATGATTTTGATAAACTACGTATTTGTTTTACTTTTTATTTTCATTCATTTGAATGTTGAAGTTTGTTATTCAAAAAAAATATTGTAAATATTAATATAAATTCATGATGGATTCTTGAATGATCATACTTGTGCATAAAGTGACAAAATCGAGTGTTAATAATTAAAAACAAAGAGGAAAAAATATAAAATATTGTACGAAAGATCTCGTGTATAGAGATAACCTAATGGTTGGCCAAGTTGGATAATTGATTGAACCATACTTAATGGTTGACTAGCCCAGGTAATAGTTAGTTCGTGTGAGCAAACTTTATGCATTCACATACATCGTATCATTGATTGTCTTGTAAATAAATAATTAGAATAATTTATTTTGTACGAAATATATTAGATCTATCAAACTCCCCCTTGCAATTAACATTTTTCAGGATATGTTTACTTGGAAGATTAGCTGAACCAAAGTAGAGAATAAAATCTTAAGAATTTATTATTATTTAATTTTTTGAGTATCTTAAATTGTAATTTATTTTATTCTAAATTGGACTAGAAGATTAATGCATTGATGGTATTTATTTATATGGATTTAATTTGATGATTGAATAAACTTTATTGGATTCATCCGACCCTTCTATAATTCCAAAATTTTGGTGTTCTCTACAAATAAAAATTTTACTTGGTGATTTCTTAGGAATGATCTAATTTGGTGGATATTTTCAAGAATTTATGAAAATGGAAAATTTTAGTTGTTTATTATACTGAAATATTGTATTGTTGAATTTTGGATAAAACTTGCATTTATTTTTAGTCATATTATGAAAAAGTATAAAACATAAAAGTTGTGAGGTTTTTTATCTATTTTCAAATTGTTTTGATCTCATTCAAAAATTCAATTAAACAGAATTTATAGGATTTTTTACATTGTACACATGTTAGGAATTACACTGTACAAGAAATTTGAGTTAAAACTTCTATTTTGAAAAAAAAAAAATAGTTAAAAATATTTTATATTAAATTATTTGATTATTTTTTTTCTCATAAATCTTAATTTTTAAAGTTGAATATAAACTCTGAGATGATATTTAATGATTTTTTAAATCACACAAATTAGAATTTTCTGATTTTATTGAATGTCAAAAGATTAGAAAAAATTGGATATTTTAATTTTTGGAAGTGTTTAGTATTCTCAATTATTATTAACATATTTTTAAGTATTAATAGGTCTCTTAAGGTTTTTTTATTGGTATTATTGACGTCGATACAAAATTTCTGCACTGAATTATGATTTTCAAAATCATAGATATATCAAATTTTGTTAGTTGTTAAAAATCAACATCTTTCTTTTCAATTTGACTTTCATCTAATTAACATTATTAATCTAAATTAAATTTCTTTTTAATCACACTTGAGTTTCAGATCTATGAAATAGATAAAGAAATTAGGTCGGGTCTTTGAATCTAAAATTCAAGGCATGACATTTTATATAAGGAATGAAGATTGAAACAAATGAGTGGAGTCCATCGTTGTGTTTTATTATATACATATATATTAAATCATCTCAAATCCCAAAGTGGTCGATGATTCATATTGACCATGTTGTCTACTAACCTTCAAGGTGATTTATTGTAATCTTGAACGAGTCAATCATGGTGAATAATTCACATTGACCACCTCATCGACACAACTCTGGGTAGCCTATTCCCCATGTTGCCCCTTTCAAGGTTTAAACCCGAATTGTGTGGTGTTAACTCTAATACCATTAATTGTGTGGTGTTAACTCTAATACCATTTGAGATCGCGTAATTATTGGAAGAAGTTTTATCCATCCAAAAGATAGGACTAGTACCATCAAATTGTATATTAAATGCGTTAAAAGTCACGAAATATTTCGATTATAAATGAAATAAAACATTATATAGGATCATCTCAATTTTGTTGCTCGAGGATCGAGACTATAGATTGTTTACTTTTAACCTGATGGTCTCCTAGGTAGCAGGGGCGGAGCTAGGATTTTCCTGTAGTGGGCGTAAAATATGGTTAGTTGTATAGTGAAGATGAATGATTTTAGGGAGAAATTAAGAAGTTTTTAGTTAGAAATTGAAGAAAATGATATTTAGGTTATTTCCAATTAATATTTGAGAAGTCCCAGTCGAGAGGCAATGTCATCAACAAAAAATTGAAGAGGTGAGGGAGTGGGGACAAATGGGGCATGTAATTAGTTGAAAATATAGGGGTGTCTCAAAATTCTGTGGGGGCAAAGATTGGAAGGTGGTGAGGGTGTAAGGGCAAATGGGGAGAGAGGTGAGGGAATGGAGACAAATGGGGCATGTAATTAGTTTAAATTATAGGGGTGTCTCAAAGTTCTGTGGGGGCAAAAATTTGAGGGAGGTGAAAGTGTGAGGGCAAATGGGGAGAGAGTTGAGGGAGTGGGGACAAATGGGGCATGTAATTAGTTAAAAATATAGGGGGTGTCTCAAAGTTCTGTGGGGGTAATTGCCCTCACCAACTCCTTACTAGCTCCACCCCGGCTAGGTAGTCTCTATTATGTAATCCTAAGAATGTATGTGAGCAATATTTCTAATATTGTGCAAACCAATATAAGAGATTTCTATCATAGTGAGGGTAGGAATTTTAGTGATCATACAAATATTATTTTTGGGTTTCTTCCCAAAATCATCAACTATAACCTCCCTAAAAGTTCAATCTTGCTCCTGAGATTTGAAGGTCAATTAATCAACAAATCATTGATTGGCTGATTTAATCAGTCTCTTATTCTTATAATTTTTCTTAAATTTCAAAAAAAAAAAAAAAAAAAAATTGGTCGAATTTTGTGTCGGTGGATGCAATATTCTACATTACTAAAACATAATGTGGAGCACTTCTAGAGTGCAGGCATGTAATCCAAGCCTTCTTTTTTTGGAAGTTTGGTAATTATACAAATATTATTTTTGGGTTTCTTTCCAAAATCATCAACTATAACCTCTTTAAAAGTTCTATCTTGTTCTTGAGATTTGAAGGTTGAAGGGATTGATTAATCAGCAAATCATTGATTGGCTGATTTAATCGGTCTCTTATTCTTATTCTTATAATTTTTCTTAAATTTCAAAAGAATTGGTCGAATTTTGTTTCAGTGGATGCAATATTCTACATTACTAAAACATAATGTGGAGCACATATAGAGTGTAGGCATGTAATCCAAGCCTTCTTTTTGTGATATTAGGGGAGGGCAGTCTTCAAAATTTAAGATCAAATTGTCCAAAAGAACAACAAAATAACAACTAAAACTATGAAGAAAATCAGATTTATATTTCATTTTCTCTAGAGCTTTAAGTATTACTCTGTAGATCATCTTTCAAAACCCTTAATCCAATCTTAGACTCTAATAAAAAAAATACTTAGTTCAGGACCACCAGCCCCTCCAAGGTTCATCATATAGAAGGCCTCAGAATCTCTAGACCCAACAACTCGCTCAAATTTAGCCCTCATGTACATGAGTTCACCATCTGATGACTCGGCTCCATTTCCTGGATACACACCAGCACCCCTCGAAATAGGCTCCAATGCTTTCAACACCTTCGACTCCTCAGGCCCACATTCGTGCCTCGTTGCAAACCCGCACTTCTTTCCATTGCAATATGTCCTCCAAATGGGC
The DNA here is from genome assembly GCF_017979445.1 of Akebia trifoliata. Classification (NCBI taxonomy): domain Eukaryota; kingdom Viridiplantae; phylum Streptophyta; class Magnoliopsida; order Ranunculales; family Lardizabalaceae; genus Akebia; species Akebia trifoliata. Next base: position 20,490,667 of record NC_141383.1, read on the forward strand.
TCCTCTAGCAATCTCACCCTTTTCTTTTCGTTCTTTTTATCGCATTCCAATGCAATTCGAACCAACCCGGACGCCATTTCTTTGATCAATCCACTCGTTGGTGTGGAAAGTTCAATCATAAAGGCTGGATACGACTTGGGATCTTCTTGGAATGCAAAATGTACGTGCCCACGTCGATACCCGAAAAGGGTTCCCACCATTCGGGTACCAAGACCGGATGATTGGTGCGATCGATGCTTACCTAAGATAGTAAGAAACGATCCAAACTTTGAAATTGTTAGCTTCTTCTTTGATGCTGGCACGACCAACACCGAGGCCTTAACCTCTCCTTTGTACTCCTCGCATAGTTGCGAGGACGAAAAGGAGGTTAAAACATTTTCTTCATCACTTTCATCTTCACCTCTCTTTCTCCAATTAAAGTATCTCTTGGAGAAGGAGAAGGAAGACTCATGAGGAGTCCTTGCCATGATTGTCTTCATTTTAAAAAAGCCAAGTAAATAGAGAAGAAACTGCTTGGAGATGAGTAGGGAGAGAGTTTTGAGATTCTCTTCTATTCTCTTTTGTGGGTGCTTGAGCTCTTATTTATTGATTGCTTCTTGTACTTTTTGTCAACCCTGTGGTACTCAAGGACTGCAAGAGAATCCAAACAAAAAGAAGGTGAGCAGCCTCACCTACCTACATTAGGAAAAGAAGGATAGATTAAGGACTGGTGAGATATGGAGAAATAATAGGGACAAAGGAAAGGTAGAGAGAGAGAGAGAGAAGTGTGGGGTAGGGGGAGAAAGGGAAACTTGACTGGCTATTTGGACTTGCTTTGGAAACAGTTACAAGCAGGTAGAGCCACACCAACCATACCCACCAGGGCCACCACCACTCACACAAATTCTTACATTCCTTATTAACTAAACGAATATCATAGTTTTGTTCTTCTTTTTCATAGATAATGGCAAATCTTTTTTTTTTTTTTTTTAATAATTCTAATTGGAAGCCGATGTGAAACTTTACGATCTCCGAAACATTATGAATCCTCATCTTTACTACAATAACACCCCTTATATTTGAATTTTAATGAAAGTGTCTCATAAAATGTTAATGCTAGAGGTAGAATCCTTTAAAATCTTCTATTTTCGTAATTTATTGAAGAATATGGAATGAGAGGAATGCCAGGTTATTCGAGGGAAAAGAAAGGAAGGTTCACGACATCGCTATAAAACCTTCTATACTACTTTCGGTCTAACGTTTTTACGGAATTTATTTTATTATTACTTCGTTTTTAGATGGGATTCTTTGATCATGTAATTGGGTGGATTACTTTTAGTATATCATTGTTCGTTGATTATTTCGTTTTCTTGGAAGATCATGCGTGTTGTTTTGTGCATTTTTCAGTTCTACCAACAATTTTTCGATCCCAAATAATGTGATGGATAGAATGGCTGCCATGATGTTGAAATTTTTAGCATAGAAAACCCATTGAGTGGTGTTTTATTTTCTCTCAGATGAGTCCATTGTTGGGGGTGGTTGTTGGTTCCATGAATAGGTGCAAAATATTTGCTTAGGTTCAACCTAGGGCTGAATTTTGAGGGAGCATGGCAAGTCCATCAACCCACATGGAGTGAGTTACTAAGGCCCATCAAGTATTACTATATGATTTCTCTGTCACCAACTATATTAGGATGTAATTGTTTCCTTTTTTTGTTTTTTTGTTTTTTTTAAATGGATGATGATTTAGACATGCCCCTCTACTTTTCATCAATATTAGAGATACATCCTATGCTTTCAAACTTATGATATCCCACCCTTACTTAGGTTTTGTCTGAGAGACTAACTTGAAATGGCTTAAATAGCCTTATTTGAGCTTCAAGCAAAAAAAAAACCCTAGTTTTTCTTGAATCAGGATCACATACGATGTCCCATTCCTATAAAATAGGAACGGTGGCTACGTGGCATGTGTTTGGTTTAGCGTTTAAAATAAATTAGGATCATAACCAAGCCATTTTCTAGTCATAAGCAACTCGATGTGCTTAACCTCCAATATAAAAAAAATGCCACGTAGACACCATAGGTTGCTATATGAACGAGACACTGTTCTGGATCACGACTCATTTTTCTTTCAGAAAATCTGCCACCTTCAAGCTAGCTGTTAATCTCTAGGGTAAATTATTTATAATTTATTCAACCTTGTCTACAATGTGTTGTAGAAAATCCTTCACTATTCTATTGAAAAATCCATCTTTTACTTTTTTGAAATATCCTATCTTAATCTTTGAGGTTAATTTGAAGGGGGTAGAATCTTAAGGTTGAAAATAATGTAAAACTCTTTCATCTTCAAGTTGCTAACTTCTGGAGTAAACTATTTTTAACCTAATTAAGCTCTCCCCAATCCATCGCCTTCAATATCTTATAGAAACCCTTAATTTGTTTACCCAAAATTCCATTGATTTTCTACTTCTCTAAAAATTCAATCTTGTTCTCTAGATTTCAAGGTTGAAGAAGATAAAATCCGAAGCTTGAAGAAGAGGGTAAAAAACTTTACCAAGTTAAAGATGAAGGAATTTAGGTCATTTACGTTCATCTCTTAAGAGAAGACCTAGGTCAAAAGTGCATGTCATTAGCCTGAAAACACAGGGTGTATCTTTATATTGACCAAAAGCTGAGGGGCATGTATAAATCACCACCCTTTTTTATTTTATTGCTGGTGGGGGTCCATCTAACCACTGACCACTCTTTATTAAAACATAAGGTAAATTACACTTTTACCCATGTAGTTTGGTATAATTTTATTTTGACCCCTAACATTTTAATAATTGCACTTACCTTCTCCCATCAAATTGTCGTCAACCCAACAGTTAAATTCTTATTTTACCTTTTTTAAAATATTATTCTTTTTTATAAACAAAAATATGACCGTGAAAAAATGAGTTCAATAAATACTAATTAAATGGGGGCATTTTAATTATTATTTTAAAATTTATTTATTTATTTATTAATAATAAAAAAATTAGTGGGTAAAATAGTAAAATAACATCTGAATTTTAACCGGTCAATGAAAGGAGAGGTAAGCGTAATTATCAAAATGTTAGGGGGTCAAAATGAAATTATGCCAAACTATAGCAGGCTCAAAGTGTAATTTACCGTAAAAATAATAAAATAAATTACCTGACCTAAATTCACAGATCAACAAACAACGACCCAAACTTAAGAAACTAAGGCAAATTTGGTGAAACGTTGAAAATAATTGCTTCAAATCAGTTTAAAATTTGAGAATAAAGAAGTGAAAATGAAGTTTGCGTGCTCTAATGGTGTTAGATGTCTTATGTCTCATCTTTGCATTGCTGACCTCAAAATCTATTAAATATAGGGTGTTTTATATTAAAATTAGGGTGATTCAGACATGCCCCCTCTAAGTTTTGTCAATATTAGAGATACCCCCATGACATATGCCCCCATTGACCTAGGTGTTCTTTGAGAGAGAAGAGTAAATGATCTAAATGCCCTCATTTTCAACCTCTAGCATATACAACCCCTTTGATTTTATACCAAAAACTCTCATCTTCAACCTCTAGCAGAAAACCCTTTTAATTATATATCGAAAATTTGTCATCTTCAACCTTTGGGTCAATTTTTTTTTTTTTTTTCTCTTGATCTTCAACTTTCAGATTTTATCTTCTTCAAATGCTCTCTGTTTGATTTTATTCACCAAATCCATAATCTTCAACTTTGGGAAAAATTTGTACCGTCTTCAACCTTTAGATTTTATCTTATTAAACATCCAAACCTCAATAACTAGATAGGATTTTTGAATAAATACAAGGATGGATTTTCATTTTTCCAAAACGAGTCATCTTCAACCTTGAAATTCTACCTACTCAACCTAAAAACTTCAAAAACAGAGATAAGACTTTTGGGAAAATAGAAGACAAAGATGTTCCAATACTTCATAGAAGACAATATTAAGTTGTTCAATCGTTTGACGACTATAGACTTTCTATGATCACTGACAAGCTCAAGAGAAATTCTTCGTGTTTAAACCCATCAAGCAATTCAATGTGAACATCAATCATCTCTAGACAATATAGTCGATACAAAATTACAAACAACGTTTTCTGTTAAAGATGAAAGGAATTTCCTGACTGTCACTAAAATGTCTCATACCACCAAAAAGATCAAACACCTCAAATGATATTCTAACATATTGTATCCGGAACAATGACAATTACTTTTACAGTCATTCACTAACCTTTTAGTAGCTTACTTTTATATATCTATCGGAATGCATTTAGAGACCCTAAAGAAAGTCAAACATTTTTCAATACATATACTAGAAGTTTTAGAATGGGCTGATTTTTGGTGAGGAGGATGATTTTGACGCCGAGAAGATCGTCTTAAAAAAAATCAGCCCATTCTGAAACCTAACCTCATAAAAAAAACGGCTTATAAATAATTGACGATCCATGATTCTTCAAAAAATGACTTACAAAAAATCAGCCCATTATGAAACTTCTAACCTATATGTTGAAAAATGTTTAGCTCTCTTTAGGGCCTCCGAACGCTCCCCATATATATATATATATATGGGAAATGTTCAGCAACAAACATTTTGACAAACATTTTGGCAAAACATTTTTGAAAATATGGGTTACAGGTTTTGGAATGGGCTGATTTTTGGTGAGGATGATCTCTACAGGGAATAGATCATCATCACCAAAAATCAGCCCATTCCAAAACTTCTGACCCATCAAAAATGGTTTACAAAAATGGACGGTCCACGATTTTTCAACCTGTTAACATGGGGCTAGAAGTTTTGGAATGGGCTGATTTTTATGAGGATGATCTCCTCACCGTAGAGATCATCCTCACCAAAAATCAGCCCATTCCAAAACCTCTAACCCATGTTTTGAAAAATGTTTTGCCAAAATGTTTGTCAAAATGTTTGTTGCTGAAAGGGACCCTATATATATATGAGGTAAGGATCCGTAGACACATAAAACTACTCATAAAACTACAACATTTTTGTCTTATATGGGCAAAAAGGTTCAGAATGGGCTGATTTTTTATGAAGATGATCTCTATAGTGAGGGGATCATCATTGCAAAAAATTAGCCCATTCCAAAACTTCTAACCTGATCAAAAGTGGTTTATAAAAAATGGACGGTCCAAAATTCTTCAACTTGTAAACATGGGGTTAGAAGTTTCAGAATGAACTGATTTTTGGCAAAGACGATCTCCTCACCATAGAGATCATCCTCACAAAAAATCAGCCCATTCTAAACCTTTTTGCCCATATAAGACAAAACACGTTGTAGCTTTATGAGTACCTTAACGTGTATACGGATCCTGATCCATATATATATATATATATATATATATATATATATATATATCATTGTTTATATAGAGTTCTACTATCATTTAAAATGCACAACATGTGTGTGTGACAAACCTTCATTTTTTATTCAATCTGTCTCTCAATCTATCCATCCATCTATTTCAATTTATGTGGCATAGCCCACAACATATCCATTCTTTCAATGGAATCCTCCCCCCCCTCCTTGCAACGTGACAGCTCCACTTCGACTCCTCGGTCTCCACAAACCTTTCCACGTCCAGCTAGTGGAACATTGCAGGGCTGTGATATGTCATCACTTTGAAAACATAGGGATATCTCTAATATCGACCAAAATGTGGAGGAGTATGTCTAAATGAACCTTAAAATAACTAACAGACATTATAAAGTTTTAAGTCACAGAATTAAGAAAAGCCAGGGGCTAACTCAAATAAAGCTCAAATATAGATGGGATTTGGGTGTGAAATTTGAAAGAATAATTTCAGTCGGAGGAAAGAAGTGACAGGCAGAGATCAAATAGCTTGTAAACATTGAATTTGCTGTAAGTTTTCTGTCTGCATCATACCTTTCCATAGAAATCAATGACACTCCTAATGATGCACTTATAACACAAAAGTATGGCTGTTGATCTCCTCGCGAAATTTTAACTATCTTGCTCTCCAATCAATTCTTAGCAAGAACAAGCAGCTAAACATAAAGCAGATGGCTTCTCCTCAAATGAACAGATAGTAACAGTTACAATTTGTCTACAAGAACAATACCTACATGAGAAATTAGGGTTTTTTTTTTTTTTTTTTTTTGAAAAAAAGGAAGTACAAATCAAATACATTGGATCATCAACTACTTCACAAACTCAAGGGTCTCCATCAAATCTCAAGGGAGCCTCAAGTATCTAGGTTTTGTCCGAGTTAACCTCTGTGAATGTTACTGATGAGATACACGTATGTGTACAACTAACCTAAACAATAAGGTGAAAATTACTTGTTCACTTCCTACGATGATGATGATGTTGGTGGTGATGATCATGCCTGTCCTTCCTCTGCGACAAATAGTCAGAGCTCGAGGTACGGTGGTTATCATAGGCCCAATTCTCATAACTAGCCGAACTGTGGGGAGAATGTCGAGTGTTTGGCGACGAGTAAGGTAAAGAGTTATAGGGACTGTGACTAGGTGAACCTTCATGGACTAGGGGACTCCTCCTCCCTCTATCGGATAAAGACCTCCCGAGACTCGGACTCCTTGGAATTGGATTACCTCTCGAGCTGTGAGCTTCACTTGCATATAAATTCGGATCGTAACCACTGTATCTCGGTAAGTGACTAGAAATGGATGAATCAACTCCAGGGTTGACACCAGGTGGGCCATCATCTCTATAGTCTCTAGACCGCCTTGAATCACTGCTTTGTCTTCGGCTGATGTTTTCGGATGAACGATGATTGGTAACAGGATGTAAGTGATTTCTAGAAGAATCAAAATTGGGAGCGTTTCGTAAAGATGCCCAACGTCTTTCGTCTGCATTCTCCGGGATTGGTGCATTTATGCCTGGAAATTCAACACTCATCTTCTTCTTCTGCTCTGGGTTGTTGTCCGTTTCAAGAATTTCTCCATCCTCCTCTCCTCCGTCCTCGCTTTTCTCATCAGCGTATATTGTAATTCCAGAAGGCTGATCCTCGTATTCTGGATCTAACAAATGAAAATTTGAGTAATAAGGAAAGCATTTATAGAACATTAAGCTGATAACTAAAATTGGAGCAAAATAAATGCAGTTACCAAGATATCCAGGTGGATAACCTATTTCACGCATTCTGTGTAGCCATGGAGGTGGATCGAGTTCCTAATTAACATGAAAAAAATGAAGATGATTACACAACGGAATGGGCACATCCAAAAACATTATCTTGGAGAGACCCTAAAGCACTCATCGTATAATACGAATTACAATCCAAAACTTGGGGGTGGGTGGGGGGGAAAGGAAGAGAGAGATGTTATTGGCAACCCAGATTTTACTTATTAGGCACCAACTTCTTAAATTATTTATCACCCCAATTAAAGATTAAAACACATAATTCAAACATTAATACAAAGATGTGGCTCAAGTTGTAGATCAACATTACAGAACCTTATAACACTCATTTAAATAATTTAAGTAGTAGTTTATAATTAGGATTAGGCTCTTATAAAATCCTAAACCTTAAAATATTGAAATCCGAGAGAGAGCTACTATTATCACCCCAACTTTTACTTATTCTCAACCATTCACTTTTTTTTTTTTTAATTAGGGGTGTAATAAGTAAAAGTTGGGGTGCCAATAGCAGCTCTAAAAAAAACGAAAGAATGCCACTACCCGACTGCAACGTGATATGATATCATCGTGGTGCCCAAAGGCACGCTCTAATAATATGAATTACAGGACAAAACTGTGAAAGCAATGAGAGGAAATGTCACTACCCAACTGCAATGTGTTATGATATCATTGGGGTGCCCAAAGGCCTGATCTACTAGACTAGTATACAGTAGTTGGATAATCCTTTGCTGAAGTTTTAAAAAAATGGCTGCTGTCAGCAGCACAAACAATGGAGAAATCCGCTATCAGGTGTGGGTGAATAAAGTTGTCTTTTGTACTCAATGACCAGTTATAAACAGGGGGCTTGAGATGCATATGATGAGCTAGAACACTGGTTGAAGAAGCTAAATAGGGGGCTTGAAATGCATATGATGAGCTAGAACACTGGTTGAAGAAGCTAATATAGCTATGTTAAAAGTTAATTGAGCACGTCATGGTGTCATTGGTGTCACACAGAGACCTTTGTAACTACAGGCTACAGCTATAAATAACCTTCGTAAAAACAAAAAAAAACTCTTTCAGCGCACGACCCATGACCAAGTTGGTTGTATAAATATGATCAGCTATCAGGGGAAAAGATATTCAGGCATGAACCCCACCCCTTTACATAAGGATAATCTTCAAGTAAAACACACGAACTCCATGAAAATTACAAACCAGAAATACAACAGACCCAAGATACTTATGATAACTTCTTATATCAAGCTCAACTTTCCCTCGAAAAAACGGTTGTTTCTCTCCTTCCAAATGCCCTCAACAAACGGCAAATGGAGTAAGCCCCCAAAGGATTCTCTCTCTTCCCAAAATACCCTAGATAACCAACTTCGAAACAATGAGAACAGAGAAAGGGGAGCATCCATGATGATGTTGGAAAACATCACAAAACACAAATGCAAATAAATAAATAAAAAGAAGCAGTTTTTTGTTGACCAAGAAAATTATATTACCCCCAGACCCAAAAGTTTTCTTGTTTCGGAGCCAAGGAAACCTGGTCTTAGTCCATCATATTTCCCACCAGGAGAATTTTGATAATACCGAGCTGAGTTACGGGGACCGGCAGTTTGGCTTCGTTTGGAGTTGTGCTGCTTACGAGCATTATTGACAGCAACATTATTTCGAGGCTTAGGGCACTCCTTCAGTGAATGGCTGTAGGAACTACAATTGAAACAGCGGGAAGCTTCTAGTGCTTCCATACCCCTACAAAATGAATAAGTAAAATGTATAATGTAAGAAGAAATAGTTCAATAAATGGTGCACTGGCCGGAAAAAGAATGTATGATTAAAATATGAAATAAATTTAAGCATAGAACTTAGATGTATGACCAAATTTATAGAGGACATAATAGGGAAAGATGCAGACCCAAAACTAGCTTAAAGGGCACTGCCATTAGAACAATGGAAGAATTATAACTCTTGAAGAACATTACAAATTATGAAGAAATTTACAAAGCCAAATTGTATCACTTAAATGACCACGAGTAAGCATGGTTTCAAAACTTGGTTTGATGTCTCGTCTCGTCCATGGACGAGACAGTCCATTAAACTCAGTTTATATTGATTGATTTACATATATTTAAATTAAAATAATTATAATTTTGAAATAAAATAAGATAGATTAGAAAATGTTTAGTCATAAAATCATGTTTTATTTATTTAAAATCTAAAAGATAATAATTATTTTAATCAAAATCTATAAAATCCCGGTTGACTCAACCAAGATTTTCAAAATATCATCCAAGACATCACGTTTATCTCGTTAGATGATGTGAATATTGAGACACCGTGTATATATGTATCGTTGCTGAACGAGACATGTCGGACGAGATTGAAAACCATGCTAGGAAGGCACCCCTCCCTCCCTCTCTCACTCGCTTGCACCCCCCCCCCAACCACTTTTGATGGGGTTAGGAGTTTTGGAATGGGCTGATTTTTGGTGAGGATGATCTCCTCATCACAGAGATCATCTTCACAAAAAACCAGCCCATTCCAAAACCTCTAACCCATACATTGAAAAAATGTTTGACACAATGTTTGGCTCTCTTTAGGGCCTCCAAATGCCACCCTATATATATAGCCGGACTTGAACCCACGACCTCGAAGTTGTTTTGCAATGTGCCAAACCAACTGAGCTATGGATCTAAAGCCCAAAATGAACTAACAAGCAATTTTGCAAAAGCAAGCAATTTGCAAGTTAATAAAACAACTACCAATATATCATCAATTATTTGTTATATCTCTTGATCTAAACATTGACTGAAGTATAGTTGGGTACTGTTTAGATGATGATGAACACTTTTGTTAAGTGAAATTTTAAGTTTTATTTGCCTGAAGTTTTAAATATCACTCAGCCTTCTAAACAAAGAGGAGCCTTTTATTGTTTCCATATACAAGTCTTAAATGCAGGAATGGAAAATGCACTCGGCATCAGATGCATGTCTTGGTCGGTTTCGTCACTTTTTCATGGCATTTTATGTGGATCATCTACAATAATTTCTCTGATAAGTGACACACATACATACTGACCATACATTAAAAAACGTACAAATCAGGGAAAAACATTTTTTTATGAGTCGAAGATCTTTATTTAAAAATGCGCTTGAGGTGACCATGTACAAAGATACAAAAAAAGAATGAGAAAAAGAAAAAAAAACAGAGCCAGATTACAGCTCAATACCACACACTCAACCCCACTTTGTTACAAAATCTTCAAAGAAGACCCCATTTGATTCCTGGAAGACCTTGATCCAAAGAAAGACCTCATTCAAACGAGGTCTCCTTCCCCTTGAAAATCCTAAGGTTTCTCTTTTTCCAAATCTCCTAGCAAAAATTGCAGGGATTTTTTCTTTTAAGGCCGAGAACCCCACTTCAATGGCTAACCACCCATCAACTAACTCACAAAAATTCCACTTCAATAGAGATTCTCTATTGAAACCTCCTCTGTAACTCAATTAGTTAAATATTTTTTTTAGTTTTTTCCGTAGAATCTTGACCTGGTATAGAAACAAAAGTCTTTCATTTTTATTTTTTATTTTTCAAATTTTTTTTTTTTGGGGGGGGGAATTGTTAAGCAGACATATTCACATTGTTTATCAGTGTCTATAGGCTTCAGGAAAAAAATTGCATTGCCTAGATTAAATGACAGGTCTGAGATCAAAAAATAGATTACTGAAAGCAATTAAAGATATAAACTAACCCTCACTTTATTTATGATCGGTAAAAGGGTAAACATTTTATTAAAGATTGAGCAAGAATAAAGGCGACCGAGGCAGCTGCCATACAAGGAAAACAAAGAACAAAAGGGAACAATATCCTCAAATGTCATAAATCATGCCCCACTTGAATATAAAGTCTTAGAAAATAACTCCTCATTCATCCATAACACGAGAAAATCAAATAAATAAATACGTTAAAGTCCAAGGAAATCACAATCCCACAATGTTAAATCCCTCAAATACAAAGAGAAGTGATTCCAATTGAAGATTGAACTTCCACTAGCTTAGGGTTCAGTTCTAGTCCAAGTATCTCGTAATTCTTCAAGGATTTTAAGAAAAGTTCGAGGCCTAACTATTATATTGTAATGGGTTATAATAGTGCTGGGAATTGAATTAAATCTAATCTAACGTAATAAAATTCAGCACTCTATTTGAATTTAAGCACAAAGTGGGACAGAACCAAATTGGGAAAGAAAGGCTTATGGCTGGGTTATAGGGAAAGGTTTAGGAGGCGAAGCCTAAGGTGATGTGGGAGGGTCAGGGATTACTTAGGACTGATTTTGGTATGAGTTAAGTGCACTGATGGAAGATCACAGTTGGTTTAAAGGATTCTAAATAGGGTTCGATCAGCCTAAAAGGACAACAAGAATAACATGCCAGTGATCCACACAACTTAGAACTATAGCAATACAGAACATTCTCAATCCCATATCTTGCACCAATTTGACCATTATAAAAGCATTACCAGCCAATGAGAACCTAACCCAATAACACATAACATTGGATGCACGGACATACATAATATATCGTAAAAAAAAAAAAGAGCATCTTGGTGGAGTAAAGCAAAAAAAAATTTAAATGAAACAAGTACAAACTATTGAACATCAAAGAACATAAATTTGACCATGGATAATTAAAGGTACTGACTTGATGAGGTGGTAAGTCTGTAGTAATATGAATACCAAACATAAATTTGACAATGGATAACTGAAGGTACCAACTCGATGAGGTGGTAAAGTGTGTGTGTGTGTGGTTATACGAATACCACAAACTTCACACTCAAACCTAGTAAAATAAGTAGTAAATAAAACAAGAAAAGTCAACCAGAAGCTTAAATACAGATTTTGAACAAAATAAATAAATGCGCCAACACAGCATGTGTTTAAAGTATCAGATGCCAATTAGTCGAGGATTTTTCAAATATTAAGAATCTTGTCATTATCAAACAGAAGTATTAAATTACCTCTCCTGGTTAGTGGAACCATCCAACGCAAATACACGATCATAAAGAGGAACCGTATCATCACTCAATGGGATGTAGTTGCTTTGCTCTTTTCTTGTTTGGTTGTCCATCCAGAAAGACTTACATGTAAAAGAGGAAGTAGAGAAGTACAATTAAGATTACAAAGAAAAAGTTCCCAATATACTTTAGCCATCTCCGTTATGTAGAACACAAATATGTAAAAAATTAACAAAATACACTGACTACAGAAAATTACATCTACCACGTATTTGAAGGTCCACAACCAAATAAAAAATAGCCCCATACTACATATCCTTAAGGATTTCCTAGGCTTTCCTGGGTGGATAGAGATCCATTTGGATGCAGAAGATTTAATAACATGGGAATGGCACAACACAAGAAAGTTCTTGGTCAGATCTTTCGAGTCCTCATTTCCACCCAAGATGGATTCTGGAAGTCTGGTCGCATCTAAAGTAGCCTTTTCCCTGTAAACAGGATCTATGGCCACTTTTCTCCAAAATGCTACCATATTTTCTTTTCTTCATGTTTTTTTGGCACAGCACTATTGGCAAGTAGCTCATAATAATAAAGTTATTTACAGCAGTTCGGAAATTTAGAGGGGCACCTTTATAACCATCCGTTAAGTTTCTCAAATTTACAATATTGTTGAGCCACTTTAAAAGGTAGTTTTGTTGCCTTCCAGTAGGTAGGTTGGTTTGCGATAAAAATGGTACTGTCAGAAAGCTCTTGCCTAGATCTTTACAACAATACCAATATTAAATATTTGTTTAAATATAAAATTATTATTAAAAAAATCCTATACTACCCTTAGTACTTAATTTTTTTTTATCAACGATAATGCGCATAACAAAATCGACATTCTAGTTAGATCTTGTAAATACCTTTCCAAATTGCATACCCATAAGTGCACGACACAGACCCACTCACCCAACCTAAATGATCAATGCCATATTAGCCTTAATAACCTCCTTCCATAAGCTGGAACTCCCATCCCCAAACCTCCACAACCACTTTCCAAGTAGTTGCATTCATCACTCCAATCTTCCTAACGTCAATCCCCTCATTAATCTTAGGGAGGCGAATTGGATTCCATCTCACTAAGTGGACCTTCCTATTACCATCCTTGTCATTATATAGAAAATCTCGAATCATCTTCTTGATCTGCACCTTGACACTTTTAGGCATAGAAAATAAGAATAGGAAGTAAATTGGGATACTCAAAATGGTGTTGTTGATCAAAGCCACTTTTCCCCCTTTGGAAGGTATTTATATTTTCCAGGAACCAATTATTTTCCTTATGCATTCTATGACTGGCTCCCAAAAAGCTTTACTCCTATAGACAGTCCCAACTGAAAGACCTAAGTTGGATGGCAGGAAAGAACCTACTTGACAACTTAGATTAGCAGCAAGCACGATAATACTTGTGGTTGACCCCACCTCGTAGATTTTGTTCTTATGCAGATTTATTGCTAGACCTGAAGTCACAAAACAGACTAGCAACCCCTTGAGAAATCTTACCTGATCAATAGAATCATCTAAAAAACAAAATCGTATCGTCCGCAAACTGTAAGTGGGAAATTACGGGGCTCTCCGATTTCACATTGAACTTAGACATTCCTTCAATACTGACTGATCTTTTTTACTCCAAAATATGTTGCATTGCATGAAAATAGGCACAGAAAAGCAAACATACCACTGTGGAAGCCTTCTCCAGGCCAACATGTAAGGCTGGAAAGAAAGTCTCCTCACCAGATTCCAAGGTTTCATTTGAATCCTAACATGATGGAAGCATAGAACTTAAATCAGTACAACTGACGAGCAATAAAATTTGCAAAAACTATCAGAGCCAAAAGAAGATGTGCATCAAATTGATATTATAGAGTAGTTAAAGCTGAAATACATCCACGGAAAACATAAATAGCTATAAATCTGAAAGAGTATGGCATAACTTCTGTCCAGAGAGCTTGATAGGATTTCACATTGAACAGCACATCAGTCACAGCTAAAACATGAATCCTTCCAAGAAGAAAAGTTCAGGATGTCAACTATCATACTGTCCAAAGTTGATGTGAACTGCTGCTTCTTTTTTTTTTTTTTTTTTGAAAAGTATAATATATTTCAAGGAGAAAGAAAAAAACAACATACAAAGAGGCCGAGAAAGCCTCATAGAAAGTAACAAAGAAGAAGAGCAAACAACATCAATGATTACATAAAGAGTTCCATCTAAAAACAAAATCATCAAACGAAGTTCCCACGAATTCTATATTTTGTTTGGACCAAAGGTATAAGAAGCCCAAAATCTCTAAAAAACTTGTGTGAGAGCTTCTAATCTTGCCATTAAACACCCTGTTATTCCTTTCATTCCAAATCCCCCAAGCAATAGCCGAAGGTAGCATAGCCCACAGGTAACGTTTTCTGGTGTGAAAGACATTACTGGTCCACTCTTTCAACAACGATGAAAACTTATGAGGGAAAACCCAAGTCATACGGAATAAACCAAGGAAACTTGACCATAAATTATAGGAAAAAGGGCAATGAATTAAAATGTGATCAACAGATTCCCCTTCCATCAAGCAAAGGGGACAACAATTAGGAGTGATCCAACCCCGAGCAATCAAGTTATCCATCGTAAGAATTCTACCAAGGGAAGCCAACCAGACAAAGAAAGAGATTTTAGAAGGCACTGACCTAAACCAAATGATGGAAGCCGAGATGGTACGCTCAGCACTAGGAGTGAGCCATTTATGGAAGGATCTGACAGAGAATCTCGAATCCTTCGCTCTAATCCATTCCCACCTATCCTGTTCACTTTCGTTGCGATGAAGCGTATGCAAGAGATCGAGGAAAGATGTAACCTCGGTTAGCTCCCAATCATTAAAATTTCTCCTGAACCCCAAATCCCAAGTAGGATCGGACTCGTTGTGAATCAAACATTGCTGGATTGAATGATTCTTCTTAACAGAACAGACGTATAAAGATGGAAATTGAGAAGCTAGCGACGAAGGTCCGCACCAACAATCTTCCCAAAATCTAATTCTGTCCCCCACACCTGCTTTGAATCTAATCCCTTGCTCAAAATCCTTGCTAACTTTCAAAATTCCTTTCCATAGGCTACACCCATACGAGGTTTTAGACTCACCGCTATACCAACCTAGACTCCTCTCCCCATATTTAGCCATAATAACTTTCCTCCACAAACTACCCCTCTCCTCGCCAAACCTCCAAAGCCATTTTCCTAAAAGCGCTCTATTAGCTAATCTAAGACCCCTAATGCCTAGTCCTCCATTCGTTTGGGCATGCAAATCACCTTCCATCTAACCAAATGATACTTCTTCCTACCACTCTTGTCATTCCACAAAAAGTTCTTCATAAGTCTTTCCAATCTAATTTCAACGGACCTCGGAAGCGTGAAAAGAGAGAGAAAGTAGACCGGAATGCTCGTTAAGGTACTTTTGATCAAAGTCACTTTCCCTCCTTTCGAAAGATACTTAGCCTTCCACGTACTCAACCTTTTTTCCAATCTTTCAATCACACCATCCCAAATTTTGATACTATTGTAGGGTGCTCCCAGCGGTAAGCCCAAATAGGAAGTGGGCAAAGTATCATACCCACAACCCAAAGTTGAAGCCATTAAATGAACATCATTAACTTCTCCTACCCCAAAAAGTTTGCTTTTCTGCAGGTTAGTATGTAAACCTGACATAGCCTCGAAGCAACACAATAACACTCGAAGCACCCTCACTTGATCCCTCGAATCCTCCAAAAAAGTTAAGGTGTCATCCGCAAATTGAAGGTGAGAAATTAAAGGGCCGTCATTAATCCTAAAACCCGAAAGCTTACCTAAGTCTTACCTAAGTCAACCGCTCTTCTAAACAATCTCCCCAAGGCTTCAGCTACAATCAAAAACAAAAATGGAGATAAAGGGTCCCCTTGCCTCAAACCTCTCGACCCTCTAAAAAAACCGGCTGGACTCCCATTGACAAGAACCGAGTAAGATACCGTCGTAACACATTTCATTATCCAACTTATCCATCTCGAACCAAAACCCATCCTCCTCATCATATACTCCAAGAACTCCCAGCTCACATGGTCATAAGCCTTTTGTAAATCAATTTTTCCTATTAACCCCTTATCCTTGTTTTTGATCCTAGAATCAAGACACTCATTAGCCATCAAAACACCATCCAAGATCTGTCTACCCTTGATAAAAGCCCCTTGCTCGTCCCCAATAAGATTAGGGAGAACAGTTTTCAATCGCGACGCTAGCACTTTGGATATGATCTTATACACCGAACCCACCAGACTAATTGGTCTAAAATCTCCTAGCTTATCCGCCCCAGCTCTTTTAGGGATCAGAGCCACGAAAGTACTATTAAGGCTGTAATCCAAGCACTTCTTATCTTGAAGTTCCCTGATAACCTCCATAAAATCTTTCGAAACGATATCCCAACAATGTTTGAAGAACTCCATATTAAAGACTGCTTCTTCTTCTTCTTCTTCTTCTTCTTCTTCTTTTTTTTTCGTGTGTGTGTGTGTGGAGAGGTGTGTGGTATGTATCTTTAAGAATAGAGAAGCATTTGCATAAGCTAACATAGCTAAACCTAACTTAATGTTTCCTATTATAATGAAAGAAGGCAAAGTAGAAGTGGTTCGACACCAAATTTTGGATCCCACAAATGCCCCCATCTTTACATTTAAACTCAATATAATCATGGTCATTTTGGTCAAAACCCAAGAAAATTGCTGCACATGGCCCTAGATAATCATGTTGTTTAATTTTCAAAATTACAAAAATGTCCTTTTTTACTATGTAATATTCATAAACCCTTTAATCAATATTTTAATTACAGATAAGCCCTTTTGATAACATGTGTGTTGCACATGCCACCTTCTAGTTCTAAATAAAGCAAATTCTGAAAAATCAACAGCATGAAAAATTGAAACATTAGTAACTACATAAAAACCACTAGTCCACTAGTAAGAAGTGACTAATAAAGCTGAAAGACAACTCGAACGCTAGAATGACACAGAAAGAAACATATTAAAGCCATAATGTTCAATTTTAGGAAGAATGAAGATTACATTAGTTGAAGCATGTCGAGCATGCCACGCAGACCATTGCTGCAAAAGTTCCTCAAGCTTCCTTTTGCTAGCTCTGAAAAAGATATCATAAAATGAACCGATAAATAAGCCACAAATAGGAAAAAATCCAATTAATAGATCAAATAATTCTCCTTACAACAAGGCAATAAAACACACAAGTTACAAACCTGGATAAGGAATTGTATTTGACATGTACAGACGGCTCTTGATCAACAAATGTCATTCTAGCTCGCTTAACACCCGATCTCGCTGGAATGCTAGTTATGGGGAACATGAACAAACACAAGATCTGGCAATATACGATAAAAAGTCTGCAATACATGGACTAAGCCTAACATGACATCACCATTCATTTCTGATGTTATATATAGAAAGTTCAGCCGGAACCAATTCAAAATAGCCCTCCAAATTGCTTGTTTGCTGAATATAGTTGAAAAAACTCTTATGAAGAAAAGGAGCACAAAATACCAAAGACGAAACAGGATACAGCTATCAGCTATTCTATGGTTGCTGTTTTGAGCTATTGAACAGCCACTCTCATCATTCACTCCAGAGTTGATCCCGTTAACTTTCTCCATTGTAATAACAGTTTCAGCCAATCCAACGCTTACTTGCAAAATGGGTTCTTTGTTATGCAACTCCTCGTCAAGCTCCATTTCTTGCTCATATTGGCCATCTTCGTTTCCACCATCACCTTCGCCCTGTTGTCCCAAATTCTCCTCATTGATGATGTCTACTTTTAGCTGAGAACCGCTAGGTTGAGAATCAACCTCACTTGGCTCAGCATTAGAACTGTGAAGTTCATTTTTCTTATTTCCACTCCCAGAATCACTAGAATCATGGACGTCGATAAAATCCTCGGGGCCCATATTTAAATGAATAAGAAAGTTGGTTGCAGCACTGTCAATCACCCATCAAATGACAATCATTCTGGATGAAACATAACCACATCAGCAGACAACATAAGCAAAGCATAGACATCCTACTCCCACCCATTTGATCATTTTCCCAAAGAAGCATATATTATTGTAAAACGAATTCATCCTTAAAGAAATCTGTCCATGAGATCCATGACATAAGAAGAATACTAACAATGGCAAAACACTCAATGACAGTTAAATGATGATGGTTACTTCCCAATGTTGTGCAAGACGATGCCAAGAATTAAAAACTCATATTGTAGGCAGAACGAAGCAGAAAAGACTGAAACATTCACAATAGTGGATGATAAGATGGCGACCAACAATGTAATTGCTACCGTTGAACCTACCCTTCACCCCTCCTGACTTATGTTACCCAATTCGTTGCTACTAGTCTGAAGCACAAACCGGTACGAACCGAACCAGTTCCTGATACGGTTTGGACTGGGTTTATAAAATCAAGCGAACCACGAACCCACCGAATTTTGATCGGGTTTGGTGAACCAAAGTATGTCCGTTCAGCAAACCAAAGCATGCCAGTTCGCAATAATTTTAAATTGGTTCGGTGAACCAAACCAATTTATTATATTTTTTTTTTCATTGTTTATATTTAGAATTTGGATTATTATATTAACTATTTAACATAAAAATTGTATTTGTAATTTGTATACTTCAATTATATATGCACAAGCAAACCAAGCTAGCAAACCAATCTAAGAAACCAAAGCGAACCAAGAAACAAATTATCTCAACCTACCCCTACGAGCCGGGTTTATTATAAAAACCATGAACCCAAATTTGAACCAACAAACCAGGTAACATAGCTCCTGACCACTAACCCTTTCTTTCCTAGCCAAAAAAAAAACTCGGCACTGGAACTTTATGTTTGTAGTAGTGGAAAAGGTTTTTCTAGAGATCTCTTCAATTGAATGCGTTGTATGTCCCAATCTAGACTGTTCACCCGGTAGACGACCACGTGAATATATCACAGTTCACATCAAGCCTATGCCATACCACCTACTGCATGAGGCCTATCAATTTATTTGTCTTCTTTTTTTCTTTTCTTTTTGGAAAATTTCAATAAGTTTTTTTATTATTGATTTATTTGTTATATATTTGGTTAAATATGAAGTTGGTTATGAAAAAATGGTATTATTTTTTTCAAGAAAATGTAATTTTGAAAATTACATTCATTCTTCTACTGCCTTCCTTCAGACACTCTTTTCTTCTGATTTTATCGATTGGTTATTTAAATATAAGCACTCAAAAGCCACCTACTGTATTTTTCCATAAAATTGTGACCATCAAAAAATTCTGAGGTGTCAAAATGTCTCTATTTTGGGATTCCATCACTTCTATGAAGATGTTTGGACTTTGGAGAGTAATTAAATAACATAACCCCTTTATTTACATGAATTCTCATAGTTTTTCATAAAAAGATCAAATCCCAATATCTAGGGTTTCCAGTTATATCAAATAACATGAACCATGGATCATTGGATCCAATCTATATCATTCTTTAATATCTTCCTAAATCCAACAAACTGAGACCAAAATCCATCACCTTAACTCTCAAAATTCAAATTAAAACAAAAATAAATAATAAACAAAAAATATACAACAAAATCTAATATGCGAAAGTGATTCAATCAAGTCAAGAACGAAAATTAAGAAACCTAATGAGATTTCTCCTTTATGTCCAGATTAAGGTAGCAAGTATTTAATCTAAATTATCAAAACAAGAATCGAAATGTCGGATCTACAAAGCAAAATTAGGGTTTTAAGAAGTATTTCTTACCTTTCAGATTGGAATATTTCAGGAAAAAAAAAACAACAACTCAAAAACAGTGGTCTTTCCGTCTGGGGTGAAAAATGAAAAACCAATCATCTACCAGACACAGAAGCGAGATTGGGGAAAGATTACGTACACCTGAGGTTATATAACAAGTTTGAAGTCAAAGTTTCTAGAAAATCAGAGCCGTTCATTTCCTGATATTTGTAACGCCACGAATATGGTTTGATTGATGTGATACGTATTACTATCTATCCTAAGAGGACATGGTAGGAACATCATAACAAGATCCAGGCCACTAGATGGTTCTTGAGATTTGTGTATGAGAAATCCCAATTCAACCACCTTATTCTTGGAATTTGAATGTTGAAGAAATAAAAAATAAAAATTGAGATTGAAAAGTAAAATGTTATTATATTTGGCAAGTTATCAATAAATATTTGATCATTTTGTCGATTCATCAAGTTAATCAGTTGATACCCTGCTCTGAAAACTTTACGAAAATTTTAAAACTCTGAAGAATTTTCAATACTGATTCTAATCATGGTTTTAATTCTAGTCCAAGATTGAGATGAGTCATCCTGATATCGAAGGCTATCGAGTGAGACAATCAATGTTAATTGTGACTGCTTGACTTGTCTACAATGGAATATCTTTTAAAATATCAAGATAGGGTGTCAATGGATCAGTTTCGGTTCGGTTCCTAAGAAACTTTGAACCATAACCATTATGTTAGTTCAGTTTCAATTTTTGTCCGTTCTAGGTCCAATTCCAAAATAAATGGAACTGGAACTATCAAAAATCACAAGTACCCATCGATTCCAATTCTCAATAATTAAATAAGAAAAAAAGTATTTTAAATCATTATTTTAAAAAAAAAAGCATATTATCAACAAAATTGTTGTCTTAGTTATCATTTGTTACACTTAAGATACAAATTAATTATTTTTTTCGAAAATAAAAATTTATCTTTGTTAAAAGTAATAATTCTTTAAAAGAGTAACTCATTTTAAGTTTCAATCGATAATTTATATGAAAAATTGAAGAATTTTATATAATATGAATATTTTTCAAATAAAAAAAAATACTTTAAAGCATCTATAGTATGAAAAGAACAAAATAACTTGGTTCCGATTGGATAGAACCTACGCTTATGGTTCCTATCGGTTTGGTTCCATTTTAAATCCGACTCTAATCGGTTCTAATAAAAAGGGATCCGAAACTGGGGTATTCGATTCGTTTTCAATAAAATGGGTACCTATTGACATTCCTATATCAATTTGGTTTTGTGCTTTGGATGTAAATTAATTTAATTTTTAATAATTTAAATATTTCTTATGTGCCAAAGATAAGATTTTGTGACTGAGCATAATTAATCTAGTTTACATAACTGGAATTTTTTTTTATTATTATCATTATTTCTATGTACATTATATTAATAAAAAATAACTAAACAACTTAAATGATTTGATTACGTGTTAAAACCATGGTACCCATGACACAATTTTTTACACCCCTTAAAAATGTCTCTTGATATTTTTTGGCCCACCTCTTGGTGAACCTACACAAGAAATTCGCCATTTGATTTGAATATTTTCCATGGGTGATATTTTTTTCCCCTTTAGATTTGTCATCTTTTTGGATGTTTTGATATGTGAAAAATTATTTTCCCAGTAAAGCCCTAGTTGGTACTATACAAATCATTTGCAAATGCAAAAACTTTGCACTGCAAATGATTTGCTTCATACCAAACAGGGCCTAAGTGAGAAAAGTTTGATGACGACACCTCTATTTGACATCCAAAACACATGATCAATAAAGATCACAAAATTTTAAGTACATGCAAAACATCTATATATAATTACAAAAAGGTAACTTTTCACAATTGGATTTGATTTTTAAATTTTGGAGATTGGTTGTCATCCATTTTCAAAGCCTTTGATCAAGCAAAAAAAAATATTTTTTTAGATATCATCTAGATGATGAACTTTAGAGGGTTAGATTTATTATTTGAACATGTCTTGGCAAGAGTGGGAGCATCACTAAAACAAACACACTAGCTAAGTCTTAATCTATTTGGCTGCAAATCAACAATCAAACTGATTTATTTTTTATTTTTTTGTGTAAGTCTAGGTCTAAAAGATTCATAATTTTGAAGTACTAGAATTCATATATGCCTATGGCACGGACATCCTCTTTGGGAGTTAAAGAGGTAAAAGAGAAAAAATATTAAAATTAAAGGGGTATAAAGTTAGAGGGGGTATTTCGAAAAAGAGGGCGAGGGATGGGGAGAAGAGGAAAAATAATAAAATTGAAGAGGGTTAAGAAAAATGGGGTGAGTAGTATGGACCCCACTCTCAAACTACAGTTGGAGGAGACTATTATCCCCTATAATTGTAGTTGAAGTGGGACCTATAATTGTGTTTTATTATATAGATATTTTGGACAATGTTAACAGTCAAGCAATCTCAGATATTTATCTTATCTTGTGAGTCATAACCTTCATCTTTCTAACTAGACTTATTAATGTACACCTAAAATAGTATTGCTTTCCAATTTCCATGGGGCTATTATAATATGTCATACACATTGTGAATTCATGAACCTAATGGAACAAGCTTTTCTTCTTTAGTACATGTTAGTTCAAGCGAAAATCATTGTTGATGCGGTGATCTAATATTTGATAGAACGTAAATTAGACGTACTCGATGACACAAAAGTTATATTTCACAATGAAAGATGAGGCTTTGATACACATTTTTGGGCCAAGTAAATCCATGAACATTTATCTCTTGGTGGACCTACACACAAACAATCAAATTGGTTAATGGTTTCAAGTAATTAAACATTTATTTCCTTAGGTTACAAACATCTCAAAATCACCAACGGATGATGATTCACTCCGATTTAGGCCGTTGTGGTACTTTTCAAGTGATTCTGATGCGTAAGTTAGATAGATTGCTCAAGGTTCTTTTTAATAATCAAAATCCCCTAATAGGTTTCATTAACTTGAGAAATAACACACAATCCAGTCCAGGTTGACTAGTCGAGTTAATTCAATGATTTGCCAAAGTTGACTTGGTAAGTTGATTCCATCAAATTTTAGGGATAGGTCACGTTGAAATCCAATCGAGTCAAATTGACTTATACGAGTTTTAAAACTATAAACAAATCAACTCTCCTTTTGATATCTTCTTAGGTGTAATCAAATTGTGAAAATGAATTCCCATGGCGATTATTTTTTCATGACCATTTTTTCTAAGGAATTTGAATTCTTTTGAAAAATGAATTCCCTATAGTTAAATAAACCCATAGATCAATTTCGAGTTGCAAGCCGAGTAAATATAATCGATTGGAAACAAATATAGATCGACTATGGAATTGGGTCTCCTCATTTGCTCGACTTATTTCTTTTGAGGAATTGTTTCAGATACATTGTTGTGCATTATGTCACTCTAACAATATTTTTTGTGCCAACAATCCAAGAACTCTATGAAAATAGTTTTCTGGTGAAAATTTCTTGCTCATCCTATGGATGATCAACAAGGTTATAGTCTCTGGAAAGATATCGACTTAATGGATCACGTTTGCATTTGTGAAGTTGAAAACCACTAAGAGATTGTACAATTTGGTGTATTTTAAAATCTAAGTGCCTATCTAATGCCAAATTGTACCTTTTTTTAAAGGATCATGGACCATGAATATCTTACCCACCATTCTTTTATGGACCTACATATCAAATATTATTTAATTTATATGTAATGGTTGTACTTTTCTAAAGTAGATTTCAAGTTTAATTAATTTTTCTTGGGCATTTTATTTATAAAAAAAAGGTGTTTCTTAAAGCCAACATGATGACCTACCATATACCATAAAGCCAACAACTGCCTTATCTTATTAATTAGATAGTTAATAGAAATTCGTGATAAGTTGAACGATCACATATTTTTTATAAAGCAGGATCCATAATGATGTCTCATTCCTATAGAATAGGAATGGTGTCTATGTGACTAATTTTGATTGGTCTTTAAAATGCATCGGGCACCTAAACAAGTTGTGCACGCAGTCCTACGTGTTTTAAATCCAACAAAATGTGCCCTGAAGATACGGTTTGTAGTTGTAGGAACGGGACATCATTTTGGACCGTATTTCAAATGTCTTTGAAAAAAAGTATGATAATTATTGATTTGATAAGTGCTAAGAAAAACTTGGCCTTCAACAAAGAATATTGAAAGAGACAACTTGATAAGTTGGTTATATCTTATGAGTGTCTATACCACTACCTAGATTTGGAATTCGCCTTTAATGACTCATTACCAACCACTTGTTTTTTATATCAATCTAATTATTAATCACTTACTTATCAAACAAAGTAAATTTATTTACATATGGACTCGAGTTTTAGTGTAAGAATAGTTGACGGTGGGATGAGAACATCTTTTATTTACAATGGATTTGCATCCAAGATCAGTATCAATCTCATACCTTATTGAATAATTACGAATTGAGTTTTTGTATTCAAGGCAAGGTTGTTGTGAATTTCAGATATATGAAACTAGAAAAGTAATAAATTAAAAATAAGGACTGCAAATAAATGCACTAGGGTATGTTTGATTGCAAGGAAAATTAGGTGGAAAATGATTTGTTGTGGAAAAAAAGGTATTTTCAAGTGTTTGACATAATAAATAAAAGAAAATTGCGGGAAAATCGATTTGTCCACATAGACGGTTTTTCATGATTATAGGCAAATCCAATTCTTACGCCCTCCCTCCTGTCTTGAAAATCGATTTGCCAGCAAACAAACAATTAATAAAAACAAAAAAATAGCTTTAAAAGCTCTCTCAATTTTATTTTTTTAAATTAGATTTCCTACTTTTTAGACTTTGGGATAGGATTTTATATGAGCCTAATAAGTAGTATAGTGTATAGCAACTACAAATCGAAGAGTTATAGTAGTTGTAAGCTATTGGGGTGCCCATCGAACTTGTTTTTTACATGTTTTTAACAACTAGTGATTGAAGGAGTGCTATAGTATTTGAATGAGAACAAGTTGTATAATGTAGATATCATACGTGGGAAACATTTTGCTTAATAACTTAGTAAAGATTTAAGCCTTACTAAGGCTTTGTTTTGCTCAAATGGATAACCGCATTGGCAATCCAACATCACAACCCTCTAGATTTTATAGAAAAGCTCATATATAAAAAAAATTCACTTGCACTTGATCCAGGGTTTCGAAAATGGACAACTACGTAACTCCCAAATTTAAACGTAAAATTCAACGGTGAAAAATAATTTCTTTTTTTTTTTTTTTCAAAGTTTATAAAATTTTGTCCTCTACAACCCTAAAGCATCTAAACATGGTTTTGGATGCCAAAAGTTGAACCAAATGACCCTTAAATATTGTACTTATAGATACCCTCAATGCTTGCCTATTAGAAGGAATTTTTTATCCTATTTATTAAAAGAGATGATTTTAAATTTTTCACAAAAATGATTTTAACGTGATTTTTTATATAGTTCGCACAAAAGACAAATTAAAATAATGATTTTTATTGTCTTTTTAAATACAACTCATACAATAAAAATAATTTACCGCGAAATTGTCCATGATGTGCTCAAACTATAAAAAAAAAAAGGAATTGCTTAGAAAAGGATTTGCTTGAAAAATCAATACTTTCCTTGCAACCAAACCGCCCTAAGATGAATTATTTCAAAGAAAGTAGACAAAGATAGAATATAGATAGTGTTACTTTAGTTAGAACTTAGAACACTTCTTAGGATGAAACATTGAAAAAGATTAGTTAACAACTAATATGTCCAATAGTCTACTTCCACCATTTATTTTTAGGGCCAAGATCCATAGACACATAAAGCTACTCATAAAGTGACAACGTGTTTTTTGTCTTATATAGGTAAAAAGATTCGGAATGGGCTGATTTTTTGTGAGGATGATCTCTATGGTGAGGGGATCATCCTTGTAAAAATCAGCCCATTCCAAAACTTCTAACCCCACCATAAAAAATGGACGGTCCAAAATTCTTCAACTTGTGAATATGGAGCTAGAAGTTTTAGAATGGACTGATTTTTGTTGAAGATGATCTCCTCACCATAGAGATCATCCTCACAAAAAATCATCCCATTCTGAACCTTTTTGCCCCTATAAGACAAAAACACGTTGAAGTTTTATGTGTTTATGGATCCTGATCTTATTTTTAACAATAAATAAAAATGGATAAAAAATAGCTTATTGGAAAAAAAAAAAGAAGTGAAGATTTGAGTTACATAATTAGTCTGGGGTGGATAAATTGGTAAGTGTTACTAAAAATAATCAACATCATCGATTAAACTAAAAAAAAAAATTATACTGCATCAATAAGACTAAACACGTTCTGCGAAATTGAATGGTCGTTAAAATAACATGTTCACATAATTAGCGTAACATAGATGGGGATGTTTATATGGATGCATAGTAAGACTAGAAAATACAGAATTAGAAATGGCATGTTTGAGAAAATTTGAAAATAATTACGATATGAGATAAAAATAAGAAAAAGTCATTTGAAATGGTTTGGGAACATTTAGAGATCAATAACAACATTAGACACGGCATTTTCGGGGTATTGAAAAGGAGAAGAGAAGGGTGGAAAATAAAAAGGGTGATTTAGCCATAACCCTCCACATTTCTTGAATATTTGAGACACTCTTTGTATTTTTAAGTTGTTAACATGCTCCCTTGACCTCAATCTTCTCTAATATACCAATGAAAAAGTCCTAAATACCCACATTTTCAACCTCAAACCCAAAATCAACTAATTTCTCTTTAAAAAAAAACCATCATTTTCATGGACTTCAACATCAATGACAAATTATTTCTAATCTAGTCGACCTTATCTTCAATTAATAGATTTTAACCTCACCTGAACGTCGTATCTCTAATTTATTGAACCTATAACAAAAATCCTGATTTTGATGTTTGAGGTTGAAGTACATATAATCTTATGGTTGAAGATATGAGTAAAACATTCAGTCGTGAATTTGAAGATGACTAGTTTTGAAAAGAAAAATGAAGGATTTTTTAGGTCATTTTTCATTAGTCTGTTAGAGAGACCAAAGTCAAAGGAGGCAAGAAAACATACTAATAGTCATACAAAGAACTAAATATATGGTGTTGATCCCTAGGAAATGTATGTCTTTTCATCACAACAGTTCATTGGACACTCACTATCCATCCTCACTGCACCCTAAAATATTCCTTATTGAAATCGATGGCGAAAGGAAACCAAACGAGCCAATCAAACAAAACATTAGTGGACCCTAAAGTAAAAAAAAAAATCTAGATGTGATGGGGGTCCCACCGACACCATTAGGAAAAGAAGCAGACGTGGGTGACAAAAATAAAGGAAAATGCTGGAATGACACATAGGGTGATAAAAATGATGTGGTGGTGCGAATATAACCGTAGATGCTTTTAACTCGTATCCCACGGAAAAGTATATACGGTAATGTACACGACACCACATCATTTTGTCATGTTTGTGACTCCGTTTGTGTCACCCCAGCACGACTCATAAAACACAGATCTAAAAGAACACCGACCACATGACACTATATACTATTTTACTGTAAAACCCTCAATAATTTTTAAAAATGGCATCATATATACGACAAGTTACACTATAACACCATTTAACATGGGCCCACATGTACATCCATGAAATCAAAATAGAAAAAGTTAGGAATTTGATGTGTATAATATTTATCGAATCATTTTCACTTGAGTTCTGATAATCCGACTCACTTTTTTGTACGCTCTTTCTACACTTTCATCACAAAATCATTCAAAATCATAAAGATTTGTCTTTGTGTATCCCGAAACAAAAGATCTGTAATTTCTATAAGAGGAGCGTACAAAAAAGTGAGTAAGATTATCACGACTATTTCCACTTTAAACTAGTACATAATAATGCAATATTTTATTCGAAATTAGTTTGATTTTGATCCACACAAGTGGTGGCCCATCATTTAAATGAATTAGGCAAGCCCACGCGAGGGGTTAACTCAACACTAAAACTAGTGATAAGGATTTATCCCCTTTGACCTTGTGTTCGAAATTGGTTGGTCTCCTAACGTATTTTTATTGGATGTTGGGATTCGTGGCATATGACCAACGAGTCTAATCCCATCCCAAAGGGCGTTGGGGGAATACCCTGAGATAGCAAAATAGACTAGCCAATTAAGGACAATAATATGGTAAAATGGGCTCACAGGAATATTTGGAATGCCCTCTTTTATATTTTCAAATCGTTGACATACCTCACTTGACTTTGGTCTTCTCTGATTTTTATTCCCAAATCCAAGCTTCTTCAAATTCAGATGGGTAGAATTATAAGAATTTTCGAAGTCTTTTAGAAATTTATGAGCTATTGAGATAAGTAATAGTGACAGATAAAAAAAGTTTGCCACTCTTATCCCCCACAACTTTTTTTTTTCCACTCTTAGTTGCCCCCATGTGGGAAAAA
Organism: Akebia trifoliata; assembly: GCF_017979445.1. NCBI lineage: Eukaryota > Viridiplantae > Streptophyta > Magnoliopsida > Ranunculales > Lardizabalaceae > Akebia > Akebia trifoliata. The sequence goes on from NC_141383.1 coordinate 20,519,168, forward strand.
TCTTACCTCCACAATTTAGAGGTTGAGAACAAATAGATTGAAGATAAACTTGAACATATCGAATATATTTTATAAGAGATTGAAAATGACATATTTTGGAGGAGAAAATTGGTGATTTTCTGTTCTATGTTGAAGACGAAGGCATTTAGGTTATTCTTCATTAATATATAAGAGGAGATCGAGGTCTAGAGTCACTTCATTAGTTTTAAAACACAGGGATATCTCAAAGTTTCACAAAAAATAGTGAAAAGGATATTTATCCGATAGACCTAACTATTGCATTTTTATTTAAAAAACCCCCTTTGAGTTCTGATAACTCCAAGGGAACCTAACTTTGTGAAGTTTGTTACCCAACATACCTCACCTTGGAATCCAGTTCCACGTCATGAAATTCAAAATTTTGTGATTAATTTGTTACTTAACATACCTTGGGGTGGATTTTAACGACATCAATTTGTGGCATCCAAAAAAACATGATCTTATGGCTCAGGTTATAAAGGACAAAATTTAAAAAAATTTGAAAAAATATTAGAAAAAAAGTTAATTTTCATCGTTGAATTTTAATTTTAAATTTGGGAGTTCGGTATCCATCTATTTTCAACACCTAAAATCAAGCTCAAAAAGATTTTGTGTTTTTTTGTTTTAATGTTTTATTTTGAATATGAATTTTAGAAGGCTGTGGTATTGGATTTGCTAATTTGATAATTCATGAGAACCCAACGACCCTTAGTAAGATTTCACATCTTACTAATTAGTCATGCTAGTTTGATTCTTAAGGGTCTGCCCCGTAAATCTCTAATAATGAGCATATAGGCCAATTGATTTTTGCCACGTGGATATTTGATATAATTTCAGTGAACCCAATTCCATGAAATCATTGTTCAAAATTCTCAACGAGTTTCTGATACCGGTTTATTCTCAGACAGATCCCACATTAAAATAAGCTTCAAATGCCACGTGTCATCAAATCCGTGGCTGATGATGTGGTGTGTAGGCCCCACCAATTACATTTCTTTATAAGAACAGAACAAAAAACCAAACAATCCTCTCTCTCTCTCTCTCTCTCTCTCTCTGTTTTCTGCAACTCTTTCTGCTTCGATATCTCACTCATCTCTCTCTCTCTCTCTGTGACAACTCTAATTACTGCTAAAATGACAGACACGACAGACGATATTACAGAAGAAATTTCGTTCCAGAGCTTCGAAGATGACTGTAAGTTACTTGGAAATCTCCTTAACGACGTCCTTCAGCGAGAAGTTGGTCACCAATTCATGGAGAAGATCGAACGAAACAGGATTCTTGCTCAGGTTTCCCATACTTGTTCATATATTTCTCTGAAATCTATCCGAAACTAACACAGACGTATAGATTATATACTCTTCTGTTTAATTGCTCTGTTTTCGATTTTGTGTTCTGGGTATCGTTTATTTTCATCTGGATTGTCTCTATATGCGTTTAATCTGATATTTTGCGTGATGGATATTTATTTTTCTTTATTTTGGTTAGTTTTGATTGAAGATTTGTTGTGTTGGTCTATTGGGTATGTTAATCTGCTCTGTTACTCATTTGTTCTTTTAATCCTGTTCATTTTTGGTTCTGAGAATCGTTTTTATTCATCTGGATTGTCTTTCTCTGTGTTTAATCTGCTATTTTGCGTGATGGGTATTCGTTTTTCTTAATTTTTTTAGTTTTAATTGAAGATTTGTTGTGTTGGTCTATTGGGTTTGTTGTGTATTAATCTGCTTTGTTACGCACTTGTGCTTTTAATCCTGTACGTTTCAGGCTCTAAGGATGGTTCGTTTTTAAAAATAAAAATTATCTGGGATGCCTTTGTATGTGTTTAGTCTGCCATTTTAGGTTCTGGGTATTGGTTGTTTACTTGTTTTCTCCATTTTCTGGTCTTCTTTTATTGAAGATTTGTTGTCTTGGCCTATTGGGTACACACGCTTGTTAATCTGCTCTGTTACTCAATTGTTCTTTTTATCTGGTTCATTTCAGGTTCTGGGAATCGTTTGTTTTAATCTGGGTTGTCTTTCTATGTGTTTAATTCGCTAATTTAGGTTCTGAGCATTCGTTTTTTCTTCAGTTTTTGGTTTTCTTTTATTGAAGATTTGTTGTGTTGGCCTATTGGTGTGTCTGTGTCACGTGTTAATCTGCTCCGTTAGGCACTTGTTCATTTCAGATCCTGAAAATCTCTTATTTTCATCGGGGTTGTCTTTATACTTGTTCAATATGTTATTTTAGATTCTGGGTATTGGTTATTTTCTCCATTTTTTTTTCATAATTTTTCTTATGGAAGATTTGTTCCATTGGCTATTAGATGTCTTATGTTGAGCTGCTCTTTACATCCTTGTTCTTTTAATCCTGTTCATTTCATGTCCTATTAATCATTTATTTTAATCTGGGTTGTCTTTCTATGTGTTTAATATGCTAATTTAGGTTGTGGCTATTAGTTGTTTTCTCCAATTTTTGGTTTTCTTTTATTGAAGATTTATCGTGTTTGCCTTTTGGGTGTGTTTGTGAATGTGTCTAGAGTGCTTGTAATATGAGGATGGCTGGGATTGAGAACACAGCGGAACTACTCGAGAAGCAGTTGACATCGGAAATATCGAAGATGACACTAGAAGAAGCCTTGACACTTGCTAGAGCATTCAGCCATTATCTAAACCTCATGAGCATTGCCGAGACCCACCACCAGTAATTTGATTTTCCTTCATTGTTTGATCTCTTACAAGTCTTGCTTCTGTGATCGGCCATCTATTTTTACCTGCGAATTAACAAAAAATATAAATAATTAACTTTCATGAAACTCTTTGTTCATGCAGTGTACGTAAGGCACGCAACATGGCCCTTTTGTCGAGATCTTGTGATGACATATTTAATCAGTTGATACAGGGTGGAGTTTCCCCAGAGGATCTCTATAATACTGTGTGCAAGCAGGTCTTGTTGTGTTGCTGTTTTTCTTTCATCGTCTTTGTGAATATTTAAGTATGGTTGTAAAGGAATACTATAATATTCACTATGTTGATTGATTGTTTCCTCAGGAGGTTGAGATTGTTCTTACTGCACATCCCACACAGATAAACAGGCGTACCTTACAATACAAACACGTTAGAATTGCTGTAAGATGTTTGATTTTTTTTTTTTTTTTTTTGAATTTCTTCCATAGAAATGAATTTTCTACACTTAATTAGCAAAAAAAAATAAAAATTTCTACACTTGTGTTTATGGTTATTTCTGAACATGAATGAATATAACTTTTTTTTGTAGCATCTTCTGGACTATAATGATCGGTCCGATCTTAGCCATGAAGATAGAGAGATGTTGATTGAAGATCTGGTACTTTTAATTTACTGAAAATTATGGAAAACCTTGTCTATATTGTACATTCTGAGTAACCACACTTCGTTTGGTTTGGCAGGTTAGAGAGATAACTGCGATATGGCAGACAGATGAGCTGAGACGCCAGAAGCCCACACCAGTGGATGAAGCTAGGGCTGGTAAGAAACTTGATTTTAGATGACAGAACTTTCATGGTTTGGTTTCTCTTTAATAATGGATGTTTTTTCTTTCCTCCAAGGCTTGCACATTGTGGAGCAGTCCCTTTGGAGAGCAGTGCCTCATTATTTACGACGTGTCAGCAATGCTCTAAAGAAGGTTTGTGTCCTCAACTCCTAGTTTTCTATTTCTCCCAAACTATGTGATGCTTTAGGTTCTGTGGTCAGTCTTGCACTTTATTTGTTGTATTTGAGAACTGATCCCACCATTGCAAACTGGGTTCCTACGGGCTATGGGTACTAGGCCTGTCAGACTCACTTGTCCCATTCTGGATTCTTTGACATTCATTTCATCCATTCTTAGATCTTTATGGTTTTCTCATACTTTTCATTGCCCTTTGCTCCGTCAGCATACTGGAAGTCCGCTTCCATTGACTTGCACACCAATAAAGTTTGGGTCTTGGATGGGAGGTGATAGGGATGGAAATCCCAGTGTAACGGCAAAGGTAAGACTAATACCATTGATCACCTTTTAAATTATGCTCCTTAATTCTATAACTATAAACTAGTATGTGGTTCAAGGTGGAGTTGAATAAAGAAATAGGATATGCAATGCTGACCCCAATAGATACTAGATAGGCTATTAGATAGAAAAGAAGGCCAATTTGATTGCCCAACTCCTTCTATCTTGGAGGGTTAACATTCACACACACACACATGTATGTATGTATATAGGGTGAGGATTGGGGGACACCTATTTGTAACAGCTTTTTTTAGACCACCACCCCGGACAAGGGGCGGACCCAGAGAATTTCACTTGTGGGGTTCAAACTAATAATATGAAGGTGAAATTAGAAAAATTATACATAATAAGAGGATTTTAGAAAATTGACTTTCCATACAAAATAAGGGGATTTAGAAGAAAATTCTTAAAAAAAAGAGAAATTATGGTTTCTTGACTTTTTGCAACTCAAACTCTCAAAGTGAAGAAGTGGAGAAGACGAACTGAGTATAAACCCTAACAATTAGTCCCATGCCATTTTGACCAAAATAACCTTTATTTTGAAAAAAAAAATCCCTAAAATTGCCGAGTAAAAGTGACTTGACTTTGTGATTTTTAAAATTAAGATTTGTTGGTGAAAGATTTTTTTCCCCAAGTCTTGTCTATAAAAAAAGTAAGTCTAACCTTACTTGGTATGATTTCAAATCTTAATAAGGGTCGTTGAGCTCATCTTGTGGCATCAAAAACATGATTTGATGCCATAGTGGTGAGGTGGACAAAATTCTATGAACTTTAAAATAAAAAATTAAAAAAGGTTAGTTCACCCTTAATTAATTAATTAATTTTAAATTTGGGAGTTCAATAAACATCCATTCTAAAAACCTTGGATCAAGTTGGATTTGCGTTTTTCCATGAACTAGAGAGCTGTTGTGTTGGTTTGCCAATTTGGTAATTCATTGAGCTCAACAATCCTAGTAAGATTTGAAATCTTACTAAGTTAGTAAGGAAAGTGATTTCCTATGTAAAAATAGAGAGCTTCTATTGTCACACCAACTTTTACTAACAACACCTCAAGATGTGTGTTAACCCTTGGGTGATTTACATAGAATTGGGGTGTTGTTAGCAAAAGTTAATGTGGGAATGGAATCTCTCTAAAATATTTTGTGGCAACCACAAACCACCACATTAGTTCAGCCTGTGCAACTGTAAAAGATTATTTTATCCTAAGATTTTATGTATAAAAATATTGTGGGGGCCACACACACAATTGACAAGTAGTTCAGCAGCTTTAACCCTGATTTGTAATTGGGTGAAGTATATAAAAACAATTATTTTCTGAAAATTGTGGGGGCCATGGCCCTCCCTTGTCTCTACATAATTCCGTCCCTGTCCCAGACGCTGTCCATTTTCAATGTTTTTTACAACACCGTCAGATGCCATAGGATCTTGTAAAATGGATGGCGTCCAAGCAATGTAATAAACATTGTAGCAAATACTTGTTTCCGATCCACCGACCACACACACACACACACTCATATCTACCTATATATATATATATATATATATATATTCAGCTATTTGATTTTCATGTCTTAATCGTTGTGCTTTCACTATTGCAGGTTACAAGAGATGTCTCTCTTTTATCACGGTGGATGGCGATTGATCTCTACATTCGGGAAGTTGACAGCCTTAGATTTGAGCTCTCTATGAGTAGGTGCAGTAATAGTATGTCAAGACTTGCGCATGAGATTCTACAAAAAGGTTTGCACATCCAAGCATCATACAAATTCTCATGGAATTTTTTTTTTTTTTTTGCACTAGCAGTTGTTATTTCTTACTCTCTACTTTATATCATTGTTTACTACAATATAACTTGAAGAAACCAAGGTTGCTAAGCCTCTCCAGGGACCAAAGGTGAGAGAATTACTGCCTAGGCCAGGACCCCAGTGGCTGAACCCAAAAGAAATCTGTTAATTGTTACTAAATAATTCTCAATTTTTAAAGATCAATTATTCCGATAGGAAATTTAAATATTTATGTGAGTGTAACATACATCATATAGCTATGCTTGTCCAAAAGATGCTGTGTAAAAGATCAAATTTATATTTCAACAATAAGAATTAACATCGCATAATCTTTACTATTATAATGAGAAAAGGTGGAGTAGAAGTCGTTCCACCAAAATTTGAGTGGCCATAAATACTTCCACTTTTATATTTAAATTTAATATAATCAAAGGTCATTTTGGTAAAAACAAAGAAAATTGCAATTTACAACTTTATACTCACATTGCTTGATTTTCAAAATTACAAAAGTTATCCTTTTTACCATGTAATATTCAAATATCCCTTAATCAATATTTTAAATTACAAAAGAAAAAAAATAAATAAAAATTGGATACATTGTGTTTGCACTTGCCACCTTCTAGTTCATATTTAACAGCACATGTTAAAACTGATATAAATTTAATTATATTTCATAAGATGGCTCATGGAAAATATGTATTAGAATACTAAACATGCTAACTAATTTCACGAGAAGTTTTAAACAAGTATCTAATCCAAGCTTACAATTATATGGATATGTAGTGTAGCAACACTCTATGTGCTTGCTGGTGTTTGTTGCCTGGTTGCTAACCGGTGCATCGACACTGTATTGCCCTGGCTTGAGTTTTTGCTTGGTGCAGTTGCTTTTATATGGATATGTAGTGTAGCAACACCCTATGTGCTTGTTCGTGTTTGTTGCCTGGTTGCTAACCTGGTGCATCGATACTGTATTGGCCTGGCTTGAGTTTTGCTTGGTGCAGTTGTTTTCATAAGTGATGATGAAATAAAGACCTCAAAAGATGACACTAAGTTCATTATCATCTCTAATATATATACTCCCCCCCTCCCAAGAAAAAAAGAAAAAGAATAGAATTTTTTTCCAAATTTTCAAGGTCTTTGATGTCAAAGACACAATCCAATGCTTCTTCACAAAAAAAGCTGTGAGAACAATATATTCGGCCTATACAATCAATTATGGTTCAAAACTAAATGTGTATTTCAGAAACAAAACTAAATTCCATGAATTATGGTTCAAAACTGAATGATTAGAATTCAAAGTACTTGTTAACAAACCCAATCCGAGGTAAGACGAAGCTGAACTTGTCAAACTAGACACGAGGAGAGTTTTTTAACCTGTAACTGGCTTTCTTTAATTGGCATACTTTCCTTTTCCTCATGAGAATAACACCTTGGGGGAGATTCATGTACACTTTCTTTTATGAAGTTTCATGAAGGACATCAATTTTCACATCTAATTGATAAAGATCCCAAGAACGATTTGTAAAGCTTAGATTGGCCATAGGTTTAAGAGCCTCATGGTTATCTATCCAATATGGGTAAATCCTTTAGCAACTAAACAAGCTTTTAATTTGTCAATGAACCTTCATGTTTATATGTCAAAGTAAACATTCACTTACACTCTATCATGTGCTATCCTTGTAATTCAATTGGATCCTTGCTGTGATGGTTCTCAAGAGTTGACATCTCTTCTACCATGTCACCTTTCCATTTTGGATTAGCTAGGGCAACTGCAAGTTTGTTGGGCACACAAAAAAAGGAAATCAAATGGTGTTATTGAAATGAAGGGGAGAGGGGGGGGGGGGGGGGGTGGAAGAGAGGGGAGAAAGAGAACGGGCACGGCTTGAGGGGTGAACCGGTTATATTATTCTCTCATTAATTATGTCCACGTCTACCGTTGATAGTAACCATTGGATTGAATGGCATCGAGGGTGGAGAATTTGAGTGAACATATGAGTCAATTTTCACAAGTCAGCAGATCTATTTTGTAAATTTGTACAACTTAAAAGATGATTTGTATTGTCACTTTAACAAGCTATCCAAAAGATCTTACAAAAGTGTCCTAGATGGTAATATTATCATGTGATTGTTATAAGGCCAATTTTAGAAAATATACAATAGAAAGATTATAGAGGGTTGGCTCGACTAGTGATTATTTTCTCAAGCAATAAGAACCCCTTGGCTCTAACTTGTGCCTTTAAAAGAAAGATACCTTCCCTTGTTATCTTTTTGGCACCTTTAATGCTTCTCAACTTGCTTGGTGGACGCTAGAGTATAAATGCTTGGAGTATCAACACTTGCAAGGACCATAAACAATAGAAGGAAGAGAAAAGGAACAAAATCTGAAGAGAACTCAAATGGAATTGTGTTCACCTGTGGGCCTTTATTTGTTATGCAGACATCTAATTGAATTATTGGAGTTGAATTATACATATGTTGGCATTATCACATAAAACAAGTGTTCTCATTAAGTTTTTGAACTTTGTTAACGTTTGGATTTTCAGAGGATTTAGTGGAATAAGTTCTTCAATTTTTTGTAAAATCTTCATTAAAAAAAACATTATATGTTGTCGATTAAACTTGTCAAGTTGCTTTGCAAATTTCTCTGCAGAAACTGCGTCAGAAGAAAAACATGAGGGTTGGACTCAGACACTAAACAGAAGTCAGCTAAAGCCTTTCATGCCAACCCAACTTCCACTTGGTGCAGATTTGCCCTCTTGCACAGGTATGTTATTTAAATTTTGAGGGGTTTTGTTAACATTTGCCCTTAGGGCATACGTTAAGCTGCATTAAATACACTTTGGAAAATGAATTTCCTACCAAAAATGGCCTCAAAAGATTTTTTTAACCAAAAATACCCTCAAATGCTTATTTCCAAGGTATATTTAATGCAAGCTTAACATGTGCCCTTAGGGCACATGTTAACAAGACCCAGTTTTGAATAAGGAATCTGGTGCTTTTCAGATTTATGTTGGTTCTGTTATGCTTTCAGCTGCCTATGTATCATAATGTTGTTATTTAGGGCGGAGGGTAATTTTAAGGATGGCATTGTTGTGTTAAAGAGACGACCAAAACAGTCCCTTAAATTGCCTGAATTGACAAAATTTCTTACTTTACTTTATTTTGACTCTTCTTTCGGGTTCAGATTTTCAAAAATGTTATAACTTGCAATCTGTAAGTTGGTTTGCGATACAAGTGGTATTATTCAAAAGGCCTCTCCAAAATCTTCACAATGATTTTATTCAAAAATGCATTTTCCTATTTTTCCTTTCTTAAGTTGATTATTTTACAACATTGATGTAGTAACTTCTAATATCACTGATGCTTCTCCTTATCCAAAAGAAAATTCAAATTTACAAATTGTTCGAATTCTTACTTGTCCTTTATCTGAATATATGTTGTTGTTTCATGAGGGTAGTGACCTACCGAATTTAGTTAAATTCCCTGATGGTTATACTTGCCTTAAGAAAAGAAAAAGAAGAAAAGAAATAAAAAAAGAGAACCCAATTTACAATCAATGTCAACTATAACACTACCTCTATGAGAGATTGTTATTTCTCTCTCATCTGGGAGCATTTACCATTAAACCAACGACAAACTGATTCTCTAGCAAACATATATACTTCCTGGTCATGATGCTTCTGAAATTTTTAGTTGTTTTCTTTATGTGAGATTTGGAGTTTCTCCTGTTATTGGTTAGGCATCCAAACCAAAGATTTTATGGACTGTTGATAACAATATGCAAAAAAAAATTCTCTGTGACCTTTTACTCCAAAATGCATTTTTTTATTTATTATATGAGAGATAATTTTGCTTTTTTTCATGATAAAATTGATGTGCGCCATTCATTCGTAGGCTCATTTTGCTGGTTGGATTTTTTTTTAAAATTTCATGTAGAATGCAAAGACGGAGAATCTCAATATCCCAGGCTAAACTTTCCTGGATCTGATTACATGGCATTGAATCGTCAGGTAGAACAAATTTTAGGAAAGGTTGAATTTGTGTGTGAAGATATATTTTGCCCAACATGTTACTTTTAGTTTCTACTATCACTTTATTATATTTAGTGTTATCTAACTCAAAGCCTTATCCCAAAAATTTGGGGATTATATTTAACATAAGGTTTATCTAATTTGTTGATCTAGGATGGTGATTCTGCGGAGAATTCTTGTAAAACATTCGGAAATGGAAATGTTGCTATGGGCAGCAAAGTCTTACCTTCTTCTAGCAATCTTCAGGCATCCGTCACATCAAAGTCAAATTCTTTGAGTTCTCCTCAACTCCTTTCTCAAAGGAAACTATCTGCAGAATCTCAGATAGGCAGGGCTAGCTTCCAAAAGCTTCTAGAGCCAAGCCTACCTCAACGCTCTGGAATCGCTCCTTACAGAATTGTTCTTGGTAATGTAAAAGAAAAGGTAAATCAAATGGTTTGGTTTTTTAGATTTTACATTTTTGTGGTTTGGGATAAGGAACCAATTTCACTTTTATCAAGGACAAGTCATTTTTTGGAGAGCTCTACCCATCAAAGACATGGTCTATGTCTGACATGTGCAATGTTTACATTCACGAACGCACACACACGTCTGAATGATGTTTATGTGTATAATATGTGTTTCCTATAATATGTTAACCAACCAACTACTCCAAAAGACCGATTGGTTGGAGAGGGGGAGAACTATGAATATAAGAAGGTCACGGGACTTAATTGGGGTATGACACACCTGAGAGGGGAAGAAAATATACACTCAATACTTTCCCTCACCCAAAAGGGTGGAAAGAATTGAACCCGTGACCTATACTAACCTAGCGCTCTGATATCATGTTAACCAACCAACTACTCCAAAAGATCAATATGTTGGAGAGGGGGAGAACTATGAATACAAGGGGGTCACGGGACTTAAATGGGGTATGACACATCCTAGAGTGGAGGAAAATATACACTCAACACAAGCTAAACATGCCATTTCAGCTTCAAATTATTATTATTATTATTATTATTTTTTGATGTTTTTGCAAGTTTTTGCCAATGTATATTTGTGTACTATGAAATTAGCTTATGAAGACTCAAAGACGGCTGGAGCTTCTCCTTGAGGATCTTCCTTGTGACCATGATCCTTTGGATTACTATGAAACATCGGACCAAGTTTTGGAACCCCTACTTCTATGTTACGAGTCCCTGGTATTTAAAAGGATTAATTTACTTTCCTTCTCTCCACCTTTAATGTATTGCCTATGTAATTCTATATTACTTGTTATCAATATTTGCAGCAATCATGTGGATCTGGTGTGCTTGCTGATGGGCGACTTGCAGACCTTATCCGAAGGGTTGCTACCTTTGGGATGGTATTAATGAAGCTTGATTTGCGTCAGGTTTGTTTGTTTTTTGTTTTTTGTAATTTTGAGCTGCAAATTAGGTTACATGGTCAATGTAGGTCTAATTTTTTTTTTTTTTACCATGTATTAGGAGTCTGGCAGACATGCTGAAACATTAGATGCAATTACTAGATACTTGGATATGGGTGTTTATAGTGAGTGGGATGAAGAAAAAAAGCTGGAATTTCTAACTAGAGAACTCAAAGGGAAGAGGCCACTAGTTCCTCCAACTATAGAGGTGAGTTGATTTTAGTATTATATTGACTTTGAACATGGAAGTTTAGACTTGTTTTTTGTAACAAATAAAATTTTTTATTGAAGATTCTTGTTCAGAAAGCATTGATTAGACACTTCAGTGGGGTTTTTTTTTTCCTTTTTGGTATTAATTTCTGTGGATTTATGTTATTTGCAGTATTCTTATCATTTGAGCGATGTCATTTCCATCATCTCATACTTTTGGATGCATATTCGAATACATCAGATGGAAGCATTTAATCTTCTTTCTCAACTAATATTACTAAATTCACTTATATGTCTTTGTCTAAAATCATTCAGTTGAGGTATGGAGCTTAGGCCCCGTTTGGATAGAGAGTAGAAAGTAGCTAGAAAGAAAAGTAATTTTGGGAGAAAGTACCTTTTAAAATGTAGAAAGTAGTTTCCTTTAGCTTTTTGAAAAGTTAGGGTTTTTACTTTTTAAAAGTAGTTTTCTAAAATGAATCCAAACTTACTTTTTAACTTTACTTTTTTAAGTGTACCCAAGTGGCTCTTAATCTCAATTGGAACCCTGTATGAGTTTGGTAACTCAGTGCTGATGGGATTTTAACCCAGGTCTCTGGTATCATCACGCAAAAAATTTACCAACTAAGCTAGATGGCCCCTGCTAACCTTGTGAGCTTTAGGAATGCATAAGATGTGAAATAAGGAACCATGGATGCTATTGTTCCATTTACAACTTAGTGAAGCCTTTACTAATTGCAGAACAGAGATCTTTTGCCTACGAACTTAGTTGTGTAGGCTTATTATAAGTAAGCACGAAATGATAATGAAGCATAATACTACTCATTTCCATTAAGGGGAAAAGGTTGAGTGAATTAGACCAAATAATATTAACCCGTAATGTAATTCCCTACTTGTTGTATGGATTTCTACTCTTTTCAGCAATTTACTATCATGATGTATGAGTCCCATCCCCTTTAAACAATTAATCCCATAGTTTTTCTCAGTGATGATTTTAGAGTCATTTTCTTTGATTTCTTTTACAAGAATTTTTTTGGTTGTAAATTCCTGTTTGCCCAATTTATTTCTCTACTCTCATTGGGCCTTTTCAGGTTGTTCCTGATGTGCAAGAGGTTTTGGACACCTTCCGTGTTGCTGCTGAACTAGGGACTGTTTCACTTGGTGCATATGTGATTTCCATGGCTTCCAATGTACGTATTACATCTTAATGCTGATTGTTGGTTTCATGAATGTGAACCATATAGTTGGTAAAAATTTGTAGTTTGGGCGGTCTCTCTGTTTCGTGGATATGCAATTGATTTGTTTTGCTTTTAGCCTTTTACTCTTTATCCTGTGAAATTAATGGTAGTGTTGGTTTCTCATTAAAATTGACAGGCGAGTGATGTCTTGGCTGTGGAGCTCTTACAGAAAGATGCTCGACTTGCTCTTAGTGGGGAGTTAGGGAGACCATGTCTTGGTGGATCGTAAGATTTTCACCCTATATTGCAAATGTGTCATACTTGATGAACTCTGGCTTTTCTTTTCTTTCTTCAAATTTGAAGATATAACATAAACGAAGAAATCTGCTATTGGTACCCCAACTTTTACTTATTACACCAGAATTAAAAATAAAGAAAATAAGTGAATGGTTGAGAATAATTAAAAGTTGGGGTGCCAATAGAAGCTCTCTTGTTTTTTTTGCTAGATTTCTATTTTTTGGGTGCCTAATCATAATTGTAAACAATTACTGAACTTGTTTGAACTGAGTGTTATAATGTTTTGTAACGTTATTATAATTTGAGCCAAACCTTTATAATTTAAGAAATTGGGGTGTAATAAGTAAAGGTTGGGGTGCCAATAGCAGCTCTCTAAAAGAATGTTGAAATAGTTTCTTTAAATAATGAGTTATCTAATCTATTATATCCATGCCAAGCTTTCTATTGTGTTTTATTGCACGCCTCTGAAAAACAAAAGAAATAGAAAGAGTGAAAAATATAAATTTGTCTTTTGCAAATTGTGCAACGTAGCCTACATGATGATACTTTTATCTAATAATTATTGTTGGTTATGTTGTTCTTCAAACAGATTACGAGTGGTCCCTCTATTTGAAACTGTGAAAGACTTGAGAGGAGCCGGTTCGGTGATCAGGAAGTTGTTATCCATCGATTGGTACCGAGAGCACGTCATAAAAAACCATAATGGACACCAAGAGGTATGTGTTACAATGAGCATAATAGAATAATGTTGTTGAGTCCCCATGAGATTTGTGGAACTTATAGTCATTGTGGACAGGTCATGGTTGGGTACTCTGATTCCGGTAAAGATGCCGGGCGCTTTACTGCAGCATGGGAACTGTATAAAGCCCAAGAGGATGTTGTGGCGGCCTGCAATGAGTACGGTATTAAAGTTACGCTGTTCCATGGACGTGGAGGGAGTATTGGTCGTGGTGGCGGACCCACATATCTTGGCATACAGTCCCAACCCCCCGGTTCTGTAATGGTAAGTCCATTTGTGCAGTTTTGTTACTTATATTGGGAAATTCTTCTTCCTGCTAACAATTGATCAAGAATATATATATATATATATATATATATATATATATATATGGGTTAGGTTCAAGGGCCATATGAGAAAACATATGTAAAAACTTTCGTTTTTAATAAAATTTTAAAATATGGGTTAGAAATTTTGGATTGAGCTGATTTTTTGTGAGGATGATCTCTATGATGGGAAGATCATCAAAAAAAAAAAAAAAATCAGCCCAATCTGAAACTTCTAACCCCATTAAAAGTGATTTAGAATGTGGACCGTCAATTTTTTACCAATTTTTATCACTAATTTGTAAATCACTTTTGATGGATTTAGAAGTTTCTGATTGAGCTGATTTTTTGTGAGGATGATCTTTTCATCATAGTGACCATCCTTGCAAAAAATCAGCTCAATCCAAAACCTCTAACTCTTATTTTGAAAAACGAAAGTTTTTTCATATGTTTTCTCATATGGCCCTTGAACCGCCCCCTATATATATATATATATGGGTCACGTTCAATGGCAAACTTTTTAGCAAACTTTTTGGCAAAACATTTTTCAAAACATGAGTTAGAAGTTTTGGAATGGGCTGGTTTTTGGTGAGGATGATCTCTACGGTGAGGAGATCATCATCACCAAAAATCAGCCCATTCCAAAACTTCTAACCCCATCAAAAACAGTTTACAAAAAATGGACGGTCCACGATTTCTCAACTTATAAACATGGGTTAGAAGTTTTGGAATGGGCTGATTTTTGGTGAGGATGATCTCCTCACCATAGAGATCATCCTCACCAAAAATCAGCCCATTCCAAAACTTCTAACTCATGTTTTGAAAAATGTTTTGCCAAAAAGTTAGCCATTGAACGCTACCCTATATATATATATATATATATATATATATATATATTTTTTTTTTTTTCCTTTTGAAAATGGCAATAATTTTCAGGATATTCGTTACAATAATTTTCAGAATTGGTAACAGGATACCCCATTTTCCAAAACATTTATTTATTTATTTTTATTTTTAATGCGATGAGGTGTCCCCACCACTTTTGTAAGTGGGACTAATGCTTGCATATACGCTCTGCCACCACAAACAGACGTATCTGGTAAAGTCATGAGTGGGGAGACTCGATCTCACGACTCTAGGGAGCACACTCATGTCACTGAACCATGTACCGCGGGTGGTGCATTTTCTGAAGAATTAATGTTGGACATGTGTATTTGGTCCTTTCCATATCAAATGCTAGCCTTCTATTCTGCTATTATTCACCAACTTATTATTTTCACGCATCCCTTATCTATATACAATTTTTTTATGGTACATAGCTAAGTGTAAATACCATCATCAACATCCCGACATTGGGGGGATCCTTTTTCGTCTTTCAACTCTAACTAGAGCTATATCTTCTATGAAGGCGCTATTTACATATTTTCTCACAACTTCAATCTACATTATTTTTAGCTCTCTTCCCACCTTTTTAGAGCATTCAACCTGAATCAAAGCACTCCTCATTGACGCCATTATCGGTCTTCTTCAATATCAACACTATAAAATTGACTCTAGGGATATGCATCGGTCTATTGGGTTTGATAGGGTCACTATGTCTGCCACCTATGTTGGCTAAGTTGCAATAAGTTAACAAGAACTTCCTCTATTTCTTATGTCCGACACTGATATTTGGTATTTATTTTGGACTGTTAGGGTACACTCCGGTCAACCGAACAAGGTGAGATGGTGCAGGCAAAGTTCGGGCTACCCCAGATGGCCGTGAGGCAGCTTGAGATCTATACAACAGCTGTGCTACTTGCAACTCTACGACCCCCACAACCCCCTAGAGAACAAAAGTGGCGGAATCTTATGGAGGAGATCTCCAAAGTCAGTTGCCAAAATTATCGGAATACCGTATATGAAGACCCAGAGTTCCTAGCCTACTTCCATGAGGCTACCCCACAAGCTGAGCTTGGCTTCCTCAACATAGGAAGCAGACCCGCACGAAGAAAGAGCTCAGTTGGAATCGGACATCTCCGTGCCATACCGTGGGTATTTGCATGGACCCAGACACGGTTCGTTCTTCCCGCTTGGCTCGGCGTAGGTGCCGGCCTCAAAGACGCATGTGAGAAGGGATATAAGGAGGACTTGCAAGCAATGTACAAAGAATGGCCTTTCTTTCAATCTACTATAGACCTTATAGAGATGGTTCTTGGGAAAGCTGACATCCCTATAGCTAAGCTTTACGATGAAGTACTTGTGTCAGAAGGCAGGAGGGAACTCGGGGAGGAACTAAGGAGGGAACTCATGGCAACAGAGAAGTTTGTATTGGTGGTTAGTGGACACGAGAAGCTCTCGGAGAATAATCGGAGCTTAAGGAGACTCATTGAGAGTAGACTCCCGTACTTGAATCCTATCAACATGTTACAAGTAGAGATACTGAGGAGGTTGAGACGTGATGACGATAATCTTAAACTTAGAGATGCATTACTTATCACAATCAATGGGATAGCTGCTGGCATGAGGAACACGGGTTGATTGACTACTAAAGAGCAGCTCATTATGGCGTGAAAGAGCCGAGTGTAGTGGTATTGTTTGGTTTTCTTATAAGAAATATGTGCAGATTTTATAGTGAACTATGGGGATTTTTGTCATGACAGGGATGTTTACATCATTAAGTAAAACTTATCTTGTGCTTTGCAGTTTGATAAAAAAGTATTCTATGGAAAGTTATGAGACTGAAATATGTTAGAGCTGAATAAGAACCAAATGATAGTAGGAAAAAGAGTGAAATTGCAACATTAACTCTTTCAGGAAGAGTAGGTCTAGTGTTCGAAACTCCACGAAGTTATGAATTTCTTGGGACCTCCCCACAGGGTCTGGTTGACCCTCCACTCAACCTGTTACATGTAGGACTTTCTGAGGGGGCGTTGCATGTGATCACAGGATTAGTCCCACCTGAAGGGTGGAGATAACTTACCCACAATATCATATATATATATATATATATATATATATATATATATATATATGGGTAGCGTTCAAGGGCAAACTTTTTAGCAAACTTTTTGGCAAAACATTTTTCAAAACATGGGTTAGAGGTTTTGGAATGGGCTGATTTTTGGTGAGGATGATCTCTACGGTGAGTAGATCATCCTCACCAAAAATCAGCCCATTCCAAAACTTCTAACCCATGTTTACCAGTTGAAAAATCGTGGACCGTCCATTTTTTGTAAACTGTTTTTGATGGGGTTAGAAGTTTTGGAATGGGCTGATTTTTGGTGATGATGATCTCCTCACCATAGAGATCATCCTCACCAAAAATCAGCCCATTCCAAAACCTCTAACTCATGTTTTGAAAAATGTTTTGCCAAAAAGTTTGCTAAAAAGTTGGCCATTGAACGCCCCCCTATATATATATATATAATAACATGGGATGGTTGTGCCCACTCTTTTTCCCTAAAACAAAGAAAGGTTGGGATTTAATCTCACTACGAATCTCGAGGAGTATAATGATATTTTTCTTATGCCTTTTTAAAAAATACCCGCCAACTTTATTGTCTTTTTTTTTTCTACCCCTTTTCAAGTGTTCTTGTTAAACGTTATATGTTGCATTTCCTCTTCCCTTCTTTTCTCATATATTTACTCCAACTTCATTGCCTTTCCTGTTTCTACCACAAATCGGTACGAAGTGAACCAGTTTGTACTATGGTTTGTACTGGGTTTGTAAAGTCAAGCAAACCACAAACCCAAACATGAAATTCGACGAATCCACTAATTTGGTTTGGCAAACCAAACATTTTTTTAATTAATTTTTATTTTTTTAATTATTTATATTTAAATTTAGATTATTTTACTAATTTATTTCTATTTAACTTTAAAAAATGTAATATTATAATTGTAATTATAATTGTAATTATAACTTGTACATTTGAATTATATATAGGTCCCGTTCAGCACCAAACATTTTAGCCAATCATTTTTGTCTTACATGGGTTAGAAGCATGGGCTGATTTTTGATGAGGATAATCTCTATGGTGAGGATGATCTCTTAAATCGTGGACCATCCATTTTTTGTAAACCATTTTTGATGGGGTTAGAAGTTTTGGAATGGGCTGATTTCATCACCAAAAATCAGCCCATTCCAAAACTTCTAACCCATGTTTTGAAAAATGTTTTACCAAACATTTTAACTCATGTTTTGAAAAATGTTTTGTCAAAATGTTTGGTGCTGAACATTTCCCTTATATATATGCACAAACAAACCGAACTAGGAAACCAAAGCCCTTAAAACACCCTGGAACAGAAGGAAAACGAAAAAAGAATAGTGCTAAAAAATCTTCACGTAAACCTGAAACACCCTGCTGTAGAGCTTTTTCGAAGAAAAATAAAATAAAAGTTGTATGTTTGTAATTAAGAAAATGACATGAATATTAACACCCATACCCTATATTTAATTCCATTGTTTAGTGTGTTAAAAAAGTTGGTGTGGCAACACAGGTTCTCAAAGAAGAGTTTAAAAAAAAAAAAAAAATGCAAAATGAAAATAAAGTATGAAGTTCAAGCATCCATTTTTTTCCTTTTATTTCTTAGCCCGAATGATAAATTTTGAAGGATACATAAACCACAAAATAACCTTATATGAACATGTGCCCAGCAAAGAAGGCTGAGGAGGAAAACCTTTTTTTTCACTTGCTAGTAGGGGTAGCATTCCTTACAGTACTACTCGGTGAAGAATCAAGAAGTTTCACCAGTCCAAATATTCAAAACCATACTACTTTGTTAAAAGAGAATGCATTAACAACTCTTACTCATTCAATGTTTACTTCGGTATTAAGAACACAAGCTACACCAAGATTTCAATTTTCTGAAGCTATATATTAATAAGAACAAGACAAACACACGTCTGCCAAGTTTTACACAGCCCCATAGGTAAATACAAAGTCGAGTGCATATCCACAAAGACTAGTGCATCCCAAGGCCATCTGTACAGACTACATACTATAGGAAATGACAGAACCAACACGGGACAATTAAGGATGCTTGAATGAAAACAAAGGTCCTAAGTTAGCTCTCTAAACTGCGGTCTGAATCTGATTGCTTTGGCATTTTCAACCCACCATTCATTCTTGCACGTGCTTCTGCAAACATCCTCTGCTGCTCTGCCAATGCTTCTTCTTCGGTCATTTCAGCTCTACTGCTCCACTTACCACCTTTTGGGGAGTCCTGCTTGGGACATTTGGAAAGATATGTGAGTAAACAGTCTTATGTACATGTACTCTCCAATTGTGAAAGAGCAGATGAGAATAAAGATGAAGAGTCAATTAAGAAGAATACCAATGTTTCGAGCTTATGTTGTTCATATGCGGCATAAACCTCCTCGATGTACTCTCCAAACCCAAGAACCTGATGTCATTTTAGCATTAGATCATTGCCAAAGGAAAGAACAAAGAAGGAAAATGCACTATATTGATAGAAAATCAAGCACTGGTTACATATGAATGATCTGAAGATCAATTACAATTTTTGTTTTTTGATTGATAGATCAATTACAAATTTAGGGAATCTCTCAACCCAAATTAGGGACACACTCACCTAACATTCTAAGAATCACTCAGCTGATTTGGGGAATTACTAGACATGTAAAGGAATCACTCACTCAATAGTCTTCCTTCAAGAAAGAGCAAAAGCTAAAGAAAGAAATCACCCTTCACTATCCCAAACATCCCTATGGTGCCTCTATTTATAGGCAACTCTGATGTCATGGTGCAAGGATAAAACAACAAAAAATTAACCCCTTACTCACTAGAACTTAAGGTTTCTCATCGTGACTTAATATATAAATTTAACTAAACGTGTTGGAACCCAATAACCACCAAACTTTGAAACCCAAACCCTTGACCCATTCTCGTAAGTGTGGGACATCCCTCTATGGGGGATGACTTTCCAAGTTCATTGAATATGGAGCTATGTTAGATTCCCTCCTAGGGGTGTTCAATCGTGTGTAGACACTCCATTTTGCATTCGCCTGATCTAATGATCCATCACCCGGCTGCTGTGGATTCTTAATGATGAGCGCCATATATGAGAAATGCATTTTCCCGATTTTCTCCAATCCTTTCCCACTTCTCATGATTCCATCTTACTCTTTCTTTGGTACACTCGATGTAGAAATTACGTACGCTTATGATCGCCACACTTTACACTTGATTTAGCAAGTACGTATGCTTAAATTAGCTACACATTTCGATAACCTAGAGACCTCATAACGCTAGAAAAATGTAACCTCAAGACTTAGAAATAATTGCATTGGAACACAAAGAAGCAACACGTCGAAATTTGTAAAAATGACGAAAATACCTTTCGTGGGTCCTACCCCTCCGAAATGTCTCAAAAAATGTATTTTTATTAGTCTCAGAATGTGATTTCAAATCTAATGAGACCCAAATCGATGAAAACGGAGATATTTACGAAGAATTGCAAAAATGATCAAAATGCCTCTTGACATTCGACATTTATAAACATCGATTTCTAGAAAAACATGACTGAAAATAAAATTTCCGACAATATTCATGCACATCGAGAAAATTTAAAGACCCACACTTAGGAGAACTAAAATCTACCAATTCTGAAATGATTAACCAATTGAAATTGAAAATCAATCTTAAAAATCAAATCGATCATCAAATTAAACCATCAATCGTTAATTTTAACCAATCAATGCAACTTTTAAATCTAACCAATCCTAATTAATCAACCAATCAAATTGAAAATTAAACTTCATAATTTTATATCAATGATCCAAACTTTGTAAGAAATTTACCACGACACGGTGAAAACGGATATTACAACATTATAACTCATGGTAGCTTCCAAAAATGGATGATGAAGTTAGAATTATTGACTTTGACAAGCTGAAATTGTTAACTTTGGCAATATGAAATTGTTGACAAATGAGTTAGAATTATTAACTTTGACAAGTTGAAATTGATGATTTTTTTAGATGATGTTGTTGGCTCTCTCCTATTATAAATAAAGGTATAGAGAAATTATAAGGAGAAGGAAAATTGGGAGAATAAAATTTCTTGTTTAAATTTTTTTTGTTTCAACTATTCAACCCCTCCATTAATCCCTCTCTTTCCCCACGTTTCCAAAGAATTCTCTCTCTTTCTCTCAGACTACCATCACTTCTCTCGACTTTAGATAGTAGCGATCATAAGAGATCTATTTTACTATGATCTCGTCCCACTTCGTGACCTCCTTTGAGGCACCACGTTGGGTTGTCTTTAAAGCAAACTTTGAAGAAATCCATAACAACCACTTTTTCTCTACCCATTTTGACACCCCTCAGGTGAGAATATAACTGTCCCTATTCTATACCCATTTTGATTTGTGGCCCCGTTGAAGTATAATTGCCATACTTGATTTTTTGTGACTCTTTCTCAACATTCAGGATGTTCTGTTCTCATCTGGGAAGTGTCACATAACAATTGCAATTAAGTTAGCATTCTCCAATACAAATAACAAAATTGAATACGAAGCGTGCATCGCCAGACTTGAAGTTGCTTTGAATCTGGGTATCACTGAAATTGAAGTATTCGGGGATTCATCGTTAGTTACATACCAATCATTAGAGGAATGGAAAACTTGGGATCAGAAATTGAAGTCTTATCACGAATATTTGCTAAACTTGGTTAGGAAGTTCAAAGCTATTCTATTCCAACATCTATCAAGGGAAGATAATAAATTTGCTTATGTTTTGGCCACTCTTTCGCCAATGATTCATCAACCTCCAAGTATGGAATTAAGACTTATCACTGTCGGAGTTAAAGACAAACCAACATATTGCTATCAGGTTGACATCATTGCTCGACTCCCTGAAAGAAAAAGTGGCTGCTATGGATTTCTTCAGAGTTAACATTGAAAGCAACACAACGTGGTGCCTCAAAGGAGGTCACGAGTTGGAACGAGATCGTGGGAGAATAGATTTCTTATGACCGTTACTATCTAAAGTTGAGAGAAGTGATGATAATCTGAGAGAGAGAAAATTCTTTGAAAACATGTGGGGAATGAGAGGGATTAATAGGTAAGCTGAATGGTTGAAACAAAAGTGATTTAAACAAGAAATTTTATTCTCCCAATTTTTCTTCTCCCTATAACTTCTCTACACCTCTATTTATAATAGGAGAGAACCAACAACCTTATCCCAAAAATTCAACAATTTCACTTTAATTTCAACTTGTCAAAGTTAATAATTCTAACTCATTTGTTAACAATTTCATATTGCCAAAGTCAACAATTTCACATTGTCAAAGTCAATAATTCTAATTTTAACAATCATTTTTGAAAGCTACCATGAGTTACTTGTCGTAATATCCATTTTCATTGTGTTGCGGTAAATTTCCAACATAATTTTCGTACAAAGTTTGGATCATTGATATAAAATAATGAAATTTAATTTCTAAATTGATTGATTGATTAATTGAGATTAGTTAAATTTAAAAGTTGCATTGATTGGTTAAAATTAACGATCGATAGTTTAATTTGATGGTCGATTTGATTTTTAATATTGATTTGTAAGATTGATTTTAAATTTCAATTGGTTAAGCATTTCAGGATTGGTAGATTTTGGTTCTTCTAAACATGGGATATTTAAATTTTCTCGATATGCGTGAATATTGTCGGAAATTTTATTTTCAGTCATATTTTTTTAGGAATTGATGTTTCTAAATGTTGAACATCAAGGAGTATTTTGGTCATTTTTCAATTCTTCGTAAATATCTCCATTTTCATCGATTTGGACCTCGTTAGAGTTGAAATCACATTCCAAGACTTATGAAAGTACTTTCAAGACATTTCGGAGGGGTCAGACCTACTAGAGGTATTTTCGTCATTTTGTCAATTTTTGCAAATTTTGACGTGTGACTTCTGTGTCTCAATGTGATTATTTCTAAGTCTTGAGGTCATATTTTTCTAGCGTTGTGAGGTCTCTAGGTTATCGAAATGTGTGACAAACCTAAGCATATGTACTTGTTAAATCAAGTGTAGAGTGTGGCGATCATAAGCATACGTAATTTTTGCATTGAGTGTACCAAAGAAAGAGTAAGATGAAAGCATGAGGACTGGGAAAGGATTGGAGAAAATAACTTTCATAAGCTTTCGACTTTTCGCATATTCGGTGCTCGTCATTAGGAATTCACTACAACCAGATGACGAATTATTGGATTAGGCGAATGCAAAATGAGGTGTCTACACCGTGTAACTCAAATCGGATTGAAACTGGGTTTCAAGTTAACCCAATACATGTTTGAACGAGTTCAAAACCTATTCGGTCCGATTCTGGTATGGGTTTTGGGTTAAATTGACTGATTACGTTTTTTATTATATAAATCTCCAAAAACTATTTTTAAAACACCCCCAACAATCCATCATTTTTCCTTTTCACTGTCCCACATGTCAAATTATGTCCATTTTTTGTTTAGCCGACCGCATTCAAGAGAAAGAACGAAACTTAGGTATGATGATGTCCTTATTGGGTGTCGCACATTATACGAAACCAGCCTTTCATTGGGCTTTCCCCCATGATTAAAGCCAATTGAATTGATTTCCACCGTTCAAGGGCATAAATCAAAGTCTCCAAGGTCCGTAAGAGACTGGCCGTTTGGATTGAGAGAAATGGAGAGATGATAAGAGAAAGGAACCATTTTTCTCTAAATTTATCTTGTTTGGGAAGTTAATTGAGGAGAGAAGAGAAGGTTAATGGAAAGAAATTGAGAGAAAGATGGAGAGAAAAATGCTCAATTGCCCCCCCCCCCCCGCCCCACACACACATAAATTGGAGAGAAAGTAGGAGAATAAGAACAAATTATTATCAAAATGACAAACATATCCTTTGATAATTTCAATAATTCTAGCCCACATAAAACCCAACCCAATTTGATTCTTACAACACAAACAAAGTTTTATAAAAGTTGGGTAGGATTTTATGTGTTATGAGAATAAAGTTGGGTTGGATTTTATGTGGACCGGAATTATTAAATTTTTTAAAGGGAATGTTTTGTCATTTTAATAATAATTTGTTCTCTTCTCTCCCAAAGTCTCTCCTATTTTATTATTATTATTATTATTATTATTATTATTTTTTGTGGGTTGGGGGGGGACAAAACTGAGCATTTTTCTCTCCATTAATCTTCTCTTCTCTCCTCACTTAACTTCCCAACCAAGAAAAATGGAAGAAAAGTGGTTCCTTTCTCTTCTCTCCATTTCTCCCAATCCAAACAAACTGAAATGAGGTTCTCTTATCTTCTCAACCCAAACAGACTGTTCAGAAGAATATATTCTTTCCATTCAAGTTTCTTCAAAGAGAAGTGGAGATGATTTATAAGACTCTCATTGCTCTTGCGCATAATGCTAACATAAAATGGTAATCTTCTTCTTGATAAGGTGATCGGTGACAACAATTTTGCCCAAGACTACAACCCTCATAAAGATAACAACTTTAGATGGAAACTCGATTTTCCAAATAAGTCTGGATGGAAAGGAGATATTGCCCCTAAATTGTATCTTTTGGTGGAATGATTTTACTAAGGAATTTATGCAAGGATTCCATCTGTATGGTTGCCAGCCCCCTTCATCAATGTTCACCATCATGTCTAGGATAATCTCCAAAAGCCTCCACAAATTTTCCATTTCCCAATTGTTAAAATTCAATGTTGGTGTATATCACAAGAATCAAAGCCATTCTCTATATGACATAACAGTCCCTCGCCTAATCACCATTTTCCTCTAAGATGGCACAATGGAAGGGAAGGAATTTTTCGAAATGGTACCATTCTTGAATTCTCCATAAATATTGGAGGTACCTCTTCAAAACACCCAAACTATAAGGACTAGGATGTCACGCTCCCATCCCCTCTTATAACCATTGTCCAAAACACCTCACATTCTTCTCCATCCTCCTTGTCTTCCAAAGGAATTCCCTATCAACCTTTCAAATCTTTTGGAGAAGCAGGCCAGCATGGAGAAAAGTGATACAAATTGGAAAGCTCCATAGGGGATCAGAGTAAATTTATGCCTTTTGAAAGGTATCCTCTCTTCCACAGGGTGAGACATATCTCAAAGGGTGACTTTGTATTTTCACCAGGAGAATGCCCCATTTATCAGGACTAGTTGGGGTGTCCACATTACTTCCCTAATCTTACTGTTGATACAACTATTGAGCTAGCCCTTTTTATGTATGGAAAAGGTTGCTTCTATTCAGTTTGAGATCTGTTGAACCCTTATAAAAAAAAAAGATCTGATGAACACCTGTGATGTGCATAGTGCACAAACAAGAAGCACCCCAATATATTTGCTGGAAAAACCAGGTCCTTGTGCTACCAAAGCTAGATGATTTTGATGAGTGTTTAGCTAAGGATTCGTAACAGTTATCCTAGAAGATTTGCTACTTTTTATATTCTATTAGATCAACTTTTAATGGAAAACTCTCCCATCAGCATCTCACAGGATTCCAAGGAGGCTTTAAGGTCTTAGGATATCTCACAACATGTCAGATCACATGCATCAAGAACACTAATTGTAATTACTAGAACTCTAATTCAAAGGTATGGAAGGTTGCTTTGGTACGATATGAATAATACATTCAAGAAAGAAGATCAATCGGATGAAAGGAATTAAACACACTGATATAAGCATGGGAAAAGGAAAGAAGATTCAAATATGGAAATTAGTATGTGGGATGCATCAGAACCTCTAAAGCCTTGATGACATGCTCAGGTGCGATTGTTCTTTTTTCCTCTTTACTACATACATCATTGGACTCTGAAGAAATGAGGTTGATAAACTCTGCAAAAACAAAAATGAAGGATTCAGAGTTTCTTCAGTACTATAGAAAACAAAAGGCCAAAGATTAGGTGATATTGGACACTAACAGGTGCTCAAAGGAATGTAAACAAATTAGAAATATAGAAAATTCCCAATTAGACATGTATGGATCAGCACTAATGCTAACGGCAGTTAAATAGACCACAAACAAAATATTTTTGTGCTTGTGACTTTTGTGCTTGTGACTGTTTGAAGACACCCAAATCTTTGGGATAAGGCTCTGTTTGAAGACAAGCCACAGTGCCATAAGAGGAATGTAGTTTTAATCTAGTTTACTAATAATTCTTGAAGAGAACTTCAATTGGCACCCCAACTTCTATGTATTTCACCCCAGTTGAAAAGAGAAAAAAAGAAGTATGGTGTGAGAATACTCTATTCCTTCAATTTAGAAGAGAACAACAATGGTCTCTCAATCTGTAGTTTTTTTTCCTCTCTTTTGTAGCGAGAAAATGAACAACCCAACATCAACATCAAAGACCAGATTAGGGTTGGTGGCACAAAGAAAATTCATACACCCACAATTAAACAATAGTGTAAGACTTCAGTCACTGAATTCCACTCAAAATTGGTATTGGATCCTCAATAATATTGGTTTCAGTTTTTGCTGTGTGAAATATGTTCTCTTTGACTTATCAAAACAAAATATGCTCTCTTTGATGGATTGTTGTGGGTAATGGCGTTTCTTTATTATTATTATATCTTTTTGAAACTTCTATTGAGGTGTTATGAGAGAATTCTGGTGTGGAAATGTTAATTATCATTTTAAATGATTGTTTTAATCATAAGGTGTGATAAAAAAATTCAATAATTGGGGATGTAATAAGTAAAAGTTTGGAGTGCCAACAGAAGTTCTCTTCTTGAATGAGCGAAGAACAATTAGAAATAGAAAAATAATGAAAAAAATAGAAGATTCTGTTTTTCATTTGTTATTGAGACATGATATCAGCAAACACTAAAATATTACTCTTTGTCCCCCTCACTAGAAGTTAGGTTTTCAATAGTGAAGAAAACATTTAATTAGAGTTCTTTAAGGCTTGGAAAACATAGCCCAGCTGGTTGACATGCTGCAATGCAACATTGAGGTTGTGGGTTTAAGTCCATCTTACTGATAAAAAAAAATAGTGAAGAGAACATTTTCCATTTGTACCAGTTTGAAATATATCGGTACACGACAAATCGTTCTGAAATTTAAAGTTACAAACAAAATTTTGTAACTTATTCTAGCGTTTCATTCTAAAATGTCAAAAATACTGGAATGTTTCAGCGAAAACAAGATGGAGCTTTGAACCTACTCATACTACACTCATATGATCACCCATCCATTTCTCTTTGGTAATAATATCTTGGTGTTCGTCTGAGGTGCCATTTGACCCAACATGGCAGTATATATAGTATGCTCTCCCAAAAGAAATCTCAAGTACTCAATGGTTCTGTCACTCAAGCAGTGTTTTACATATTAAGGAGTGTGCAACTAATGTAACATTATTATTCACATTTCCATGAAGAATATAGTTCTCTTTATGATTGGTTCTTAAATATCCGCACCAACATGTACCGGAACATTATTGATTTTCCACTCCATATGATTTTTACTGTTATTTTTTTATATTTATAAGTATTGATTATTGGATGTTTATGAACTTAGAAGTATTTTTTAGTGTTTGTTTTTATTATTTTCTAAAGTTTCAGTTAAAACTTCCTCAATGTTCTGGTCATTTCCACAAAAATTGCATCAATTTCCACATTAAAGCAAATATTTCTATGAAAACTATTCCATTTCTAGACTGACAGAAATACAGATCATAACTTATACCTTGACTAAGTCTTTCAATAATGTGTACAAATAATCAGCATCCTCCCAAGGAAAAAAAATAAAATAAGCGTAAGGCGCAATCAAGTTATCATGAATTCATAAAAGTTTAAAACCAATTACAAATCTATTTTTTTTATATAATAAAAATGCCATGTAAATATCAAACAATTACAAATCTATTTTTTTTATATAATAAAAATGCCATGTAAAACAAGCATTCTTTAGGAACTGAATAAAAAATATGTTTCGTTATAAGAGTTTTACAAATGGGTATGTAGTTTATCACTTTCTCACCTACGCAACACTCAACTAGAAGATCTTGAGCATCTCTAGCAACACGAACATCAGGCGGTAGCATCTCCTTAATGATCTTACACATAGTTGCTACAAAGTAGTAACAAATACATGTGAATTATATTTACCAACAAAACCTCAAGTAAAAAAACCAAATCAAACAAAATGGCACAATAGAAAGTTCCTCGTCTTTTAGTATTCGATTTGATGTGCCTCTAGTACAATTTCATAATGAAGTTAAAGCAATTTAGTAAAGCTACAAACATAATTTATCAGGCAATTAATCCAACCAATGCTTACAAACCCATTCCAAACCAACCAGTTGAACTAGTGAGCCAACAAATGAGTTCCATAAAAACTCCGAGTTGACATCAACTCAAGTTAGAGGTTTTTCCAACTAGACAGTCACCTCATTTACTCGTTCTAGAACCGATTCATCTGATTCTTTTAAAGCTAAGCAGTTTTTTGAAAACTCGATCAAGTCGATCCATTTAAATCAATTTTTAGATCTAAAATAAAATATTTTAAATGTTTGTGATCCATATAAAATGAAAATTTTGTGATTGCAGCATCTATTAATCAAGACTTAAACACACACCACCCACCCCCCGGATAAAAAAAAATTGCTTTTAAACATTTAGACTTATTTTTCAATTGATGTCGAAATCAGTTGAATGAAATTTGGGAGGCCTTGACTCTTGGGTCAGATCTGCCGAATCTTATGGACTCGGTGGGTATCGATCCGATCCCAAAGCTGGTCCTTAAAATCTTGGTTTAAACTATAGCTGAATTTGCCTAAAAAAATTAATCGGTTCCTTTCCTTCACAATTTCCAACTATCAATGCAATTTACCATCTAAAATTCACAAAAAATTACATTCAATTACAACATTCATAATGCCAAATCACCAAAGAAAACAAACCCTAATTTCCAAACAAATAAGAACAACCACAAAAAAAAAAAAAAAAATCTCACCTTTTGGTAGCGAAACGTCTTCTTTCGACTTCCCAACGATGTCCATTGGTTCCATATTCTTCGAAAAAACTACAATCCACAAGAACCCATCAACATAAAATCCACATAAATAAAGAGAAAAAAATCCGAAATTTATTGAAAATTTACCGACCAAATCATAAAAATCAGAGATTTCGGATCGGAAACAGAAGCCCCAATTGCATAAAAAATCAGAAAAATCAATGAAGGATCATATCTGAGAAAGATTTAAAAAGAGAGTCAAGAGGATGAGATCAAAGAGGATTAGGGCACAGAGAGGAAAGCGAATCGAGAGAGGGGGAGAACCATTTTGTGATTGAAATTACGAAATTGCCCTCGATAGTTTGTTGGTCACCTTTGGACTCGAGTATAGTAGCGTTAATTTCGAGGTTTTTTACTTTCTGGGAGAGAGGTTTTCTGGAGATGCAGTCCAGAACTCTTCTCTGGATTCAAGTGTTGTGGTGGCAATTTACACGTGGAAGTAGGAAGTGGAAAATAAAAAAGCAAGAGTTTAGAACTCCTAAAAGAATGGTAGGTTACAGATGACGTGGAAACAAAATAATCCACGTGGATGATTATGTCAGTATCGATCATTGAGATGTTCAACTTTTTTAATTGAGTCTTATAATATGAATCCCCCATGTGGCATACTCAATCAACTCCCTGATGTGGTGTGGTTCAGAACCATAGACTTCATGCCTCGAGATACACAACTGCACATCTCCATATACACAATTACATAGATTAATGGGGATGCATGGTTGTGTATCCCGAGGCACAAAGTCTATGGTTCTAGTACACTTCCAAGTTAGGGAGTCAATTGAGTATGCCACGACTCTTTTTAATTAGAAGGAAAATTCAGCATTGCATGGAAGAATTCTGGAGTGTAGATCCAGAAAACTTGGATAGCGTTAATAGGCCCATTTAGATATCAGAATGGGTCAGTCAAGGCCCAATACTTATATTGTAATTTTATTTATATCATATTATAACTACATCCATAAAATACATGGATAGGCTTGGTTTAGGATTTGAGGCCCAGTTCTGACTAACCCAACCATGAATATCAAGATTTTAGTGGGCCCAATTAAGTGTGCATAAATCATTTTTTAGAAGAGGACATCAAACATTTTTCTTAGAGTTGTGTCAGAGTAACATTAAAATGTACATCGATTCTCACATTACTGATGTGGAGGTGCACACATAACCATAGATGCATTTCACTTGTATCTCAATGAAAAACATTATGATTTCGCACATACACTATGTGAGAATCGATGTACGTCTTAATGGTACTTTGGCATTTTCCTTTTTCTTATGCAATGGGCTTACATTAAACTCGGATTCTTGTAGTGGTATCCCAAATTTGCTAAAGTCATCCTTACTCAAAGGAGAACTCACTACTCATGTAGGGATAAAAGATGAACGCTTGTTCATGGTGGACACATGTAATCTTGAGATACGATCCTGACATAATGCTAAAGATTCGATTCAACCAAAATTTTGAGAGAGCAAGATCCAAGTTGACCCCACCACTTGAGTTCAAAGTCATCTTGCATTTGGGAGTCTCCTCGACAATTGGGAGACATATTTACATAGAGGCGGCGACACCTGATTTTATGTAGTCGTAATCAATATTTTTCAAATAGCATATGCAGTGATGTGCGACCAGCACATACTATGCACATGTGTGATCCCACAATAGCATATGCAGTTGCATATCATACAATTTTTATTTTATTTTATTTATTTATTTTTGTGTTTTTATAGTTAAAATGAAAAAAAAAAAATAGTGAGAAATGATTAAAAAATACATTTTTTGTATTCCAAATTCACTATAATTAATTATATTTATAGGTTTAACAAGCATGTAAGAATGCATAGACTTGAAATTCTTCTTCGTGGATGATGAATTTCTTGATTCTTGAATATTATAGAATCCTTCAATCTTTTTTAATTGAAATCTTGATTCTGGCTATTTGTGCTTGATGTAGGTGATTTGAGGAATAAAATATGTAGAAAATATAATTAGATTGTTTAAGGGAAAAAAAAAAAAAAATAGAAGTTAGAAGGGAACTAAAATGAGAGTAAAACTAAATAGAAATATGTTAAGAGTGTTATAAGAATGGGTGATGGATACTAATGAGGTATCTATAATATAAAAAAAAAAGTTAATTTTTATTCAACAATCAAATTCCGATCATTGAGAAGATATGCCATGGCATATTGCATATCCCATTACATATTGTCGTATGCAATTGCATGTGCCATGCCATATACAATTGCATATGCCATGATGGCATATCCGTTTGTGCGATCATATATGACAACACTAGTTGTGATGATTTAAGTACGTAGTTGTACAAAGGACAATGTGTGGTTATAATAGTAAGAAAATTGCACATGCGCATATAGCAGGCAAGGGCGGAGCTAGTAAGGATTGCAGTGGGGGCACTTGCCCCCGACAGAACGTTGAGATACCCTTTATTTTCAACTAATTACATATCTTATTTGCCACCAATCCCTTGTCTACCTCCCCATTTGCCCCACTCCTTTTCAATTTTTTGAAGATGAAATTGCCTCTTGACTTGGCCTTCGCTCATAGACTAATCGAAAATGACCTTAATATCATTTTCTTCAAACTTCTAACAAAAAATCTCCGAATTTTCCCCCCAAAACTATTCATCTTCAAGTGTACCATTCACTATAGTTTGCCCCCACAACAAAAAAACCCTAGCAATCCATTACACGAGAAAATTACCTTTTACGTACGTACTCTAATAATTTGTTACGATAATGAAAGTGCCCGATAAAAGTTGTGCCTCATTAGATAAATTATTAGCCTGACCTCAAAGCATGAGCTTTGAATGAGTTAACTCATCCCAATAACTAAATGGGCCTACTAACACAACCCAAACTGGTCCATGATGGACCAGGGCTCGCCAAAATTAGGCCCAATTACAGACCTAAGTGGAACCTAATTTGATGCAAGCCTTCTCATCAAACTTATGATAAGTGTCAAAACCTAACAGTAACACGTCATTAAAAGTATAAATTTACTGTTTTGTATCAAGTTCGATGTCCTCTTGTGAATTATTTATCACCTACTGAATTGGACCATAACTCTACTTACATAATTATTAATTTGATAATTTATTATTCTTTGATCTTAAGCCATGAATTTTATTGTTTTTTGGTAACATATACGTGGTCGGGATGTCTATTTGATTAGAATCAAGTCTTTTGAATTGAGAATCAAAATTAATAGAAGCCAATTGGAATCAAAAGAATCGAAAATGTTTAATGAGCAAAAATTTATTGTTCCGAGTCTAATTCCATTATTTGAAAATCGGAATTAAAACCAATAAAAACCAGAATCGATAAAACTTAGGATTTCGATTTCAATTTCACAGTGTATTTATTGCACGTTAACAAAATCCTTTTTAAATAAAGTCTACTAGAAATAGCAGGTTCCATTTAGGACTGACAACATATCGGTTTGGTATTGGATCAATGCCACTCCGATCCGAACGGATTAATGAATATGTAAACTGAATCCGATTCATTTCATTTCATTTCCTCTTTAATCCAAAATCGATCCAGTCCGATCAGAACACATGCTTTATTTTCAAATTATCAATGATAAAAAATTTTAAAAATATAAAATTTTACAAAATCTATTTTTCCTACTACAAACATAGAGGGAAATAAAAAATACTAAAACATTTTATCTATATGCATTTATATGAAATTAAGTAAATAAAAAAAAAAAAAAATTATTGAAAT
Organism: Akebia trifoliata; assembly: GCF_017979445.1. Lineage (NCBI taxonomy): Eukaryota > Viridiplantae > Streptophyta > Magnoliopsida > Ranunculales > Lardizabalaceae > Akebia > Akebia trifoliata. The sequence goes on from NC_141383.1 coordinate 20,551,891, forward strand.
AGGTTTGGATCTGATTTTTTCAAATAGGATTAAGGTAGATCTGAATCCGATCCAAAAATTTAATTTTTCATGTTTTTTTGGATTGGACCGGTTCTAATGTATTTTCATAAGCAATTCATCAAATTATATACTAAATGAGAAGAGCGAATTATCTTCCGCATTAATAAGAGATCTGTTATTGCCGCACCAACTTTTGCTAACACCACCCGACATGTGCAATTCTCATATATAAGAATTGGTGTGGCAATATCAACTCTCACAGTAGAAGACCCAAAGTCTAATACGATGTTCCGTTGCTATAAAATAGGATAGTATCTACGTGACACGTGGCAGTCTGCTAGCCATTCGCATGATTTTGTTCTATACAGATAACTACCACCACGTGGAAAGTCAAGATCCATTCCTTCTTAGCCGCCAGTTGAAGTCAAAGTCAAGGTTGGCGTCAGTCAAACAAAAGTTTTCCAGAAAGGCAAAAAGATTGCCCTCAATCAATCGGGTCACCCAAGATCCGATCCAATATCATATATGCACCTATGTATGCATATCTTATAGACTAAATTTCCATAAAATGTCATTCTTGATAGGTTCATAGATCGGATCGGGTCTAGATCTATCAAGTACTAATCTGGATCCTATATATTTTGAATCTAACGGTATTAGATGTATTGGGATCTTAAAATATTCCATCATTGATAGACAAAAAATCTCCACCATTCAATAAGTCTTAGACCGACCCTGATCCGATCCAAACTCCAAATCAAGGGTATTTTCGTCATTTAGATTAGTTCCTAAGAGATCAAATCTCACTATATAAACCAAGTGATGAAAAAGGAAATGTTGGGGGCAAGAAGATGGGGGAAGAAGTGAAGCTAATTGGAGCTTGGCCCAGCCCATTTAGTTTCAGAGTTGAATGGGCTTTGAAACTGAAGGGCATAAGCTATGAGTTTATTAGGGAAGATCTTAAAAACAAAAGCCCATTGCTTCTACACTATAATCCGGTTTATAAGAAGATTCCGGTGCTTGTGCACGGCGGCAGACCGATCGTAGAATCCAACATTATCATAGAGTACATCGACGAAACATGGCCTGCAAACCCACTGATGCCACACGATGCTTACGAGCGGGCCAAAGCTCGATTTTGGGCTAAATTTGGAGATGAAAAGGTTAGTTTTGGAAATTTTGTATTATTTATTAAATAAGGTTTATATCCCTAGTTTTAAAATTCACTGAGTTGACTCAATGGAACTGACTCATCATGTTAACTCGGTTAAGTTGAGCTCGAAAATGCACTAAGCCGGGTCAAAACTCAAGTGGGTTATTTGGTTATAACAATATTTTTATAGAGAACAAAAAATAAATATCATTATTTATTTTTAAAAATTAAAAAACATTTTAAAATTATTATGAATTTAATTTGTTTGAGTTGACTCATGAGTCATCAATGTGATTTGACTTGGAGGACATTTGATTCGAGTTGAGTTTTTGAGTTTATAAGTTTCAAGCTGTTTGAAAATATGATTTGTGGTAGCGCTGTCAATGGATAGGTATCCGATCGGATGGTGCTACATCTGAATTCGAATCTGAAAAAAAATAGTGATATTCGAATCCTATCGGATATCACTAATCAAGATTAGAATTCGAATTTGAAAAGTATATCAAACATCCAATAATATCCGATCTTATAAAAATCCTACAAAAATTAGATTCGATCTCTACCATTATCTTCAATCTGTAAAAATTCCAATCGATTTTCCTATTTTGATTTGAGGTTGAAGCCAATGGATTTTTAAAGAAAAAAAAATGGGATTTTACTTTGAGAGAGAGATGAAGTATTTACCTGGAATCATGGATGTTCGTTGGCTGAAGAAGATGGTGATTATGGAACTCGTATAGAAGAAAAAAAAAGGGTTCTGCTTTGATTGAGAGAGAGAGAGAGAGAGAGAGAGATTTAAAAGTTAAATTTTGTTGTGCTAACACAAATACACAAGACAATATATATATAGATAGATAGATAGATAAGTTTTGTTGTATAACATGAATATATAACATATATATTTAAATCAATATTATTGAATTAAATTTCGCAACATTTGAATTCATATATAAAACTCATTCAAATCTTAAAATAACATCCGAATTCAAATTCGATATCTGAAAAATTCGAATAATATCTGATTTTTTGAATCGAGTTCAAATTTGGATTTTCGAATATCCATTGACAGGCCTAATCCGTGGCATAAGAGGCATGGAATTCTAGAGAATTTCGTTTTCCCATCTCGCTTCAAAATTTCGATAGAACCCTCTTCTTTGAATTACATGTGGAATTTCTAATTAAGAGGTATCCTAGATATAAACTAAAAAGAAGGGGTGTAAAATCCTAGCCTAGGGTCTGTCAATGGGCTGCACCTGTCCTAATCGGGCCTTAAAATCCTAGCCTGAGAGTGGCCCTTCTAGGTCAAGCATGTTCCAGGCCGATCTTCACCCCAGCCCACAAATTTTATATTTAAATAGGGACCGACTAGTTGCACACCACTAATTTTTTGTTTGCACACCACCCTAAAAAATCCTTTTATCTTCTTTTTTATTTTTAAAATTTTTATAATCTCTATTTTAACCGACTGGTTGCACTCCAATACATAACCTTTTAGGGTTTAACTTTTATTTTTTACTTGTAACTTTGTATTTTTTGCTTGTACATTACTTAATTTGCTCGTGCTTTGTGATTGATTTTGCTCATGTTCTCTTCAGCTCTAACTTAAGGTACCGATTTTCTAATATTTTTTTAGAAATTAAACATGGTTGCACTCTATCACTTAGAAATTTTGTAAACATGGTTCCGAAATGACAAAGTATTTTTGCAAAAATTACAAAATCAATAATAATTTCTATGGGCATAGTTGAGGAAGGAGTTAAAAAAAAAAAAGGAGTGCAACACTTTTTTTAAAATTATTTTTGGAGTGTAATCATCCAAATGGACTGCATAGGAGAATTTTTAAGTGATGGAGTGCAATTGATAATGGGTGGTTTGCAACTAGTCGGCCCCTTTAAATATATGTTTAGGTTATAAAATATACAAGTAAGGCTGGTCCAATATCCACCGGACTATGTTCTCAAGTTCGATACCTAAATGGGCTGAGCTGGTTCATATCGGGTCATGACGAAACCCAGGCCATTGACAACCCTGGTCTCAAAACATTTTATAGAACTACCAACTAAAATTCATCATCATCATCATCATCATTGTCGTCCTCGTCTAAGTCCTAATTCAAAGATTTTGGATTCGCTAAATGTATCCTATTCTTCCATTCAAGTATGTCCAAAGTCATGTCATTTGTTTTCGAACCTTTATAAAATAGCTAATTAGAATTATTATTTTTATAGTGCATTGCAATATGGAAGTTCTTTAGCACGATTGGGGAAGACCAAGAGAAAGCCAAAGAAGAAACCATGGAAGCTCTAAGAATCCTTGAAGAACAAGGCCTCGGCGAGAGGAAGTTTTTTGGGGGAGACACAATAGGGTTCGCGGACATTATCTTGGGATGGATTGCTCATATGTTGGGCATGGTCGAAGAGATTGTAGGAGTTAAGCTAGTTGAACCACATAGCTTCCCTCGATTGCATGCATGGATCGAAAATTTTGTTGAGGATCCTATAATTAAAGCAAACCTCACCCCTCACGACGAGGTATTAGCTTATTACAAGAGATGGAGAGAGAATCATCTTGCATCATCTCCTCATAGTCACTAGCATTTGTTGTATTAGATTCGATGAAGTATTTGAGAATGGGAACCCTTTCTCATAAATAAAATTTTACGTATCTTAATCAAGTAATGCAATATAACACCATAAAACGATGAAATTAATGTTATTTTTTTGCGTTTGTTCGCAAAATACCAATTAAGTGAGATCTAAATATTTGGGACAATAAGGTTTATTCGAATTTGTAATTATTTGGTCCAAAGGCGATTTCATCTTTGAATGATTTATATATATATATATATGGGTAGCGTTCAATGGCAAACTTTTTGACAAAACATGAGTTAGAAGTTTTGGAATGGGCTGATTTTTGGTGATGATGATCTTCTCACCGTAGAGATCATCCTCACCAAAAATCAGTCCATTCCAAAACTTCTAACTCATGTTTTGAAAAATGTTTTGCCATTGAACGGGATCTTATATATATATATGGGAGCGGTTCGGCAGCCCTAAAGTTTGCCAAGTTTGGTGCCAAACATTTTTTGTAAATCACTTTTGATAGGGTTAGAAGTTTTGGAATAGGCTGATTTTTTGTGAGGATGATCTCTACAGTGAAGAGATCATCCTTACAAAAAATCAGCTCATTTTGAAACTTCTAACCCTAGTTTACAAGTTGAAGAACGTGGACCGTCCAATTTTTGTAAATCACTTTTGATGCGGTTAGAAGTTTTGGAATAGGCTGATTTTTGGTGAGGATGATCATCCTCACAAAAAATCAGCTCATTCCAAAGCTTCTAACCCATATTTTGAAAAATGTTTGGCACCAAACTTGACAAACTTTAGGGCTGCTAAACCGTCCCATATATATATAGCCAAACTTGTTTTGGATTTCCACAAGGGATACTTCCAGTATTTTAAGAGGTGAGGATGATCTCCTCATCATAGAGATCATCCTCACAAAAAAATCAGCTCATTCCAAAGCTTCTAACCCATATTTTGAAAAATGTTTGGCACCAAACTTGACAAACTTTAGGGCTGCTAAACCGTCCCATATATATATATATATGGGTCCCGTTCGCCACCCTTAGTTTTACCACACACTTTAACAAATGCGTTTTGTCTTACATGGGTTAGAAGTTTCGGAATGAGCTGATTTTTGGTGAGGATGATCTCTATGGTGAGGAGATCATCCTCACCAAAAATCAGCTCATTCCAAAACTTCTAACCCCATCAAAATTGATTTACAAAAAATGGACGGTCCACGATTTTTCAACGTGTGAACATGGGGCTAAACATTTCGGAATGGGCTGATTTTTGGGGAGGATGATCTTCTAATCATAGAGATCATCCTCACCAAAAATCAGCTCATTCCAAAACTTCTAACCCATGTAGGACAAAAAACGTTTGTTAAAGTGTGTGGTAAAACTTAGGGTGCTGAACATTTCCCTATATATATATATATATATATATATATATATATATATATATATATATATATATATATATATATATATATATATATAGGGAAATGTTCAGCACCCTAAGTTTTACCACACACTTTAACAAACGTTTTTTGTCCTACATGGGTTAGAAGTTTTGGAATGAGCTGATTTTTGGTGAGGATGATCTCTATGATTAGAAGATCATCCTCCCCAAAAATCAGCCCATTCCGAAATGTTTAGCCCCATGTTCACACGTTGAAAAATCGTGGACCGTCCATTTTTTGTAAATCAATTTTGATGGGGTTAGAAGTTTTGGAATGAGCTGATTTTTGGTGAGGATGATCTCCTCACCATAGAGATCATCCTCACCAAAAATCAGCTCATTCCGAAACTTCTAACCCATGTAAGACAAAACGCGTTTGTTAAAGTGTGTGGTAAAACTAAGGGTGGCGAACGGGACCCATATATATATATATATATATATATATATATATATATATATATAGCCAAACTTGTTTTGGATTTCCACAACGGATACTTCCAGTATTTTAAGAGGAAGAGTGATCGAGAGATAGTAACCCCATTTTTTCACGAAAGTAGTGAAAATATCTCATCATTATCCATCAATTTAGGCAATATTACTTAATGATGTAAATCCTATGTTTCTTCTTTGTTTTGTTTTGAGCTTGTATATTGCTAAATATAGGGATTTGTGCTCATAAAAACTCTTGTAATCTTCTCATTACCAAACCTATAAACAAATCATAATATATATATGGGTAAGGTTCAACAACCAACGTTAGGGAGCCAATTTTGTCTTATGTGACTTAAAAGTTTTGGATTGAGTTGATTTTTTTTTAAGCCTATCTCCTCATCATAATAATTATCCTTACAAAAAATCAACCCAATGGAAAACTTCTAAGTTGATCAAAAAAGATTTACAACTTTTTGGTAAAAAATTGATGGTCCACATTCTAAAACACTTTTGATGGGGTTAGAAGGTTGTGATTGGACTGATTTTTTGTGAGGATTAACTCTATGGTGAGGAGATAATCCTGACAAAATATTAGACCATTCTGAAACTTCTACCACCATCAAAAGTGGTTTACAAATTAATAGGAATAAATTGACGGTCCACAATTCTAAACCATTTTGGATGGGTTAGAAGTTTTAGATTGAACTGATTTTTTTTTTTGAGGAATATCTCCTCAGAATAAAGATCACCCTCACAAAAAATCAGCCTATTCAAAAACTTTTAAACCATATAGTACAAAGGCGTTGGCTGTCGAAGAGGACCCTATATACATGGGCAAGGATTGTCAGCCCACAAAAAACATCCACGCTTTTTGTCTTATATGAATTAGAAGTTTCGGAATGGGTTGATTTCCTCTTTTAAGTTTAAACCCCATCAAAAGTGGTTTACAAAAAAAATGAACGGTCCATGATTCTTCAACTTGTAGATTCAGTTAAGAAGTTCTGGAATGGACTGATTTTTGTTGAGGATGATCTCTTCACCATAGAGATAATTCTCACAAAACATCAGCTCATTATGGAACTTCTAACCCATATATGACAAAAAGCGTGGGATTTTGATAGTCTGTTGATCCTAATCCTACCCCTATATACATAGGGAGTGGATCCTCTGTAGAGCGTCTTCCCTGTAGTACGCTATAATGCCTTTTAATTAGTAGAGGTTGACATATTGAAAACAAAAGTAGACTAGTATGGATTACGTCATAGATCAGATTTGAAAAAAAAAGAAGAATTATTTTGAGTTGGATGAGGCATTGAAAATGGACAGTCCATGACCTCCAATTTTTTAACGAAACAGATTTTGTAGATATGTAACGTGTTTATCTTCCAATCGTTAAAAGAAACTACTGGGTATTACACGGAAAACGCACTACAGAGGATCCACTCCCACATAAATATGATGCTAGCTTTTGCCTACACATGAATGGAATAAGTGGCCCATTATAATTATATTAGATCATAATGCTAACTATTGGATCACCTTTAGAGTGAGCCCTTTTACACAATTTACATTACTAAATCATAAAAAAAAGAAGGATTGCAACACATATGCATCCAAAAGCATATAACATCAAACCTTAAGCCACCTTCCTTAAACCATAAGCTACTTCTGAAATCTAAGGAGGAGGCAGTGGCACCGATCGGCATGGATAATCCTCTGAGCATCTTCTTCGGTGTGGGTTCCGACAGGTTGGGCGATAGTCATAGCTTAAAAGATCAGTATTGTCCTTGTCTTCGTCGACATTCGTTTCTATATGACATTATACAAAGACGATTTAGAATTAGAACAATAGCGAGCATTAATTAAACAAAAACAAGCTTATATTACACCAATTTTTAAACTATCGAATACTGAAATTAAATATAGATAATTATTTATTTCTTTAATGCCTATATCATCTTTTCAATTATTTGTTGGGTCGATATGAATTTTCATTTAAACGAGGAAAGCTCTTGAAGCTCGCTCTTCTCACACAAGTTGAAGCTTATAAAGTTCACCTTCTCTTTGTTAGGAGGCACCCTTTCTCCTGAGGCTATTTTTTTTCGTAATTTGGTGTGTGATATATAATTTTAGTAATTTGAATATTGTAAAGAGAAAATTCCCAAAACATGCACAACTTTTGTTAAAATTCCAATTTGAGTACACTATTTATTTTAATTCCCAAAACATGGAGGAACATGAGGTAGCAAGATCACCAGTATAAAGTATTTGTTCTTATTTTAAAGAGACAATCACGCTTACAAAAATTCAGCCATTCTTTGAAAAAAAAAACAAAAAAAAAAGGAAAAAAGGAAAAAAAAGATGGTAAAATCCAATTCAAACCAACTTGATCTGACCTGAAGCAAGCAATTCGGTTTGGGTCGGTTCAGATTTGGTTTTAGTAAATTAAAAAAATTCGGATACGATTTTAAATATAAGAATTCGAGTTGGATACGGATTCGGATGCGGTTCCATATTTCAAGCCCTAACTAGGATAAGATTTATTGACTACAAGTCAACAGTTATTGACTTCCACTAGGAACTACTTTAAGAAAAATCTTACTTTTTTTTAGTGTGTTTTATCCCCTCTACTTTCATTTAGTGCAAGTGCACCACCATACAATCTTCCAATGGACGGTTGTCACTTTAGAATCACTCACACATACTCTCTCTCTCTCTTTGAGTTTCATAATCACCATAACCAATAGTGACCAAAAAGCAGGGAGTTGCTTGCTACAAAACTCCATTTCTCCTTTGTGTGCCACATGGCACTAATTTTTTTTTTTGGGTCCACTAACCAATAAGCCCATCGTAAAAATGCTCAAACCCCAATCAATATGATATTTCATTGGTTGGTGTGATGAACATTCATGGGTCACTGGACCTATTGGAAGCATATGTGAGTAGGGTAGCTATCCTACTCCCTGGAGTACAGGATCCATGTTATTATCAGTCATTCTTTAGATACCCACTCCACAAAGAAGACACCCAAAGTCATGCAAATTCGACACTACATAGACTGAAAGTCAACGATTATTTGAATTGTAATGACCAATTTAAGGAAATTCTTATTTTTTTTTTAAAATATATTTTATGCCCCAATGCTTTCATGTGGTGAAGAACAACAACTTCCAATGAAGGAGTTCCACGTGGAAAATCACTCCAACTCGGCATTCTTAACCACAGTTATCATTGTGGAGGATATTTTTTTATAGAATACCAAGGGGTGAAATGTGACACCTAGAGATCTAGGTTAGCAATGAAGGTTCAAGTCGAATGTTCAGGCAAGTTTGGTGGCTCAGTAACAATCCAACCATGAGTTTAGATCTCGGTTGGTTGGAGTTATATTGGGTTAAAGACGTTTGGTAAAGCAATTCAATTAGTCAAAATCCTTACAAATCAGAGATTGGGCTAAAAGAGGTTAGAATCTTGATAGAGAAAAATCTTTAAAAAAATGAGTGAATATGAGAAGGATCTTGATGGGTATTTTTTTTTAAAAACAAGATGCACTTACTAAAATAGATAAGGACAAAATTGATAACTGGATCAATGAGATTTTAAGGTTTCATCTTTATAAATAAAAAGATAGAGACACCATAAGGTATGTTTTTCTCCTCCTACACCACTTATATATTGGTTTTTGTATTTTAATTTGATTTGAGTGTTGGAGATGTCATGTTGCAAGTACACGTAAGAGCATAGGAGGCAAATATTTCATGCCATCATCATAGATTCCAAGGTGGTATAAGTTTTTGAATCTACCTCAAAATCAACCTTTCACAGATTTAGGATTTCCTATTTGGCTTTGCCGAGGGACAATCATAGATTATCATTATTAAATTCTTTGATTGCAAAGTCAAGATCGATAAGACCGATTTAGTGAATTTGGAGTTTAAGATCAAGTAAGTGTGTTTGATAACACTTCTACATTTTTAATGGAGGTGGTTCACCTTTAAAAGTTAAATTTCGTTGTGTAACACAAATACACAAGACTATATAACATGAATATATAACATATATATTTAAATCAGAGTGGATATTATTGAATTGGATTTCGCAACATTCGAATTTGTATCTGAAACTCATTCGAATCTTAAAATAACATCCGAATTCAAATTCGAATAATATCCGATTTTTTGAATTGAATTCAAATTCGGATTTTCGAATATCCATTGACAGGCCAAATCCGTGGCATGGAATTCTAGAGAATTTCATGATCCCATCTCACTTCAAAATTTCGGTAGAAGCCTCTTTGTTGAATTACCCATGGCATTTATAATTAAGAGGTATCCAAGACATTAACTACTAAAATCCTAGCCTAGGGTCTGTCAATGGGCTGCACCAGGCCTAATCGGGCCTTAAAATCCTCGCCTGAGAGTGGCCCTTCTAGGTCAAGCATGTTCCAGGCCGATCTTCAGCCCAGCCCACAAATTTTATATTTAAATAGGGACCGACTAGTTGCACACCACTAATTTTTTGTTTGCACACCACCCTAAAAAATCCTTTTATCTTCTTTTTTTATTTTTATTTTTAAAATTTTTATAATCTCTATTTTAACCGACTGGTTGCACTCCAATACATAACCTTTTAGGGTTTAACCTTTATTTTTTACTTGTAACTTTGTATTTTTTGCTTGTACATTACTTAGTTTGCTCGTGCTTTGTGATTGATTTTGCTCATGTTCTCTTCAGCTCTAACTTAAGGTATCGATTTTCTAATATTTTTTTAGAAATTAAACATGGTTGCACTCTATCACTTAGAAATTTTCTAAACATGGTTCCGAAATGACAAAGTATTTTTTGCAAAAATTACAAAATCAATAATAATTTCTATGGGCATAGTTGAGGAAGGAGTTAAAAAAAAGAAGGAGTGCAACACTTTTTTTAAATTATTTTTGGAGTGTAATCATCCAAATGGAGTGCACAGGGGAATTTTTAAGTGATGGAGTGCAATTGATAATGGGTGGTTTGCAACTAGTCGGCCCCTTTAAATATATGTTTAGGTTATAAAATATACAAGTCGGGCTGGACCAATATCCACCGGACTATGTTCTCAAGTTCGATACCTAAATGGGCTGAGCTGGTCCATATCGGGTCATGACGATACCCAGGCCATTGACAACCCTGGTCTCAAAACATTTTATAGAACTACCAACTAAAACTCATCATCATCATCATCATTGTCGTCCTCGTCTAAGTCCTAATTCAAAGATTTTGGATTCGCTAAATGTATCCTATTCTTCCATTCAAGTATGTCCAAAGTCATGTCATTTGTTATCGAACCTTTATAAAATAGCTAATTAGAATTATTATTTTTATAGTGCATTGCAATATGGAAGTTCTTTAGCACGATTGGGGAAGAACAAGAGAAAGCCAAAGAAGAAACCATGGAAGCTCTAAGAATCCTTGAAGAACAAGGCCTCGGCAAGAGGAAGTTTTTTGGGGGAGACACAATAGGGTTCGCAGACATTATCTTGGGATGGATTGCTCATATGTTGGGCATGGTCGAAGAGATTGTAGGAGTTAAGCTAGTTGAACCACATAGCTTCCCTCGATTGCATGCATGGATCGAAAATTTTGTTGAGGATCCTATAATTAAAGCAAACCTCACCCCTCACGACGAGGTATTAGCTTATTACAAGAGATGGAGAGAGAATCATCTTGCATCATCTCCTCATAGTCACTAGCATTTGTTGTATTAGATTCGATGAAGTATTTGAGAATGGGAGCCCTTTCTCATAAATAAAATTTTATATATCTTAATCAAGTAATGCAATATAACACCATAAAACGATGAAATTAATGTGATTTTTTTGCGTTTGTTCGCAAAATACCAACTAAGTGAGATCTACATATTTGGGACAACAAGTTTTACTTGAATTTGTAATTATTTGGTCCAAAGGCGATTTCATCTTTGAATGATTTATATATATATATTCATAGCCAAACTCGTTTTGGATTTCCACAAGGGATACTTCCAATATTTTGAGAGGAAGAGTGATCGAGAGATTGTAACACCATTTTTTCACGAAAGTAGTGAAAATATCTCATCATTATCCATTGATTTAGGTAATATTACTTAACGATGTAAATCCTATGTTTCTTCTTTGTTTTGTTTTGAGCTTATATATTGCTAAATATAGGGATTTGTGCTGATAAAAACTCTTGTAATCTTCTCATCACCAAACCTAAAAACAAATCATAATATATATATGGGTAAGGTTCAACAACCAACGTTAGGGAGCTAATTTTGTCTTAAGTGGCTGAAAAGTTTCGGATATAGTTGATTTTTTTTGAAGCTGATCTCCTCACCATAAAGGTTCAATGGAAAACTTCTAAGTCGATCAAAAAAGGTTTACACTTTTTGGTAAAAAATTGACGGTCCACATTCTAAAACACTTTTGATGGGGTTAGAAGGTTGAGATTGGACTGATTTTTTGTGAGGATTATCTCTATGGTAAGGTGATAATCCTGCCAAAATATCACGCCATTCTGAAACTTCTACCACCATCGAAAGTGGTTTACAAATTAATAGGAATAAATTGACGGTCCACTATTCTAAACCATTTTGGGGTTAGAAGGTTTAGATTGAACTGATTTTTTTTTAGGAATATTTCCTCACAATAAATATCACCCTCACAAAACATCAGCCCAATCCAAAACTTTTAAACCATATAGTTCAAAGGCGTTGGCTGCCGAACAAGACCCTATATACATGGGGAAGGATCTCCAGCCCACAAAAAAATCCACACTTTTTGTCCTATATGAATTAGAAGTTTTGGAATGAGCTGATTTTTGGTGAGGATGATTTCCTTTTTAAGTTTAAACCCCATCAAAAGTGATTTACAAAAAATGGATTGTCCATGATTCTTCAACTTATAGATTGAGGTTAGAAGTTCTGGAATGGACTGATTTTTGGTGAGGATGATCTCTTCACCATAAAGACCATCCTCACAAAAAATCAGCTCATTATGGAACTTCTAACCCATTTATGACAAGAAGTGTGGGATTTTGATAGTCTGTTGATCCTAATCCTACCCCTATATACATAGGGAGTGGATCCTCTGTAGTGCGTCTTCCCTGTAGTACCCTATAATGCCTTTTAATTAGTAGAGGTTGACATATTGAAAACAAAAGTAGACTAGTATGGATTATGTCGTAGATCAGATTTGAAAAAAAAAAGAAGAATTATTTTGAGTTGGATGAGGCATTGAAAATGGACAGTCCATGACCTCCAATTTTTTAACGAACCATATTTTGTGGATATGTAACATGTCTATCTTCCAATCGTTAAAAGAAACTACTGGGTATTACACGGAAAACACACTACAGAGGATCCACTCCCATATAAATATGATGCCAGCTTTTGCCTACACATGAATGGAATAAGTGGCCCATTATAATTATATTAGATCATAATGCTAGCTATTGGATCACCTTTAGAGTGAGCCCTTTTACACAATTTACATTACTAAATCATAAAAAAAAAGGAAAATAAAAGAAGGATTGCAACATATATGCATCCAAAAGCATATAACATCAAACCTTAAGCCACCTTCCTTAAACCATAAGCTACTTCTGAAATCTAAGGAGGAGGCAGTGGCACCGATCGGCATGGATAATCCTCTGAGCATCTTCTTCGGTGTGGGTTCCGACAGGTTGGGCGATAGTCATAGCTTAAAAGATCAGTATTGTCCTTGTCTTCGTCGACATTCGTTTCTATATGACATTATACAAAGACGATTTAGAATTAGAACAATAGCGAGCATTAATATAATAAAAACAAGCTTATATTACACCAATTTTTTAAACTATCGGATACTGAAATTAAATATAGATAATTATTTATTTCTTTAATGCCTATATCATCTTTTCAATTATTTGTTGGGTCGATATGAATTTTCATTTAAATGAGGAAAGCTCTTCAAGCTTGCTCTTCTCGCACAAGTCGAAGCTTATAAAGTTCACCTTCTCTTTGTTAGGAGGCACCCTTTCTCCTGAATTTTGAGGCTATTTTTTTTTGTAATTTGGTGTGTGATATATAATTTTGGTAATTTGAATATTGTAAAGAGAAAATTCTCAAAACATGCACAACTTTTGTTAAAATTCCAATTTGAGTACACTATTTATTTTAATTCCCAAAACATGGAGGAACATGAGGTAGCAAGATCACAAGTATAAAGTATTTGTTCTTATTTTCAAGAGATAATCACGCTTATAAAAATTAAACCATGATGTAACGAGATCACATATATTTATTCTAAAAGTGATGATCTCATTGATATTTATATTGTAACTTATAAAGTAAAATATCGTTTGATATTTAACCGCGAGATCACATGTATTTATTCTAAAAAGTTACAATCTCGGTGATAATAAAAGTGACGATCTTAGTAAAAAAAATAATTTTGATAACATGGGGAGCATGTTTTGCGAATTAAAATGAACATTATACTGAAATAGAAATTTTCCCATATTCAGTACATGAAATAGCAATTTATCTTATTGTAAAAAAAAAAGTAGGTTATTGTGCAATATAAATTCTTTAAAATAAATATATTATTTAAGTTTTTATAATCCATTTTTCCAAGAGAAAAAAAAAAAAAACTAACCATAATTTTAACTACAATTATATCACCAAAATACCAACCCTAATAAACAATAAAATAGCCGGGCAACATATTATTTTCAAACAATTGAAATGGATATCCTCATCGACATTTTTTGAAGGCCTCAGTGTTTAAGTTGGTAAAGGCAAAGAGTTGAAACCACGACCTGAGTTCAAAATCCGCTCTCACCTACCAATTTTATCTTTTATCGATGAGTTGGGTTAAAAGGATTCCCCTCCCCCCCACCCAAAAATAAAATAAAAATAATAAATCAAAATAAATAAATAAATAAATAAGACCCCACATCTACACACGAGAGTAGTTACAATAATAACAATAATAATAATAATAATTGATGACCTCGTATTTGATGTTATTTTAGAAAATCATTAGAAATGATATGGTGGTACTTACTGGTTTGGGTTTTCTCCTCTGGTAGTTCCCGAGCACGAATGCTCTTTGGGACAAAAGCAAAGGAAATCAAAAGAAAACAAAGGAAAAGTAAAGCCTTTGGAAGAACCATCTTTGTAATGGTTTTCAAATTAACTTACTAATCAGTCTAACCCTAATCACTAATATTTATAGTAATTACTAGACAACAACTTTCGCTTCCCTAATGATGAAGGATTTGATATTAAATCTCTCCCCCTTTTTTCTCTTTAGAGGTCATTGACGAACAAACTAGGATTATGGGTTAAAATGGGTCGAATTTTATTTGATACCCGAGTGATCCGAAAATCAATTTTATCGGGTTTGGGTCGTTAAAGTGGATCCGAATCCAAAATCGGGTCGAATATGGCTTAATGCTTCTTAACCCAAGTCCGATTCGGGTTGGATACAAGTCAATCACCTAAATTGAAACTAGATCTGAATATTGTGTTACTTATTTAATTGGATTTAATATTTTAATTACCATTCACGCATCACGAGTCCCATTTAACTGATAGCGTGTCTACAGGAAAGAAAGAAAAAATAGAAAAATTGAATATTGCAAAATGATAACTTGCTTTTGATGAAAAATGGTCCATTAATCAAAATTTCAAGTTTGCACTCATTAGAGAAACAAAAATTCAGCCATTCTTTGAGAAAACAAAAAAAATAGGGGAAAAAGATGCTAAAATCTGATTCAAACCAACTTGATCCGACTTGAAGCAAGCAATTCAGTTCGTGTCGGTTCAGATTTGGTTTTAGTAAATTAAAAAAATTCAGATACGATTTTCAATATAAGAATTTGAGTCGGATTCGGATTCGGATGGGGTTCCATATTTCAAGCCCTAAGTAGGATAAGATTTATTGACTACAAGTCAACAGTTAATGATTTCCACTAGGAACTACTTTAAGAAAAATCATACTTTTTTAATGTGTTTTATCCCCTCTAATTTCATTTAGTGCAAGTTCACCACCATACAATCTTCCAATGGACAGTTGTCACGTTTAGAATCACTCACACATACTCTCTCTCTCTCTCTCTCTTTGAGTTTCATAATCACCATAAGCAATAGTGACCAAAAAGGAGGGAGTTGCTAGCTACACAACTCCATTTCTCCTTTGTGTGCCACATGGCACTATTTTTTGTGTGTGGGTCCACTAACCAATAAGCCCATCATAAAAATGCTCAAACCTAACGGTTAGAAATAACTAATCAATATGATATTTCATGGGTTGGTGTGATGAACATTCATGGGTCACTGGACCTATTGGAAGCATATGTGAGTAGGGTAGCTATCCTACTCCCTGGAGTACAGGATCCATGTTATTATCAGTCATTCTTTAGTCATGCAAATTCGACACTATATAGACTGAAAGTCAACGATTATTTGAATTGTAATGACGAATTTAAGGAAATTCTTATTTTTAAAAATATATTTTATGCCCCAATGCTTTCATGTGGTGAACGAACTTCGAATGAAAGATTTTCACGTGGAAAATCTCGTAACTTGAAATCACTCCAACTCGGCAATATTAATCACAGTTGTCATTGTGGAAGATATTTTTTTATAGTGTACTAAAGGATGACATGTGGCACCTAGAGATCCAGGTTAGCAATGCAGATTCGAGTCAATCCATTAGAATCGAATATTCAGGCAAGCTTGGTGGCTCTGTAATAATCCAACCATGAGTTTAGATCTCGATTGGTCGGGGTGATATTGGGTCAAAGACATTTGGTAAACGGTTCAATTAGTCTAAATCCCTATAAATCAGGGATTAGGCGAAAAGAGGTTAGAATCTTAATAGAGAAAAATCCCAAAAGAAGGAGTGAATATGGGAAGGATCTTGATTGGGTATTTTTTATTAATCAAAACACATTTACAAAAATAGACAAGGACAAAATTGGTAACTGGATCAAGGAGATCTTAAGATTTCACCTCTATTAATAAAGGGATAGAGACACCGTAATATATGTTTTTCTCCTCCTACATCACTTATATATTGATTTTTGTACTTTAATTTGACTTGGTTGTTGGAGAGGTCATGTTGCACGTACACCTTGGAGCAAATGAGGCCAGTGTTTCATGTCATCATCACAGATTCCAAGGTAGTCTAAGCTTTTGCATATACCTCAAAATCGACATTTCGTAATTTTAGGGTTTCCTATTTGGCTTTGCTGAGGAATAAGCATAGGTTGTCATTATTAAATTCTTTGATCGCAAGGTCAAGATTGACAAGACCGATTTAATGAATTTGGAGTATAAGATCAAGTAAGTGTATGTTTGGTAACCCTTTTAAATTCTTAATGGAGGTAGTCCACCTTTAAAATTTAGGCTTCAGAAGTTTTATTCACATTTGTCTCGTTTCAGATTTTACACTTCAAAATCGAAATCCAGAAGTTTTGAACCAATGATAGGGGACATTGGATGAAACATCTGATTTCTAATTTTTATTTTCTTCCAAACTACCCTCTCAAAACACTGATTTTCATCTCTCATCCTTTCTTTATACATACTTTAAAAACCATTTTTTATTTTATCTTTTTCACCTTTCCATTTTCTTCTACCTCACTTCATCAAAACTTTGGTTTTGGTAAATCATAGAGTTTCACGAAAGAAGGTGAGACAAAATCTATTGCGGTATAAGTTGTGTATTGTTACTCTCATCAAGCTTGTTCCTCTTTTCTTTGTAGATTATCATCGATTAGAGAAGAAATGTTGTTGTTTTAGTTTTTTTCATTATGGATCTTGATTTTGGGAGAAATGTTGCATTTTGTACTCTTGTTAACTAGTTTTTGAAGGAAAATCAATTTTCAAATTGTTTTCTTGAAGTTTGATCAAAATGCATATAGATTTGGAGAAATAATTTATATAAGAAGAACCAATTAATTATAACCATTCCTTGAAAAATAAATCAAATCAATTATAAATATCTTTACAAGTAATACATTTTCAAAAGAAATTGTCCACATTAAACTTAAATACATGATTTTTATGAATTTTTTTGAATAACTTCAATAATCTCTTTTAAATTTAAGAAAGATGAGAAAATCTTCAACCATCTATGATAGAAAAATAAATGATAAAACAACCACTGCTGCTTATTAATTTAAAGTCATTTTTGTTGAGAACATTCAATGAAATTTTGATCTTTAATACTTAAATCTAGAGAAAAGATTGATTCTTGTTCGCTTTTTAACGTTATTATTCACTAATTTTGATTGAAGTTAGGAATATTTATTTGAGACTTGGATTGAGACTGGAATTCTTTATGAATCACAAAAAGGCTTAGGTTTACCAATTTAATTATTTCACGTATGGTGAAAATTTTCTTTCATCTTTGCTTCTTATGATTGTTGATGTATGCTTTTACAATTTAAATTCACCTATGTGTCGAGTCCATGAGATTAGGGCATATTTTGCTACAACTTAGGCTTATCAATTTAATGTTTTGTTGCTATATATAGATATGACTTCCAAGATAGGGGCAAAGAAAGGAGTAATCAAAACTCTTAACAAGAAAAGAATGTTGATAGGACTAGACAAACTTTGTTACGGACCATTCACAGAGGAGTGTGCTTGAGAGAGATGAACAAGGAATGATACAGAGGAGTATCCCTATCACGCCCCCTCTGGGGACATTACCTGCCAAGTAATGTCTCTAACAAAATTACGTCAAAAACCACACATGACCACCCTGAAATTTTATCAATTTTAACAATAGGTCAAGCATGCTACTTACGTTCAATATTACTTAAAATTCAGAGGGCAACACAAAAATAATAGATAAGGATCTCATCATTGCCCATGGATGTAAGCAATATTGCTAAACGACTTAACTCTTAAGTCTCTTTTCTCCAAAATTTGGGGTTAAACCAAGCCAGGTCGTACTTAAATGTTCTTGAGTTAGGCTTTAAGCCAAGTTCTAAGCTTGAACCGGACCCATGGTACTGGTACATAGTGGGTTTTGGGTCGAGCCAATTTAAAACAAAACAAATTCAAAAGGATGGTTTTGAGGGGTGAAGGGCAGGACGAACTGGTCGTAGCGGGCTTCGGGTTGAGGTTAAATGGACATGGCTGGAAGGAATTTTTGAATGGGCCTAGAATCGGGTAGGACTTAAAATTGGACCAATAATCATATACGAGAATAATCTAAGAGTCATGCTGGAGTGACCTCTAGATTAGACCTTATACCATTCATCTTGGTGTGAACGTGGATAGGAACCATAGATGCTTTTTCACTTGTATCAAGGAAAAACATCTATGGTTCCCATACACTTTCACGTGTCAGGGTGTGCGATGTGAGGTCCAATCTTGAGGTTACGTCAACATTAATCAATCTACAATATAAGATGTCTTAAGTATTCAAGTGCTTTAATAGATACATTATGCATCACAAGTACACTAAATCCCTAGATAGATAATACAATCACCAACCCAAACAAACACACACATGACATAACACACGGTACCAACACAATCTAGAACACAACACAAATGAGAGAACATAACACACACTCATAAACACACGCCATGTAACGTAAACTTTATGGTTAGTTGCATCGACAACCTGGTCCAGATGGAGGGACTGGAGAAAACTTAGGCTTCATGGCTTCAAACAAATTTTTCGGGGAACCTCGGTCTATAACTTTGGGGCAATTGCAATTATTACTACATTCCCCAAACTTAATCCATCCCAAGTAACTCAAATGTAAGACAAAGACTTGAACGATAACCAGCGCAAATTTTCGATCCATTTGAGCGTAATTTGGATTCTAAGGGAAGAGATGAATGATAGTAAATTAAAAAAATTCGGATACGATTTTCAATATAAGAATTCGAGTGGGATTCGGATTCGGATGCGGTTCCATATTTCAAGCCCTAACTAGGATAATATTTATTGACTACAAGTCAACAGTTAATGACTTGCACTAGGAACTACATTAAGAAAAATCATACTTTATTAATGTGTTTTATCCCCTCTACTTTCATTTAGTGCAAGTGCACCACCATACAATCTTCCAATGGACAGTTGTCACATATAGAATCACTCACTCTCTCTCTCTCTCTCTCCTTGAGTTTCACAATCACCATAACCAATAGTGACCAAAAAGCAGGGAGTTGCTAGCTACACAACTCCATTTCTCCTTTGTGTGCCACATGGCACTATTTTTTTTGGGTCCACTAACCAATAAGCCCATCATAAAAATGCTCAAGCCCAATGGTTAGAAATAACCAATTAATATGATATTTCATGGGTTGGTGTGATGAACATTCATAGGTCACTGGACCTATTGGAAGCATATGTGAGTAGGGTAGCTATCCTACTCCCTGGAGTACAGGAGCCATGTTATTATCAGTCATTCTTTAGATACCCCCACTACACAAAAGAAGACACCCAAAGTCATGTAAATTCCACATCATATTGACTTCAAGTCAACAATTATTTGGATTTTAATGACCTATTTTAGGATATTCGTATTTTTTTAATATATTTTATGCTCCAATGCTTTCATGTGGTGCACAATAGGAGCCTCCAATGAAGGATTGCCACGTCAAAAATCTCCTAACTTGAAATCCCTCCAACCCAGAATTCTTAACCACAATTATCCTTGTGGAGGATTTTTTTTTTTTTTTAGAGTATCAAGGGGTAACATGTGGCACCTAGAGATATCACAATAGCGTATTTAAAAAAAAAAAAAATACCAAATTATAAAACAAACACAAATCATATATATATATATATATATCGAGAGAGAGATGATGCTTGCTTTTGCCTATGAGTGACCCATTATATTACATCATTAATCCTAACTATAGGATCACCTTTAGGGTGGGCCCTTTTACATAAATAACATTAGTAAATCATAAAAAAAAAAAAAGAAAAAAAAAAGAAGGATTACTACACATATGGACCGAAAAGCATATAATATCATATCTTAAGCCACCTTCCTTGAACCATAGGCTGGGTCTATAGTCTAAGGATGAGTCGGTGGGCGGCATCTATACATCTTAGTGCAGGGGGGGTGGGCGGCATCTATACACCTTATTGCAGGGGCGAGGTCGATAAACCGGAGGCAGTGGTACGTCCTCGTCCTCGCCAACATTCCTTTCTGTATGGTATTATATGAAGATGATTTAAAATTATAATGATAACGGCTTTAATTTAAAAAAAAAAAATGAAACTTAGATTATAACAACATTTTTTTATTATCAAATAATGAAATTAAGCTAATTTATCAAAACATACACCAAAAATTGAAAAATTACGAGAATGATGCTCTATTTTACCATTTTGGAAATAAGTTTTTTTTACCAAAATGGTAAGAAATAAAATGAACAGTTTTTTTCAAAAAAAATTATACCCAAAATATTCTAGTTAAATTTATTTTAAAATTACTTCATTACCCTTCTTTTAATTCATATTCAAATTACATTTATGCCCTCCTCTATTTATTATATAAAAGAGTTGGGTTTTGATGAAGGTAAAATATAAAAAAGGAAGAATAAAGATAATTGTTTCATGATTTGGTGTGTGATCTCACTACGTGAAAATTGAAATTTTTGATAGAAAAAATTGACAGGCCAGACCCATGGATTTTAGAAACTGAATTTTGACGATTTAGGACTGTCAAAATTCTTGATGTTCCTAGATTTGATGGTTTAGAATTGTCGAATTTCTCCCATCCTTCATTAATTTGACAGTTTCGACCCGTCGAAAACAAAAAATTGACAATGAAAAATTCGACACCAATTTGACCCCTTTGTCCGTCGAATTTTATGAAATTTGACGGCCCAGGGCAGTCAAATTTGAGCTTTTTTCACATAGTGTCTATAATTTCAGTAATATGTATATTGTAAAGAGAAAATTCTCAAAACATGCACAACTTTTGTTAAAATTCCCATTTTCTTGCACTGATCATTTTCATTCCAAGATCACAAGTATTTATTCTATTTTTAAAGTGACGGTCTCACTGATAAAAATTAAACCATGAGGTAACGAGATCACAAATATTTATTCTAAAAGTGACGATCTCGCTGATGATAGAAGTGAAGATCTCCTCGTTGATATTTATATCGTAACTTATAAAGTCAAATATCCTTCGATGTTAGAAGATAAATAATAATATCAGATGGCCTCATATTTGATGTTATTTTAGAAAATCATTAGAAATGAGATGGTGATACTCACTAGTTTGAGGCTTCTCCGCTGCTACTTCCCGAGCAAGAATGCTCTTAGGGACAAAAGCAAAGGAAATTAAAAGAAAACAAAGCAAGAGTAAAGCCTTTGAAAGAACCATCGTTCTAATGTTTTTCGAATTAATTTGCTAGTTAGTCTACCCCTAATCACC
Organism: Akebia trifoliata; assembly: GCF_017979445.1. Lineage (NCBI taxonomy): Eukaryota > Viridiplantae > Streptophyta > Magnoliopsida > Ranunculales > Lardizabalaceae > Akebia > Akebia trifoliata. The sequence goes on from NC_141383.1 coordinate 20,573,931, forward strand.
CATATTTATAGTAATTGTTAGACAAGAAATTTTGCATCTTCCTCGAGATATGTTTGTTAAATGATGAACGATTTGATATCAAATCTCTCTCTCTTTCTCAAACTAAATGTCATTGATGAACCAAGTCATGCAAAGTAGGATAAGATTTATGTGGTGCAAATGCACCAATAATACAATCTTCCAATGTAGGGTTGTCATGTGGAGAATGAATCTCTCTATCTCTCCCCGAGTTTCACAATCATAGTCACAAAAATTGGTGATTTTTAAAAAAAGTCATGTCACGTTTAAAACGCGACTTGCATCCCTAATGATTAAAATGATTAAAAAAATGTAATTTTGTCTCGTGTCACAAAAATTGCCTATTTTTTCGGATTTTTTTCCATTTTTTTTCACATAGACAAAATTTTAAACATTGTTTTTTTATATTTTAAATGTGAGATTTAATGCATAATAGAATTTGATAATTCATAAATGTAAAAATATGAGATTTGATGATAATAAATTAATTTTAAGAATTTTCATTAGATATATATTTTTTAATATATTTTTTTTAATCTTTTATTTTCATCGTTTTTTCTCGTTTTAAACAAAGTTTTCCCTTTGTGGATTTAGACCCGTAGTCTGACTTTGTGACCATGTTCACAATCACCATAAGCAATAGTGACCAAAAAGCAGGGAGTTGCTAGCTACACAACTCCAGTTCTCCCTGGTGTGCCACATGGCACTATTTTTGGGTCCTATAACCAATAAACCCATCATAAAAATGCCAAAACCCCCATAATGTAGAAATAATCAATCAATGTGATATTTCAAGAGTTGGTGTGAGGAACATTTATAGGTCATTGGACCTGTTGGAAGTATATGTGAGTTGGGTAGCTATCCCACTCCCTGGAGTACATGATGTTGTAATTTTTAATTATTTTAATATTTTCAAATATAAAATGGTTTTAGTTATTTTGATTAAAAAGTGGTGTGTACTTCATTTTTATCTATTTTGGTGTTATTAAAAATAAAAGTAACTTTTTTACTTGTTTAATTATATTGTGTAAATCCAACACACAAGTGATAAATGTTTAACTTGTTCTCTAAAATATTTAGTCCCACATCGACTATGAGAAAGACTAATTGTATCTTTATATACTATCTTGTTTTACTTGTATGGTAAAATTAGAAAATATACTTGTTAGCAACACAACTCCATTTCTCTTTTGTGTGCTACATGACACTATTTTTGAGTCCACTAATCAATAGGCCCATGTGAGTAGGGTAGCTATCCTACTCCCTTGGACTACAGGATCCATGTTATTATCAGTCTTGCTTTGGATTCCCACTCCACAAAGAAGACACCCAGAGTCATGCAAATTCGACACTATATTGACTTCAAGTCAACGATTATTTGAATTGTAATAACCAATTTAAGGAATTCTTAATTTTTTTAATATATTTTATGTCCCAATACTTTCATGTTGTGAATTACAAGAACTTCCAATGAAGGATTTCCACGTGGAAAATCTCGTAACTTGAAATCACTCCAACCTGGCAATCTTAACCACAGTTGTCATTGTGGAGGATACTTTTTTGTAGAGTACCAAGGCGTGACATGTGGCACTTAGAGATCTAGGTTAGCAATGGAGATTGAGTCGAATATTCAGGCAAATTTGGCGGCTCAGTAACAATCCAACCATGAGTTTAGATCTCGATTGGTCGGAATGATATTGGGTCAAAGATGTTTGGTAAAACAGTTTAATTAGTCAAAATCCCTACAAATTAGGGATTGAGCCAAAAGATGTTAGAATCTTGATAGAGAAAAATCCCCAAAAACAGGAGTGAATGTGGGAAAGATTTTGATTGGGTATTTCCTCCTACACCGCTTATATATTGGTTTTGTACTTTAATTTGACTTAGGTGTTGGAGAGGTCGTGTTGCAGACACACCTAGGAGCATAGGAACAAGTATTTCATGTCATCATCACATATTCCAACGTAGTGTAAGTTTTTGCATCTACCTCAAAATCGACTTTTCACAGATTTAAGATTTCTTATTTGGCTTTGCCGAGGGACAGTCGTAGATTGTAATTATTAAATTCTTTGATTGCAAAGTCAAGATCGACAAGACTGATTTAGTGAATTTGAAGTTTAAGATCAAGCAAGTGTGTGTTTGGTAACACTTCTTAATTCTTAATGGAGGTGGTCCACCTTTAAAATTTAGACTTCATAAGTTTTATTCTCATTTGTTTCGTTTTAGATTTCAGACTTTATAATCGAAATTCAAAAGTTTTGAACTAATGATGGAGGGACACTGGATGAAACGTCCGATTTCTAATTTCTATTTTTCTTCTTAACTATTCTCATCAAAACATCGATTTTCATCTTTCATCCCTTCTTTATACGTACCCTAAAAACCTTTTTGTACTTTATCTTTTCTATCTCTCATTTTTCTTTTACCTCACTTCATCAAAACTCAGGTTTTGGTAAGTCGTAGAGTTCCACGAAAGAAGGTGAGAAAAAAAATCTGTTGTGGTAGAAGTTGTGTAGTGTTGTTCTCATCAGGTTTGTTCATCTTTTCTTCATAAATTATGGTCGATTAGAGAAGAAATGTCGTTGTTTTAGTTTATTTTATTTTATTTTGGGAGAAATGTTGCATTTTTTCTATTCGAATTAACTTGTTTTTGATGAAAAATTGATTTTCAATTTTTTTTCTTGAAATTTGATCAAAATGCATACAGATCTAGATAAATAATTTCTATTGGAACAACCAATTAATTGTAACATTTCCTTGAAAAATAAATCAAATCAATTATAAACATCTTTACAAGTAATACATTTTCAAAACAAATTGTCCACATTAAACTTAAATACATGATTTTTATGAAAAGAATTTAAATAACCTGAATAATCTCTTTTAAATTTAAAAAAGATGAGAAAATCTTCAACCACTTATGATAGAAAAAGAAATGATAAAACAACCACTGTTGTTATTCATTTGAAGTCATTTTTATTGAGAACATTTAATGAAATTTTGATCTTTAATACTTAAATCCAGAGAGAAGATTAATTCTTATTCTTTTTTAAATCTTATTATTCACAAATTTTGATTGAAGTTAGGAATAATTATTTGAGACTTGGACTGAGGTTGAAATTCTCTATGAGCCATCACAAAAATACTTAATTTTATCAATTTAATTCTTTCCTATATGGTAAAAAATTTCATTCATCTTTGCTTCTTATGGTGGTTGATGTATGTTTTAACAATTTAAACTTACCCATGTGTCAAGTCTATGGGACTAGGGCAGACATTACTATGGTTTAGGTTTATTGCACTGCGTCATAATGCGCAATAAACGACTGCTTTTGCTGTCGCAAGAGTAGTCGTTTTAAAAGGAGTCGCATTTAATTTACGACTGACGATAACCATCGAAAAAATGATGGTTTTGGACCATCAGAAAAAATGACTATCTTGGACAATCGTTTTTTGTATTTATAATAAAAAAATATTTTCTGAATTTATAATTAAAAAAAAGATTTTCCTTTTATCTATTTAGTCATTTACTTATACATATAATAAAGCAACAAACAACTCGAGCTGACTAATCAAAAAATTGAAGAGTTGAGATGTGGTACGGTATCCAGATCTTGATTCAAAAGTAAAAGGTACATTAGATATGCAACACCCTGTATTGGGCACTTGTAAGAGTTCATGCAACCCAATAGGCTTGTCTCGTGCACGCTTTATATGTACATGAGCATTACACTTGTACTATCACTGCTAATTCTATCATTCCCCTTGTTTTTTTCCCTTAATGATGCCAACTCTGGCCTTCCCACAACCACTATTGTCATCACTGCATGTTTATCGAATTCTTAATGTACTTGTTAGTATCGATTTCAGTACTAATAGTTGCTGACTCGCATCAATTACAAGTCATGATGGATTTGAAGTCCCCTGAAGTGGTTCTCCTACTCGGTTTGAAAATGTCAATCCCTGGAGATGCCTGAAGAACAATAATGTGGTTCGCACAAGAACATGTAATCGATTTTTGATCTTTGACGAGAAAATAATAGTCTTATTTTTGGGTCCACTAACCAATAAGAATATTTAACAACAGTTAAAAACTGTTACAGTGAACGACGAGTTTTATCAGTCGTTTTTAGCCCAATACTATAGTCACTAAAAACGCAATGTGACATAGTGTCAATTTAATATTTTGTTGCTATTTATAGGTATGACTTTCAACAATAGGGGTAAATAAAGAAGTAACCGAAACTCTCATCAAGCAAAGAATATTGAGAGAGGTGAACAAGGGATGGTATAGAGGTGTATCCTTGTCGCGCCAATTTGGTTATAACAATATTTTTATATAGAACACAAAATAAATATTTTTATTTATTTTATAAAATTAAAAACCAGTTTTAAATAATTATGAATTTAACTTGTCCGAGTTGACTCATGATTCGTCAACCTGATTCGACTTGGAGGGCATTTGACCTGAATCGAGTTTTTGAGTTCATAAACTATTGATTTATTTATGTATGTATATAGTTATAATTTTATAAGTTTCAAGTTGTTAGAAAACATGATCTGTGGCATAAGAGACATGGAATTCTAGAGAATTTCGTTATCCCATCCAACTTCAAAATTTCAGTAGAACACTCTCCTTTGGATTACACATGGCATTTCTAAGTAAAAGGTATCCCAAATATTAATAACTAAAAAGAAGGGGTGTGAAATCCTAACCTGAAACTGGCCCTTCTAGGTCAAGCATGATCTAGGCCACATATCTTTGGCCCAGCCACAAACTTTATATTAAAAATAATTTGACTTACGTGCATGGCATACTCAATCGATACCCCTGACCTGATAGGTTCGGGAACTGTAGATTGTTTTTCCTTGGATACAAAATTATGGTTTACCACAGAAATGTGCGGTTTTGTATCCCGAGGAGAGCAGATCTACGATTTCTGAATCTGTCACGTCAGGGGTGTCGATTAAGCATGCCATGTGGGTAAGTTAGATTCTCACGACTCGTAAAATATACAAGTTGGGCTGGACCAATATCCACCGAGCTAAATTGTCAAGTTTGCTACCTAAATGGGCTAAGCCAGTCCATATCGAATTAGGGCGAAACCCAGGCCATCGAAAACCCTAGTCTGAAAACATTTTGTAGGACTACTAACTAAAATTCACCATCATCATTGTCTTTGTTGAAGTCCTAATCCAAAGATTTTGGATTTACTAAATGGATCTTTTTCTTCCATTCAATTGTATCCAAAGTCACATTTTTTATTATAGAACTTTTCTAAATTACCTAATTAGAATTTGTGTTTATTTTTTATAGTGCATTGCAAAATGGAAGTTCTTTAGCACAATTGGGGAAGAACAAGAGAAAGCCAGAGAAGAAACCATGGAAGCTCTAAGAATCCTTGAAGAACAAAGCCTCGGTGAGAGGAAGTTTTTCGGGGGAGACACAATAGGGTTTGCAGACATTATCTTGGGATGGATTGCTCATATGTTGGGCATGGTCGAAGAGATTGTCGGCATAAAGCTAATTGAACCACATAACTTCCCTCGATTGCATGCATGGATGGAAAATTTTGTTGAGGATCCCGTAATTAAAGCAAACCTCACCCCTCACGACGAGGTATTAGCTCATTACAAGCGATGGAGAGAGAATTATCTCCTCATAGTCACTAGCAATTGTTGTATTAGATTCGATGAAGTATATGAGAATGGGAGTCTTTAATCATAAATAAAATTTTATGTATCTTAATCAGGTAATGCAATATAACACCATAAAATGATGAAATTCATGTGATTTTTGGCGTTTGTTCGCAAAAAACCAACTAAGTGAGATCTAAGTATTTGGGACAACAAGTTTTACTCGAATTTGTAATTATTTGGTCCAAAGGCGATTTCATCTTTGAATGATTTATATATATATTCATAGCCAAACTCGTTTTGGATTTCCACAAGAGATACTTTAAGTTTTTTGAGAGGAAGAGTGATTGAGAGCTTGTACATTGCAAAATATAGGGATTCATGCTTATAAAAACTCTTGTAATCTTCTCATCACCAAACCTAAAAAATATCATAATATATCTTTGGGTAAGGTTCAACAACCAATGTCAGGGAGCCAATTTTGTCTTATGTGGCCTAAAAGTTTTGGATTGATATGAGTTTTTTTTGAAGATGATCTCCCCCACTATAATAATTATCCTTACAAAAAATTATCGAAAAGTTCCAAGTCGATCAAAAGTGGTTTAGAAATTTTTGGTAAAAAATCAACGGTCCACATTCTAAAACACTTTTGATGGGGTTAGAAGGTTCGGATTGGACTGATTTTTTGTGAGGATTATCTCTATGATGAGGAGCTAATACTAACAAAATATCAGACCATTCTAAAGCTAGCTTCTACCACCATCAAAAGTGATTTACAAATTAATAGGAATAAATTGACGGTCCACAATTCTAAACCATTTTGGATGGGTTAGAAGTTTTAAATTGGACTGATTTTTTGTGAGGAATATCTCCTCACCATAGAGATCATCTTCACAAAAAATCAGCCTATTCCAAAACTTTTAAACCATAAGTACAAAGGCGTTGGCTGCCGAAGAGGACCCTATATACATGGAGAAGGATCTCCAGCCCACAAAAAAATCTACGCTTTTTGTCTTATATGAATTAGAAGTTTCGGAATGGACTTATTTTTGGTGAGGATGATTTCCTCTTTAAGTTTAAACCCCATAAAAAATGGTTTACAAAAAAATGAACCGTCCATGATTCTTCAACTTGTAAATTGAGGTTAGAAATTTCGGAATGGACTGATTTTTGGTGAGGATGATCTCCTCACCATAGAGACCATCCTGAAAAAAAAAAAATCAGCTCATTATGGAACTTCTAACCCATATATGACAAAAAGCGTGGGATTTTGGTAGTCTGTTGATCCTAATCCTACCCCCATAAACATAGGGAGTAGATCCTCTGTAGTGCATCTTCCCTGTAGTAGCCTATAGCGCCTTTTAATTAGTAGAGATTGACATATTGAAAACAAAACTAGACATATATGGATCATGGTGTTGATCAGATTTGAAAAAAAAAAAAAAAGAATTCTTTTGAGTTGGATGAGGCATTGAAGATGGACAGTCCATGACCTCAAATTTTTTTAATGAAACCGATTTTGTGGATACAGGGAAAATGCACTACAGAGGATCCGCTCCCATATAAATATGACACTAGCTTTTGCCTACACATGAATGGAATAAGTGGTCCATTATATTAGATCATAATGCTAACTATTGGATCACCTTTAGAGTGAGCCCTTTTACACAAGTTACACTATTAAATAATTAAAAAAAAAAAAAAGGAAAATAAAAGGATTGCAACATATATGCACCCAAAAGCATATAACATCAAATCTTAAGCTACCTTCCTTAAACCATAAGCTACTTCTAAAATTTAAAGAGGAGTAGGTGGCACTGATGATCGGCGTGGATCTGAGCCGCATCTCCGGTATGGGTATATCAGACAGACGCAACCAGGCACATTCAGTCCACCACTACGGCAGATTGGGCGAACATCATAGCTTATAAGAGTATTGTCCTTGTCTTCGTCGACATTCATTTCTATATGACATTATACAAAGACGATTTAGAAGTAGAACAATAGCGAGCATTAGTTTAATAAAAACAAGCTTATATTACACCATTTTTTTAAACTATCAAATACTGAAATTAAATATAGAAAATTATTTAATTCTTTAATGCCTATATCATCTTTTCATTTATTCGTTGGGTTGATATGAGTTTTCATTTAAACGAGAAAAACCCTTCAAGCTTGCTCTTCTCGTGCAAGTCGAAGCTTACCATTAAGGAATGTGACTACCTTATGAGAGTTATAGTTACAGACGTCAGCTCCCTTGTTATCAGTTCACCATCTTCCTTGATATTGGTTTGGCATCAATTCCTATACATGGTCTTATGATTTTGTGGAGACTTGTGTTTTTAATTAACAATCATTTGCACTAGTTTTTGCAATTACCTTCCCTTTGTTAGGAGGCACCCTTTCTCCTGAATTATGAGACAATTTTTTTTTTTTTTTTTCATAATTTGGTGTGTGATATATAATTTTAGTAATTTGAATATTGTAAAGAGAAAATTCCAAAAACATGCACAACTTTTGTTAAAAATCCAATTAGAGTACACTATTCATTTTAATTCCCAAAACATGGAGGAACATGAGGCAGCAAAATCACAAGTATTAAGTATTTGTTCTTATTTTGAAGAGACAACATCGCTTAAAAAAATTAAACCATGATGTAACGAGATAACATGTATTTATTCTAAAAGATATGATCTCGTTGATATTTATATTGTAACTTATAAAGTAAAATATCGTTTGATACTTAACCACGAGATCACATGTATTTATTCTAAAAAGTTACAATCTCGGTGATAATAAAAGTGATGATCTCAATGAAAAATAATTCTCATAACATGGGGAGTATGTTTTGGGAATTAAAATGAACATTATACTGAAATAGAAATTTCCCTGTATTCAGTAAATGAAATAGTAATTTATCTTATTGTAAAAAAAGTAGGTTATTATGCAATATAAATTATTTAAAATAAATATATTATTTAAGTTTTTATAATCCATTTTTCCAAGAGAAAAAATAAAAAAAAACTAACCATAATTTTAACTACAATTATATTACCAAAATACCAACCCTTATAAACAATAAAATAGCCGGGCAACAAATTATTTCCAAACAATTGAAATGGATATCCTCATAGACATTTTCTGAAGGCATCAGTGTTTAAGTTGGTAAAGTCAAAGAGTTGAAACCACGACCTGAGTTCAAAATCCGCTTTCACCTACCAATTTTATCTTTTATCGATGAGTTGGGTTAAAAGGATCCCCCTCCCCCCCACCCAAAAAAAAAAAAATAATAATAATAAATAAATAAGACCACACATCTACACACGAGAGTAGTTACAATAATAATAATAATAATAATAAAAATAGTTGATGGCCTCGTATTTGATGCTATTTTAGAAAATCATTAGAAATGATATGGTGGTACTTACTGGTTTGGGTTTTCTCCTCCGGTAATTCCCGAGCACGAATGCTCTTAGGGACAAAAGCAAAGGAAATCAAAAGAAAACAAAGGAAAAGTAAAGGCTTTGGAAGAACCATCTTTCTAATGGTTTTCGAATTAATTTACTAATCAGTCTAACCCTAATCACTAATATTTATAGTAATTACTAGACAACAACTTTCGCATCCCTAATGATGAAGGATTTGATATTAAATCTCTCCCCCTTTTTTCTCTTTAGAGGTCATTGACGAACAAACTAGGATTATGGGTTAAAATGGGTCGAATTTTATCTGATACCCGAGTGATCCAAAAATCGATTTTATCGGGTTTGGGTCGTTAAAGTGGATCCGAATGCAAAATCGGATCGAATATGGCTTAATGCTTCTTAACCCAAGTCCGATTCGGGTCGGATACAAGTCAATCACCTAAATGGAAATTAGATCTGAATATTGTGTTACTTATTTAGTTGGATTTAATATTTTAATTACCATTCACGCATCACGAGTCCCATTTAAATGATAGCATGTCTACAGAAAAGAAAAAAAAATAGAAAATTTTGAATATTGCAAAATGATAACTTGCTTTTAATGAAAAATGGTCCATTAATCAAAATTTCAAGTTTGTAATCATTAGAGAAACAAAAATTCAGCCATTCTTTAAAAAACAAAAAAAATAGGGAAAAAAGATGCAAAAATCCAATTCAAACCAACTTGATCTGACCTGAAGCAAGCAATTTGGTTCGGGTCGGTTCAGATTTGGTTTTAGTAAATTAAAAAAATTCGGATACGATTTTCAATATAAGAATTCGAATCGGATACGGATTTGGATGTGGTTCCATATTTCAAGCCCTAGCTAGGATAAGATTTATTGACTACAAGTCAACAGTTATTGACTTTCACTAGGAACTACTTTAAGAAAAATCTTACTTTTTTTACTTTCATTTAGTGCAAGTGCACCACCATACAATCTTCCAATGGACGGTTGTCACGTTTAGAATCACTCACACATACTCTCTCTCTCTCTCTTTGAGTTTCATAATCACCATAAGCAATAGTGACCAAAAAGCAGGGAGTTGCTAGCTACACAACTCCATTTCTCCTTTGTGTGCCACATGGCACTATTTTTTTTGGGTCCACTAACCAATAAGCCCATCATAAAAATGCTCAAACCCAGTGGTTAGAAATAACCAATTAATATGATATTTCATGGGTTGGTGTGATGAACATTCATAGGTCACTGGACCTATTGGAAGCATATGTGAGTAGGGTAGCTATCCTACTCCCTGGAGTACAGGAGCCATGTTATTATCAGTAATTCTTTAGATACCCCCACTACACAAAAGAAGACACCCAAAGTCATGCAAATTCCACATCATATTGACTTCAAGTCAACAATTATTTGAATTTTAATGACTTATTTTAGGAGATTCGTATTTTTTTAATATATTTTATGCCCCAATGCTTTCATGTGGTGCACAATAGGAACCTCCAATGAAGGATTGCCACGTCAAAAATCTCCTAACTTGAAATCACTCCAACCCAGAATTCTTAACCACAATTATCATTGTGGAGGATATTTTTTTGTAGAGTACCAAGGGTTAACATGTGGCACCTAGAGATCTAGGTTAGTCATAGAAATTCGAGTCAATTCATTCGAGTTGAATATTGAAGTAAGCTTGGTGGCTTCGTCACAACCTAACAATGGGTTTATATCTAGGGTGATATTGGGTCAAAAATGCTTGCTAGAGCGGTTTAGTTAGTCCAAATCCCTACAAATTAGGGATTGGGCCCAAAAGAGGTTAGAATCTTGATAGAGAAAAATCTCAAAAAATGAATAAATGAATGTGAGAAGGATCTTGATTGGGTACTTTTTTAATCAAGATGCACTTACTAAAATAGATACAAGTAAAATTGGTAACAAGATTAAGGAGATCTTAGGATTTTACCCCTATAAATAAAGGGAAGAAGGCACTATAAGGTATGCTTTTCTCCTCCTACACCACTTATCTACTAGTTTTTGTACTTTAATTTGACTTGTGTGTTGGAAAGGACATGTTGCAGGCACACCTAGGAGCATTGGAGGTAAGTATTTCATGCTATCATCACAGATTTCAAGGTAGTGTAAGTTTTTGCATCTACCTCAAAATCAACCTTTCGCAGATTTAGGGTTTCCTATTTGATTTTGTCGAGGGATAAGCATAGGCTGTCATTATTAAATTCTTTGATCGCAAGGTCAAGATTGACAATACTGGTTTAGTGAATTTGGAGTTTAAGATCAAGTAAATGCGTGTTTGGTAACACTTTTAAATTCTTAATGGAGGTAGTCTACCTTTAAAATTTAAACTTCAGAAGCTTTATTCTCATTTGTTTCGTTTCAGATTTTAGACTTCAAAATTGAAATCCAGAAGTTTTGAACCAATGATGGGGTACACTGAATGAAACGTTTGATTTCTGATTTCTATTTTTCTATTTTTCTTCCTAACTACCCTCCTCAAAACACTGATTTTCATCTCTCATCCCTTCTTTATACATACCATAAAAATCTTTTTTACCACTCTATTTTTTTCTACTTCACTTCGTTAAAACTCAAGTTTTGGTAAGTCGTAGAGTTTCACGAAAGAAGGTGAGACAAAATCTATTGCAGTATAAGTTGTGTAGTGTTGCTGTCATCAAACTTGTTCCTATTTTCTTTGTAGATTATTGTGGATTCGAGAATAAATGTTGTTGTTTTAATTTATTTTCATTACAGATCTTTCTTTTGGGAGAAATGTTGCGTTTTATATTCTAGTTAACTAGTTTTTGATGGAAAATCAAATTTCAATTTGTTCTTTTGAATTTTTGTTCAAAATGCATATAGATCAGGAGAAATAATTTTTGTAGGAAAAACCAATTAATTGTAATATTTCCTGGACAAAATAAATCAAATCAATTATAAACATCTTTACAAGTAATACATTTTGAAAAGAAATTGTCCACATTAAACTTAAATACATGATATTTATGAATTTTTTTGAATAACTTCAATAATCTCTTTTAAATTTAAGAGAGATGAGAAAATCTTCAACCATCTATGATAGAAAAATGAATGATAAAACAACCACTGTTTCTTATTAATTTGAAGTCATTTTTGTTGAGAATATTCAAAGAAATTTTGATATTTAATACTTAAATTTAGAGAAAAGATTGATTCTTGTTCACTTTTTAACCTTATTATTCACTAATTTTGATTGAAGTTATGAATATTTATTTGAGACTAAAATTATTTATGAGTCATTGTAGATACGTGATTTCGTCATTATGATGACCACATCTATTAAGGTTAGGAGTCGCCACCATTCATATTGTAAGTGGATGCGAATGGTCACCCGATGTGCATTTTTTGAACAAGTAAAATTTTGGCGTTTAGTGACTCTCGATGGATAAGGTACGGATCAAATCTTTAGATTCGGGATAAGCGGTTTGGCTGGAGAAAAGGAAGGTGTTAGCACCCTTTTCTCCCCACTAAATAGTGGTAACCTCAACTCAACTCGGTCATTTGATTTAAAAAATACGAAAAATAAAGTGCCACGTGTGTGCATTTGTACCCTAAGTAGAGATTTATTTTCAGCTCGATCATAGGATCATCTCATTGAAAGAGATGATCCTAATGGATCATTTGCCTTGAGATCCACTCATCTTAAATCCATTTAAAATAAATGAAGAGGAGATGGGATAATAGAAAAGGGAGGAGGAGAGGGTAGAGAGAGAGGGGGGGATTGCCTTGAACCCACCTTGAAGCTTCAAAATTTTCTTCTCTTTTCTTTCCTTCCTTCTCTTTCTTTGAGTCTTCTTGAGTCCTTAGTAGAATATGAGAGTATGAGAATGGGAAGAGGTAATTAGAGAGAGTAGGGATTTTCTTTTTTTTTTAGTGAGATTTTGTGTGGAGTTAATGAGAGATGATTGATAGACTTGGTGAGAATTGGTGATAGTTGTCAGTAGTGAAAGTTGGGGGAGAATTTTTTGTAGTGAAAGTTGGGGGATTTTTTGGAAAGATGATGAGGTTTAGGGATATAATGGGGTAAAATGAAGAGAAGTGGTAGAATGGTGTGAGGTTTAAGAGAAATGTGGGGGTAAATTAGAGATGATTGAAGGGCATTTGTGTAAGAAGGGTAAATGGGTTGTTTTACAACCCAAATGGGTTGGATCTTTCAACCCATTTGGGTTGAGTATTAGATGGAATAAAATAAATGAGAGTGGTTAAGAGGATGGGATTGTGTAAGAGAGTGATTAATTGGTGAAGTGAATTGAAGGGATGAGATTTTAATTAAAAGAAGGGTTGTGTAAGAAGGTAGTTGATGATATTTTGGGAAGGTGTGGGAGATGATGCTATGTGTCAAAATGGGTGGAGATGAAGGGTTGAGATGGGTTGATGGGAGATGTTGAGTGTTTGACTTGAGATGATGGGTGTATGTTTAGATTGTAGATGTGGGTTTTGTATGGAATGATGAGAGTAGATTAGGGGGAGGTATAGGTTAGGGGTGTGGGTAGATTATGTGAGGTATAGGTTAGGGGTGTGGGTAGATGTGCTTGATTTGAGAGAAAAGGTGATGGGTTGATGTGTGGGGAGATGAGGTTTAAAGAAAATTAATGGGGTAAGTAGTTGGATGAGGGAGGTGAGATGGGGTGATGACATGTGTCACCATTTGATGATAAGAATAGTGATTGGTTGATATGGGTTGTGGTTTATGGGTTAGGGTTGTAGGTTGGATGTGAATTGGATATGGATAAAAGTTTGTGGGCTTTTTAGTGTATTGGGCTTGGGTTATGAAATGATTTTGGGTTTTAGGAATTGGTTGGAGGTTATTTTGGATTAGATTTTTCAGGTTGTAGATTAGTTTTAAATCTTAGGTGATGTGGGATTGAGTTTAGGTTAGGGGGGAGGTGAGAAATATAATTTGTGAGTGTTGAGGGTTTGCGGGCTTTAAGTGGACTTAGGGTAATTGGATTCGGGAGCTGAGTGGTGGAAGTAGAGGAGGGTAGGCATCCCAAGTCTCACATTTTTTAATTTATTAATTTTTTTGAGATTTTTGACAATCATTGATTTGATCAAAAAATGCCACGTGTTGGCAAATCGGGCTTTTTAGGCCCGTGAGAGAATTTTATCGAGCATTCGAGTATTTTTATATATAAAGGGGGAACGGTAAAGGTTGGACAAGTGGAAGATAGGTCAAACCCCTTTGGTGGGTTCTTTAGACCATTAGGAGGTCTTAGGGGCCTCGATTCGATTAAAACATTACATTTTAGTGATTTGGGCTTTTGAAGCCCGTTGGTCAATTTTATCGAAAAATTGATGTTTTGAGTGGAGTGGGATAGATGGGAGCATGCCGGGTCCTCTTGGCAGGCCTCCTAAACCATTAGGAGGTCTTAGGGGCCTTGGTTCGATCAAAATGTCACTTTTCAATGACTTAGGTCTTTGAGGCCCATTGGCCCATTTATTTGAAAAAATCTGTATTTTTGGGTCCTTTCGAGTAGTGACCCGTTCAAATTGAGGTTTACTGATTTAATTCTTTCAAATATGGTGAAAATTTTCATTCATTTTTGCTTATTATGATTGTTGATGTATGCTTTTACAATTTAAACTCACCTATGTGTCATGTAAATGGGATTAGGGCATACTTTGCTACAGCTTAGGTTTATCAATTTTATACTTTGTTGGTATTTATAGGTATGACTTCCAAGATAAAGGTAAAGAAAGGAGTAACTAAAACTCTGGACAAGAAAAGAATATTGATAGGACTAGGACAAACTTTGTTATGGACCATTCGCAGAGGAGCGTGTTTGAGATAGGTGAACAAGGAATGGTATAGAGGAGTATCCCTATTACACCCCCTCTGGGGACACTACTTTTTACTTACTTTCAACACTACTTAACTCCTATGTTTCTTTTCTTCTTCTTTTTTTATTTTGTTTTGGGCTTGTAAATCGTTAGATCTAGGGATCCGTGCTCATAAAACTCTTGTATTCTTCTCATCGTCTTACCTCACATCTTGATAATTTTCCATTCAATCATTGACTTGATTTAAACATGATAAACACCAAACTAAAAAAAAAAAAAAAACGGAAAATAAAAGAAGGATTGCAACACATATGGACCGAAAAGCTTATAACTTCGTATCTGAAGCCACCTTCCTTGAACCATAAGCTGTGTCCGTAGTCTAAGGACGAGTCGGTGGCTTTGATCGGCATTTATAATCTTACGGCAGCCGCGAGAAGTCGGTGGTTCTGATCGGCATCCATATAACGGTGAGCATGATCTTTTAGGAGGTGGTAGTATGTCCTCGTCCTCGCCAACATTCCTTTCTGTACGGTATTATATGAAGATGATTTAAAATTAGAATGATAACGGCCTTAATTAAAAAAAAAATGGTACTTATAGTATAACAACATTTTTTTAATTATCAAATAATGAAATTAGGCTAATTTATCAAAACATGCACCAAAAATTGAAAAATTATCAGAACGATACTCTATTTTACCATTTTTGGAAATAAGTTTTTTTTACCAAAATGGTAAGAAATAAAATTAACAGTATTTAAAAAAAAAAAAACTGTACCCAAAATATCCTAGTTAAATTTATTTTAAATTTACTTCATTACCCTTCTTTTAATTTATATTCAAATTACATTTATACCCTCTATTTATTATATAAAAGAGTTGGGTTTTGATAAAGGTAAAACATAAAAAAGAAGAATAAAGATAATTGTTACATGATTTGGTGTGTGATCTATAATTTCAGTAATATGTATGTTGTAAAGAGAAAATTCTCAAAACATGCACAACTTTTGTTAAAATTCCCATTTCCGTGCACTGATCATTTTCATTTCAAAAACAAGTATGAGCGTGAGGTTGCAAGACCACAAATATTTATTCTAAAAGTGATGATCTCGTTGATATTTATATCGTAACTTATAAAGTCAAATATCCTTCGAAGTTACAAGATAAATAATAATATGAGATGGCCTCATATTTGATGTTATTTTAGAAAACCATTAGAAATGAGATGGTGATACTCACTAGTTTGAGGCTTCTCCGCTGCTAGTTCCCGAGCAAGAATGCTCTTAGGGACCAAAGCAAAGGAAATCAAAAGAAAACAAAGAAAGAGAAAAGCCTTTGGAAGAACCATCATTCTAATGTTTTTCGAATTAATTTGCTAGTTAGTCTACCCCTAATCACCCATATTTATAGTAATTGTTAGACAAGAAAGTTTGTATCCTTCCTCGAGATATGTTTGTTAAATGATGAACGATGTAATATCAAATCTCTCTCCCTTTCTCTCATTAGAGACCATTGATGAACCAAGTCATGCAAAGTAGGATAAGATTTATGTGGTGCAAATGCACCAACAATACAATCTTCCAATGTAGGGTTGTCATGTGGAGAATCTCTCTCTCTCTATCTATCTCCGAGTTTCACAATCATAGTCACAAAAATCAGCGATTTTTTTAAAAAGTCACTTTTAAAATGCGACTTGCACCCCTAACAATTAAAATGGTTAAAAAAATGTAACTCTTTCCCGCGTCACAAAAAGGGCAGACTTTTTCTGATTTTTTTCTATTTTTTTTCACATAAGACAAAATTTTAAACATTTTTCTTTTTTAAATTTTAAATGTGGGATTTGATGTATAATAGAATTTAGTAATTCATAAGTGTAAAAATACAAGATTTGATGATAATAAATTGATTTTATGAATTTTCATTAGATATATATACTTTTTCATAATTTTTAATATATATTTTTTTATCTTTTATTTTCATCATCTTTTAACAAAGTTTTCCCTCGTGGATTTAAACCCTTACTCTGCCTTCGTGACCATGTCCACAGTCACCATAAGCAGTAAAACGCAGGGAGTTGCTAGCTACACAACTCCAGCAGTACCCTTTTGTGTGCCACATGGCACTATTTTTGGGTCCTATAACCAATAAACCCATCATAAAAATACTAAAACACATAATGTAGAAATAATCAATCAATATGATATTTCAAGAGTTGGTGTGACGAACATTTATAGGTCATTGGACCTGTTGGAAGCAAATGTTAGTTGGGTAGCTATCCTACTCCTTGGAGTACATGACGTTGTAATTTTTAATTATTTTAATAATTTTAAATATAAAGTGATTTTAGCTATTTTGATTAAAGAGTGGTATGTACTTAGCTTTTATCTATTTTGGTATTATTAAATACAAAAGAAACTTTTTTACTTGTTTAACTATATTGGGTAGACCCAACACACAAGTGATGAATGTTTAACTTGTTCTCTAAAATATTTAATCCCACATCGATTATGAGAAAGACTAACTATGTCTTTATATACTATCTTATTTTACTTGTGTGACAAGGTTAAAAAGGATAGGAGGTTGATGCGCACACGGGGTACCTAAAAGGAAAACCTAAGGTTCTGGAGTTTGACTCTATTGATCTGAAAATCCTAATGCTCTTATTTTTTTTTCTTAGTTGCCCTAAATTTGCTTTTCTTCTCAACTTCTACAAAATGAGCAATCTGAGCTGTTCGACTTTCTCAGCCATTGCAAGTGCACTCTTGGTTTGGGATTCTGATTGTTGCAACCTGGAGTGTATTCCAATATATCAATTGCACCAAGATACAATCTTTGTGGGCAAGATATACTCTTAAGGGCAGTGATTTATCATGCCTCAATCGTTCTTCTTGCAATTGATTTTTTTTTCTTGTTAGTTGCATCAACAATTTTTCAACAATTTTAAGAGTATATAATAGATGTTGCTAACATGGATATCGTAATGATTACTACGAAGTTTCTTCCGAATGTTTCAAAAGTTGAGCAGTTCAACAGTACGTTCTTCAAATGTTGGCAAGAAAAGATTTCTTCCTTACTGAAAATGATAAACCTAACCCACATCTTAACAGAACCTATGCCTATGGAAGCTATGGAAAATTATCAAGAGCTCTTGAAACTATAGGAGAAAGGTAACAAAATATGTACGCACACTATTCTCAACGCACTTTCTAACGAACTGTTTGATATATATTGCACATGTAAGCTGACTAAAGAGATTTGGGAAATTTTAGTTAAAAATATGTTTTAGAAAATGCTGGAAATAAAAAAATATGCCATAGGAAGTTTTGTGATCTTTCAAAATAGTGAGGATAGAGATGTATCATCTCAAATCCATGATTTCCATCTCCTAATTAATGACTCTAAAAATGAAGACATAACCCTACCTAAATCTTTTGTTGCAGATTTTCTTATTTAAAAATTGCCAGAATCCTGAAAAAACTATAACAATAGTCTAAAACACAAAAGAAAACACATATTTATAATAATTGTTAGACAAGAAATTTTGCATCCTTCCTGAGATATGTTTGTTAAATAATGAACAATTTGATATCAAACCTCTCTCCCTTTATCTCATTCTCATTAGAGGTCATTGATGAATCAAGTCATGCAAAGTAGGATACGATTTATTGACTACAAGTGAACAATTGTTGACTTTCAATAAGGAATAATTTAAGAAAATTCTTAATTTTTTTCAATGTATTTATCCCCAATACTTTCATGTGGTGCAAATGCACCAACAATACAATCTTCCAATGGAGGGTTGTCATATGGAGAATTTCTCTTTGAGCTTCACAATCATATTAAAAAAATCAGTGATCTTTTTTGAAAAAGTCGCGTTTAAAATGTACTTGCATCCCTAACAATTAAAATGATAAAAAAAAAAAAAAACGTAATTTTTTCTCGTGTCACAAAAATTGCCCACTTTTATGATTTTTCCCGTTTTTTCCACAAACAAAATTTTAAACATTTTCTCTCTTTTTTTTTTTTCAATGTGGGATTTGATGCATAATAGAATTTGGTATAATTGTAAAAATATGGAAATTAATTATAATAAATTGATTTTATAAATTTTCATTAGATATATATATTTTAATATTTTTTGTATTTTGTATTTTCTTGTTTTTAACGTTTTTTTTTTTCCAAAGTTTTCCGTTTTGACTTTAAATCAGTACTTTGACTTTGTGATCATGTTCACAATCACCGTATGCAATAGTGACCAAAAAGCAAGTAGTTGCTAGCTACACAACTCCATTTCTCCTATGTGTGCCACATGGCACTATTTTTTTGGGTCCACTAACCAATAAGCCCATCATAAAAGTATTCAAATCCAAAAGGTAGATTTAACCAATCAATATGATATTTCAAGGGTGGTGTGATGAACATTCACACCATATTGACTTCAAGTCAACGATTATTTGAATTGTAATGACCAATTTTGGGAAATTCGTATTTTTTTTTAAAATATATTTTATGCCCCAATGCTTTCATGTGGTGAACATAACATAAGGAACCTCCAACGAAGGATTGCCATGTGAAAAATCTCTTAACTTTAAATCACTCCAACCCGGAATTCTTAACCATAGTCATCATTGTGGAGGATATTATTTGTAGAGTACCAAGGGGTGACATGTGGCACCTATAGATCCAAGTAAGCCATGGAGATTCGAGTCAAATGTTCAAGCAAATTTGGTGGCTCAGTCACAACCTAACCATGGGTTTATATTTCGGTTGGTTGGGGTGATACTGGGTCAAAGATGCTTGGTAGAATGGTTCAGTTAGTCCAAATCCCTACAAATCAGGGATTGAGCTCAAAAGAGATTAGAATCTTGATAGAGAAAAATCTCAAAAAATGAATAAATGAATATGAGAAGGATCTTGATTGAGTACTTTTTTTAAACAAGAAACACTTACTAAAATAGATAAGAGCAAAATTGGTAACAAGATCAAGGAGATCTTAGAGTTTCACCTCTATAAATAAAGGGAAGAAAGCACTATAACGTATGCCTTTCTCTTCCTACACTACTTATCTATTATTTTTTGTACTGTAATTTGACATATGTGTTGGAGAGGATGTGTTGCAGGCACACCTAAGAGCATTGGAGGCAAGTATTTCATGCCATCATCACAAATTCCAAGTAAGTGTAAGTTTTTTGCATCTACCTCAAAATCTACCTTTTGCAGATTTGGGGTATCCTATTTGACTTTGTCGAGAAATAAGCATAGGCTGTCATTATTAAATTCTTTGATCGCAAGGTCAAGATTGACAATATTAATTTAGTGAATTTGGAGTTTAAGATCAAGTAAGTGTGTGTTTGGTAACACTTTTAAATTCTTAATGGAAGTAGT
Source organism: Akebia trifoliata (assembly GCF_017979445.1). NCBI lineage: Eukaryota > Viridiplantae > Streptophyta > Magnoliopsida > Ranunculales > Lardizabalaceae > Akebia > Akebia trifoliata. Next base: position 20,594,223 of record NC_141383.1, read on the forward strand.
CTCCTTTAAAATTCAAGCTTCATAAGTTTTATTCTCATTTGTTTCGCTTTAGATTCTAGACTTCAAAATCAAAATCCAAAAGTTTTGAACCAATGATGGGATACTCTCATCCCTTTTTTATACATACCCTAAAAATCTTTCTTTATTTTATCTTTCTACCTCTCCATTCTCTTCTACCTCACTTCATCAAAACTCTGATTTTGGGTAAGACAAAATCTATTGCGGTATAAGTTGTGTAGTGTTGCTCTCATCAAGCTTGTTCTTCTTTCCTTTATAGATAATCGTTGATTTGAGAAGAAATATTGTTGTTTTAGTTTTTTTTTTTTCATTATGATCTTGATTTTGGGAGAAATGTTGTGTTTTGTACTCTAGTTAACTAGTTTTATTTTTATTTATTTATTTTTATTTTTTATTTATGGAAAATCGATTTTCAATTTGTTTTCTTGAAGTTTGATCGAAATGCATATAGATTTGGAGAAATAATTTTTATAGGAAGAACCAATTAATTGTAACATTTCCTTAAAAAAATAAATCAAACCAATTATAAAGATCTTTGCAAGTAATATATTTTCAAAAGAAATTGTCCACATTAAACTTAAAGACATGATTTTTATGAATTTTTTTTTTTAATAACTTCAATAATCTCTTTTAAATTTAAGAAAGATGAGAAAATCTTTAACAATCTATGATAGAAAAATAAATAATTAAACAACCACTGTTGCTTATTAATTTAAAGTCATTTTTGTTGAGAACATTCACTGAAATTTTGATCTTTAATACTTAAATCTAGAGAAAAGATTAATTCTTGACCTTATTATTCACTAATTTTGATTGAAGTTAGGAATATTTATTCGAGATTGGAATTCTTTATGAATCACAAAAAGGTTTAGGTTTACCAATTTAATTATTTCACATATGATGAAAATTTTCTTTCATCTTTGCTTCTTATGATTGTTGATGTATGATTTTACAATTTAAACTCACCCATGTGTCGAGTCCATGGGATTAAGGCATATTTTACTACAGCTTTGGCTTATCAATTTAATGTTTTGTTACTATTTATAGATATGACTTCCAAGATAGGGGTAAAGAAAGGAGTAGCCAAAACTCTTAACAAGAAAAAAATATTAATAGGATTAGAACAAACTTTGCTACGGACCATTCGCAGAGAGAAGAACAAGGAATGGTATAGAGGAGTATCCCTGTCACGCCCCCCTCTAGGGACATTACCTGCCAAGTAATGTCTCTAACAAAATTACGTCAAAAACCACACATGACCCTCAAATTTCATCAATTTCAACAATAGGTCAAGCATGCTACTTACGTTCAGCATTACTTAAAATTCAGAGGGCAATACAAAAATAATAGATAAGGATCTCATCATTGCTCATGGATGTAAGCAATATCGCTGAACGACTTAACTCTCATGTCTCTTTTCTTCTTCTTTTTTTGTTTTCCTTGAGCTTTTACATCACTAGATCTAGGGATCCATGCTCATAAAACTCTTGTATTCTTCTCGTCGTCGTCTTACCTCACGTCTTGATAATTTTCCATTCAATCATCAACTTGATTCAAAAAAAAAAAAAAACACCAAACTAAAAAACAAATCATAATATTATATATATGTATATAGATGATGCTTGCTTTTGCCTATGAGTGACCCATTATATTAGATCATTAATCCTAACTATAGGATCACCTTTAGGGTGGGCCTTTTTACATCAATAACATTAGTAAATCATTAAAAAAAAAAAAAAAGGAAAATAAAACAAGGATTGCAACACAAATGGACCGAAAAGCATATAACATCATATCTTAAGCCACCTTCCTTGAACCATAAGCTGTGTCTGTGGTCTAAGGATTAGCCGGTGGCTTTGGTGGGCACTTAATATGCCTATGCACAGGGCAGGGCGGCCGACGTCCATCAAGATTCATTTTGACCTGCTCATTGTCCCCATCCTCGCCAACATTCATTCCTGTATGGTATTATAAGAAGACGATTTAAAATTAGAATGATAACGACCTTAATTAAAAAAAAAAAAAAATGGAACTTATATTATAACAACATTTTTTTATTATCAAATAATGAAATTAAGCTAATTTATCAAAACATGCACAAAAATTGAAAAATTACCAAAATGAGGCTCTATTTTACCATTTTTGGAAATAAGTTTTTTCATATACCAAAATGATAAGAAATAAAATGAATAGTATTTATTAAAAAAAAAAATTGTACCCAAAATATCCTAGTTAAATATATGTTAAAATTACTTCATTACTCTTCTTTTAATTTATATTCAAATTACATTTATACCCTCCTCTCTTTATTATATAAAAGAGTTGGGTTTTTGTTTCATGATTTGGAATGTAATCTATAATTTCAGTAATAAGTATATTGTAAAGAAAAAATTCCCAAAACATGCACAACTTTTGTTAAAATTTCCATTTTCGTACACTGATCATTTTCATTCCAAGATCACAAGTATTTATTATATTTTTAAGGTGACGATCTCACTAATAAAAATTAAGCCATGAGGTAACGAGATCACAAATATTTATTCTAAAAGTGATGATCTCACTGATGATAGAAGTGAAGATCTCCTCGTTGATATTTATATCGTAACTTATAAAGTCAAATATCCTTCGATGTTAGAAGATAAATAATAATAATATGAGAAGGCCTCATATTTGATGTTATTTTAGAAAACCATTAGAAATGAGATGATGATACTCACTAGTTTGAGGCTTCTCTGCTGCTAGTTCCCGAGCAAGAATGCTCTTAGGGACAAAAGCAAAGGAAATCAAAAGAAAACAAAACAAGAGTAAAGCCTTTGGAAGAACCATCGGTCTAATGTTTTTCGAATTAATTTGCTAGTTAGTCTACCCCTAATCACCCATATTTATAGTAATTTTTAGACAAGAAATTTTGCATCCTTCCTCAGGATATGTTTGTTAAATGATGAACGATTTGATATCAAATCTCTCTCCCTTTATCTCATTAGAGGTCATTGATGAACCAAATCATGCAATGTAGGATAAGATTTGGTGCAAATGCACCAACAATACAATCTTCCAATAGAGGGTTGTCATGTGGAGAATTTCTCTTTCTCTCCCTGAGTTTCACGATCATAGACAAAAAAAAAATCAGCTACTTTTTTAAAAAGTCGTGTTTAAACTGCGACTTGCATCCCTAGCAATAAAAATGGCAAAAAACACGTAACTTTTTCCCGTGTTACAAATATCGTCGTCTTTTTCTGAAATTTTCCCATTTTTCCACATTGGCAAAAATTTAAACATTTTCTCTTTTTTTTTTTTTCTTAAATGTGGGATTTAATGCATAATAGAATTTGATAATTCATAAATGTAAAAATATGGGATTTGATGATAATAAATTGATTTTATGAATTTTCATTAGCTTTTCTTAATGAGCTCGGTGAACCCTAGAGTCGAATCTAACCAATTTTAGTTAATCTTTTGGTTGTGAATCAATTTCTTAAAAGAGCAAGATATCGGTGAAATCTGATTCTTATCTTATAGTGTCATCCTCGTAAGGGCCCTTTTTACTATGTGCAGATCAAGGTGTACAGTTTAATCATCCAAAATCAATACAGAAACCCACTAACGAGAGTTATACAGGTGGTTCGAATATTACCTCCCGTTCTAGACGGGGATGAACAAATTGAGTTGACTCGAGTCACCGACACTAATTTCGATGTACAAACTCGGGGGGCCGAGACAATTTCGTCCCATTGTCTTCCTTCCCTAGAACTATTATACGCCGAGCCTTCTCGGATTAAAATAAAAATTGTTACAACTTAAAGTTCCAAATACAAAATGCTTTTCTAGGAAAAAAAAATGAAAAGTTCTTGTCGTCTTGGTAGAAAACTGAGTTGGTGGATAAAAAATCCACGAATCATCTTTCGTCAATTCCTTCACCTGAAAATAGCAGAAAAATCTATCAAAGTTAGAAAACAATGCTCAAGTCCATAGAAACTTGCCCCAAAAATATGAAATGTGTATCCCTAATAATATGACCTCATATTTCTATTATGAATAAATGATGAATGCATGCAATTGGTTTTGGTACGCGATTGGGTACACGACTAACATAGCAAAGGCACATAATAGCACATCATTTTCTTATATATCCCGATGAAAAAAATCTATGGTTCTATGCCCTTGCCACATCAGTCGCGTACTCAACTGCATGCATTTCTCACTACTCTTCTATTATGTTGATCTTATTTAATAAAGTGTAATGATCTTATAACTCAACCTAGCAAGGTAACTCAAAAACTCAACTAACATGTACCCTGCAAGAATCGTAGATTTTTCCCTCGGAATACGCAACTGCACGTCCCCATAAAACATGTGCATTTGTGTATCCCGAGGGAAAAAAAATCTACAACTCTTGCACCTACTACATCAGTGGGTTTTTGAGTTATTCTGAAAAGAGTGCTGATTTTCTAACTCAATTTAACAGGGTAACTCAAAAACTCACTAACGTGGCAAGTGCAAGAGCTGTAGATTTTTTCCTCGGGATACAGAACTACACATGTTTTATGGGGATGTGCAGTTGTGTATCCCAAGGGAAAACCTATGGTTCTTGAACATGCCACATCGTTGAGTTTTTGTGTTATTTTGTTAAAGTTGAGTTAAAAAAATCAATACACTTAAAGGAAACCATTAGAAACAACATGGTACTTACTGGTGTGTGACTTCTCCTCTAGCAATTGACAAACACATAAAATCTTAGGAACAAAAATAAAGGAAATCATCAAAAAAAGCAAAGGAAAGATACAACTCTTGCACCTACTACATCAGTGGGTTTGAGTTATTCTGAAAAGAGTGTTGATTTTCTAACTCAATTTAACAGGGTAACTCAAAAACTCACTGAATGGCAAGTGCAAGAGCTGTAGATTTTTTCCTCGGGATACAGAACTACACATGTTTTATGGGGATGTGCAGTTGTGTATCCCAAGGGAAAACCTATGGTTCTTGAACATGCCACATCGTTGAGTTTTTGTGTTATTTTGTTAAAGTTGAGTTAAAAAATCAATACACTTAAAGGAAACCATTAGAAACAACATGGTACTTACTGGTGTATGACTTCTCCTCTAGCAATTGACAAACACATAAAATTTTAGGAACAAAAATAAAGGAAATCATCAAAAAAAAGCAAAGGAAAGATACTAAATGTTGGATTTTAGAAGGTTGAATTTGAAAACCCTTTAATATTCAATAGGTTTAAATCATAGGGTAAACCAATCTTTAAACCATAGGGTAAATCCATCCCAACTTTTCTTTATGCTCTATGTTTTTTTTTTACTTTATTGCTTTAAGCTTTAGTTGTTAGTATTATTTTTTTTGTCTTGAGTAATTTTAGTCATATATCTACTATGAGAAGAATTGATTTGCAATTCTTAAATAGTTGTACTTCTACTAGGTTTAAAGTTGATAGAAGTAGTGAATGGGCTCACACGTGTATATTGGGGCCTAAGAAAAAAATCCAAAGTTCCAATTGGAATTTTGATCCACCAATCCGAAAACCTTAATGCATGAGTGCATGCAAAGACCCTTTTTTTGCTTTAATTATTAAGACCCATTTTATTTAAAATTCTAGTCGTTTTAATTCATTTTGTTTTGTTCTGAATCAATACAATACGAAGAAGTTTTATGTTTGTTCTGAACTAACACAATTTGAAACGGTTTGTGATTGTTCAAAACAGTCACTTTTTCTTTTATTTATATTATCTTATTTAGTCAATTTAAAATTTATCATCTCTAATAATTTACTTAACAAATTTTCGATTATCAGTATACTTTTATTCTTCGTTATGAGAGCACACAACATTGTCGAGTTCAAAGTTACATTCTAATTAGAGTACTCTTTTGAAAATGTGAATTGTTGTATCTTGGAGAATAAACATCTTCAAACTATGGTATCATAATAGGGACGAATTTCATTTTATGAGAGTATTTTATGCATATCTGAACTATTAATTTTAAATAATTTTTTTTATTATATTTAATTTAAAAATCAAAAATTATTTCAAAGTTCTTTTTTTTTTCATTAGATATCAATACTAACGACAATAATACTAAAGCCTTTGGAAGAATCATATTTCTTTCTAATGGTTTTCAATGAATTTGGACACCCACCCCACTCTAATTTATATTGTATTAATTGTTAATTAGACAACAAATTTCGCATCCTTCCTTGTCCTTTGGGATATTTAAAAGAAATTATATGATTTGACATCAAATTTATCTCTCTTGATTTGCGATCAAATTTGTCGCTTTCTCTCCTCCAGATTTGACATCAAATATTTCTCCCTCTCTCTCTCCCTACACATGTTATCGATGAAGCAAATCATGCAAAGTAGGACAAGATTTTATTGACTTCATGCCAACAGTTATTGACTTTCAATAGGACTAAAATTTGTAATTTTTTTAAGAGTCGTGATACACTGACTCTCTATCTTGTACAGTCTCTGAGCTGGAAACCACGCTCTATTTTTTTTCTAATGGTCTTGATAATCTCTCTTTCTCCCTCTCTCACTCTCTCTGTCTTTCTCTCTCCATTACTATGAGCAAAGGTGATTGGTGACCAAAAAGTAAGGAGTTGATAGTTACACAACTCCATTTCTTCTTTGTGTGCCACATGGCACTATTTTAAATCCACTTAACTATAAGCCCATCATAAAAATGATCAAAACCCAATAGATAGAATTATCTAAAGATTATGATACCCAATAGATAGAATTAACTAAAGAATACGATATTTTAAAGGTTGTTGTGATGAACATTTATAGGTCACTGAACCTCTTGAAAGCATATAGACTTCAAGAACAATTATTTGAATTGTTATAAGGACCAATTTAAGGTAATCATATATATATGGGAGGCATTGAAAAACCAACGTTAGGGAGCGAATTTTGGCCTATATGGTTTAAAAGTTTTGGATTGAACTGATTTTTTTTGTGTAGGTGATCTCTAGGGTGAGGAGATCTTCCTCACAAAAAATAGTCCAATCTAAAATTTATAAATCCATCGAAGGTGGTTTGCAAATTATCGATAGAAAATCGACGATCCACAATTCTAATCACTTTTGATGGGGTTAAAAGATTCATATTGGATTGATTTTTTGTCAAGATCAACTCCTCATCATAGATATCATCCTCACAAAAAACCAGCTCAATACAAAACTTTTAAGTCATATAAGATAAATCGTTGACTCAATGTTGGCTCTCTAACATTGGCTGCTAAACCTAACGTTGACACATGGCATGAACAAGGTAAATCACGATGATTGGTTGCATAATAGATTCAATGTATATCTCGAGCCATCATCAATATATTCTAAAACAATATTGAGATAAATAGGTAATCTTATCAATTAGGAACTCTATTTTTGGGTAATGATTGATTGAGAATATTTTGGTTTAAAGAAAGATATTGATTATAAAGATTAGTTTTATCTTTTTTTCTTTAATGAGGGTTATCATTGTAAATAATTAAGAGGAGGGGAAACGAAGAAGATGTCATGTATTGTATATCTTTAAATAGCTTCAAGAATAGTAGAATGACTCTTCAAAGCTTAGGGACGTAGTTTAAATCACTCTTTGTACGCTCTTGACATGGCAGTGCATAAAACCATAAATCTTTATCCTTGTGTATCTTGAAGAAAAAGATCTACGTTCTATGCATTGCCATGTTAGGGAACAAACAAAGAGCACCAAGTTTCGAGTGTCAGTTTATCACAACTGGAGGATGCCTTGTGAATGAAACGTGTGAAAAATTATTGAACAAGTATGACTGAAAGGGTACTGAAAAGAATTGTTTGAAAATAAATAAATAGAGAGAAAATTACTTAGACTACACTGGAAGGGGACTTTTTTCTAAATAATTCCTAAGTTTTGGGTGTCTCTTAATAGTCCATTTAGTAAACTTTTCTTTTCTTAACAAACCCTGGACTGCATTTCCCACATTTTTCACAATTGAATGCCCTAATCGTTTGAACTCATCATTTTCATAAATAAAAAAATTGGATTTTTGGCATCTCAATCGAGTTTCAGAGACTCAATTCCGTTGGAAAGGATTTAAGAAGGAAGAAGAAGCCATTTTAAAGATTTTTTTTTTCACTTTTTTCTTAGTTTTTGGATCAAAATCTATCAAGAAGGGTTCTTTTGGTTTGAAATCATCTAAACAAGTCGTTATTTCAAGTGTTGAGTTCACCATTTTATTCGTTGTTGAATTCACCATTTAGTCGTTGATCTTTCCGTGTATCTTGGTTGAAAACACTCAAAAATAAAAAATAGGTGGGTTTTACCAGTGTCGAGTTCACCATTTTATTCATTATCGAGTTAGATAATAAATTAACAATGGTGAACTCGACAATAAAAAGTGGTGAACTCAACAATAAATAAAAAGTTGTGAGTTCGATAATAAATAAAAAGTGGTGAACTCGACAATAAAATAGTGGTGAGTTTGATATCATTCATAAAAGTATAAGAGGTCATGAGCAAGTGGTCGAAAAAAATTATTCAATAATCCACATTCTTCTATTTGAAACACGATCAAACAAACTTTCAAGGTTTTGAAGATAAAGCGACAAATATTGAAGTTGATGCGTTCATATGGATTGAACAAACAACCAAATATGATTGTTGTTTATAAGACATTTCACAATTTTACCAGAAAATATGTTATTGTAGATGAATTATATCATTTTTTAGGAGAATTGATCCATGGAAAAAGAGGCTAGCACTAGTCGGGAGTATTTGGCTCCCTCGTAGGTCGTCCAAACCAACTAAGAATCAAAAATCATTATTTTGTTCATTGTAGTTATTACTTTGTATTGTAGGTGTTGTCACTATTTTTTGATGTTGCAATACATACTCTATTTTGTTTCATTTAAGTTTATTATCAAAATTTCATGTTTAATTATAATTTTTTGTAGATGATGAATAATATTGATGGCAAACTACACATATCCACATTCTTCATATGATCGACTGACGACATTAGTGACATTTAAAATAAAGAAAAATTATGGAAGGATGTTTTATACGTGTTCATCTTGTCAAATAATATATCATTGATACTAATATTGGTGCCTGTGATAGATAATTAACATTGACAATATTAATTCATAAGTTCTTTTACGTTGAAGAGGCATGCAAAATCTTGTTTATAGACAAATAAAGTTGACATTATCAATGGTGATGTCATTTAAAGTAAAATAGTACAGGCAAAGAAGAAGAATGACAAATACTTCTTATATGCATATGTGGGACACATATTTTTTGTATTTTTACTTATTTCAGTTCTAGAATATATATTAGTTAGAAAATAGTTGGAGTAATATTAAAATAGACATTGATTCTCACATTACTAATGTGGAGGTGCACACATAACCATGGATTTTTTCATTTATATCTCGATGAAAAGCATTTATGGTCACGTACATACATCCACATCAACAATGTGAGAATCGATGTCAATTTTAATGTTACTTCAACATTTTCCTATTAGTTATGATTATTATTAAGGGTGCACATTATTCAGATTTGTGGCAAAATTGGAACCGAACCAAATATGATTGGTTCTACAAATTTGGAACCGAACGAATCCAATTACCCTATAGAACCAAATAAATCCAATCCAAACCAACCTTGGTTCGGATCGGTTCTCGGTTCTCATACTTATTATTTTTAGTAATAAAATTAAAATAGTTAAAACTTAAAATTAAGCAAAAATAAATATTAAACAAAGCGTCACACATAACACATAACGTGCATAAATAAAACATGAACATACTTATTATTGTTTGAATGTTTTTACCTTTTGTCTTTTAAGATTATATTTTATTTTTAAATATATATATTATAATAAATAAAAAAATTGATTCGGTTCTATTATATCCCTAATATGAAATCGAACCAAATCAATCGATTTTTTTTTTTACAATCCGTACTTGAAACAATCCATGCTCAAGTCGAGCCGAACCAATCCAATCCAAAAGGCCTTTGATTGATTCGGTTCTCGGATTTACCTGATCCAGTGTGCACCTCTAGTTGTTATGTTTAAATGATTTTAGAATACAATGGTATTGTATGGGATGCTATGTGGATGTATTATATGAGTTATACAAGTATTTTCTTTATCAAATAAATTTTCATAAGTCATTTTTTAAAGGAAATGTTGTCAAAATTTTGGTAGAATTATAGTTTTTATAAATTTATCTAAATTATTATTAAATAAGTATTTTCATTATTTTATAATATTTTAATCAAAACTTATTCTTTATTATAAGTATAAAATTTTATAAATTACAAAAGAGGGTGAGGAGACCCTCAAACAAGAAGACAAACAAACAAAAGAAAAAAAAAATGCAAGAACTACAAATTACAAAGCCGGCCCCATCTAAACACAAAGTCATCAAAGGAAACACTGAAGAATTCCGTATGAAGCTTCGCCCAAATAAATAATAATCCAAGAACTTCCATAAACACAATATGCTCAAAACTTAAATTTTAATCAAAATAAGAAAAATGTATTAACATTAATTAATTATTTTTTAATTAAAAATATTTAAATTTATATTTTAGTATAATTGTATATTTATTGAAATCATTCTGTTAAATTAAATGCATTCTTGGTACATTATTAAACATTAAGGGCATCCTGTCATTTTACTAGAATCCAACAGTTGTATCAAATAGTAATTACTAGATTCTAATAAACAACACAACACTTTTATAGGACTTTATCAAATAAGCTTTTCATAGTTTAAACTTTTTTCAGCTGATTTTTTCAAATGTTTCTATTAGTAGAACCTACTAGCAAAAACTGACAACATTATTCGATGGGCTCTAAGATCGTTTTAAAACGCTTTTCAAACCTGCTTTTGGTGCATTTGCAACTTTTAGAAGCTGTGCTTGGTAATGAAAAGCGCAACTAAAATTCGCGTTTTAACGCACTTAGCTAAATTTACCTTTATACCCATTCTCCATATAAAAATAAGTTCTGAACATAGTTTTGGCTTTTTCATAATTTTGTAAATTCACAAGAAGGCTAAAAAATTAAAATCACAAATGTTATTTACAATGGGTGCATGTTTTGGTAAAAATAAATAAATAACAAAATGGGTATATGCCTCTTTTGGGTAAACGACATAGCTAAATCATCAATAATTTTGACCTAATAAATGACCCTTTTGGTGCTTACCTCATAAACTATATTTTATTCATTATATAAGTATAAAAAAAGAAATAAAAGAGAAAGAAATAGCAACAAAGATTAGGCTCAAAGCGTACAACATCAAATCTTAAGTCTCCTTCCTCCAAACTAATTTTTTACATATAATTAATATCAGTAAATCATTAATTAAATAAATAAAATAAATAATACAAGATTGCAACACCAAAGTATATAACCTCAAATCGTATTCCTTAAATTACTTATAATATTAGATTAAACCATAACCTGCTTTTGTAATCTAAGGGGTTCGCCATTGATGACAACAATAATTTATCTTTTTTGCATGGACAACTTGCAGGGTCTATACCCGTAGGGGTGCAACTTGGTCTAGTTCAATTAGAGAATCGAACCAAACTGAGAGTTTTGGATTGGTTTGGTTCGGTTTATAATAAATTTATGTTGAGTTCCGGGTTAATAGAGTAGAGAATTGACCTTTTGATTTGATTTTTGGTTCATACCTTGTATAGAACCAAACCAAACCGAGAACCAAATCTTTATATTAATAAAATTATAAATTAATTAATTTAACAAATTATACATATTTGTTATGAACAAATTGATTATATATATATATATATATATATATATATATATATATATATATATATATATATATATATATGGATTAATGAATTTCTTTTATTAATGGAAAAACCATTGACTTTTTTTTATTAATGGATAAATTAATTAAAAAAACTTAGTACTGGATAGATTAATGACTCATTGTATGATATTGGCAACCCATAGAACCGAAGCGAACCAAACCAAACTTAGCTCAGTTCAGGTTGGTTTGGTTCTATGACAATTTGGTTCGATTCCGGTTCTCATTTAATGGAACCGACTAAGGTTGGTTCGATTCCAATTTGACCTCAAACTGAACCAAATCGAACCAAGTTGCACCCCTAATGCCCAGAATTAGACCCGAACTTAAACATCGGTTTTGGTTCCGATCAAGTTTGATTCCAGGTATGAGACCCTCGGAAATACAAAACTACCCAATACCCATTGGGTACCCGTTACAATTAAAAAAATTTTTGACTTAAATACTAAGAGTCGTTTTGCTCAAATGGATTACCACATTAGCAACGTAATACCCCACAACCCTTTAATAAATTCAAAAAACAATTTGTTTGGGACTTGATCCAAGGTTACGAGAATGGGCAGCTACCAAACTTCCACCCAACTTTTTAAAAATTCAATGGTGAAAAATAACTTTTGAATTTTGAATGTTTTTTTTTTTTTTTTAAATTTCAAAGTTCATAGAATTTTGTCCTCTACAACCCTGAATCATCAAATCATGTTTTTTGATATCACAAGGTGAGTCCAAGGACCCTTAGTAAGGGTGAAATCTTTACCAACTTAGTAACGCTAGTCGGACTCTTCTATTTGTTTGTACCATTTGAACTTTGGGAAGATATTGGATATTTGAATATCTCTTTATAATTAATAATTACTATTAATTAATTATATTATGAAATAATAAATATAAACATCATCTTAAATAATAATAAAAAAGTACCTTATTTATCCGTTTACCCAATGGGTACCCGTCCGGTGGAGACCCGACTCTTAATGGGTCCTTAAAATGACTACCCATAACCGACCCGAAAATTAATCAGATCTCTCATAGTGGACTCAAAACCGATTAATCGATTTTAGGTACATTGGGTACCCGCTAACACCCCTAATTCTTAGATACCCACTAAACAAAAAAAAGACTAATTTATGAAAATTTATATATTTTTTTTATGTATTTTATGCCCAATACTTTCTCATGGCGCACAATGGGACATCCAACGAAGGGTTGCCACGTGGTTAATCTCCTCACTTGAAATCACTCCAAGCAGATAATTGTAACAATAGTTGTGATCATCATCATATTTTCATCATAAGACCACACCAAAAACGAATAAAATTTAGGGCTGGTGGAACAATTCCTTTTTCTCCACTCAATTCTCTTTTGTCATAATCTACATTCTTTTAAATCTTCCTCTGGCTTTTTAGAATGGGCAAGCTTTTTGCACCCACTTTTTTTGTTTTATCAACTCACTTAAATGTTAGTTTCTAATAAATAGTGAAATTACTCATCACAACCACTTAAAAAAAAAATTATTTTGTGTTCAATAAGAAGATAATAAAAAGATTCATGGAGATTGGTAAGATCCTACTAAATCTACGTGAAAAGACTCCGTAGAAACCTATCGATTAGGCTATAAAAGACCTACTGAGTTCTTTTAAGTAGATTCGATAGAATCCTACCAAATCTATATTAGAGAATTATACTAGCCTTTCAAATGAAGTTTTATTTATTTATTTATTTTCATTGTTACGATTTTCTTTTAGATTGAGAATTGAGGTTTCCATGATCATTGTTAACCTATTTTACAAGTTGTAAGGGTATTTTTTCTACTCTAGTTCCACGAAATCCTTGTTGAAACTTATGTAGATGCAAAGAAGAAAAAAAAAAAAAAAAAAGGGAGAGGTGAGTGATTGTGTGTGTGTGTGTGTGAGAGAGAGAGAGAGAGAGAATAATAATAATAATAATAATAATGAAGAGACCAAATGAGATTCAGTTGGGATGTGGTTATATGAGCAAAATAGAATTACTCCTTTCAGCCACTTTTTTCAATGGGTGAAACCAATAAGTGGGCGGGACAAGAAAAAAAAAGTGGGTGCAAATAACGCATCCCCTTTCGAAAACTTCAACTTGCATATTTTTTCTTTTTTTCTTTTTTTAACTATGCACAATCTAATACTCATCATAACCATAGACCATAGTTACGAGTTGTCAATGGATCAGATTGGATCCCAATTCCAATCCATTTCGTTCAATAATTACATGCCGGGATCAAGGATTTGGGTTCTGAAAAGGACCCAATCTAATAAGAAACCGATTTTATAACTTATCAGATTGAATTTTGATCAACCTAGTCCTAATATATCTGATTCCATAATATATCTGAAAAACAAATGGCTTACATTTACATTATATGTATTTATTTGGAAAGCATTCGAAGGCCCTAAAGAGAGCCAAACATGGTGCCAAACATTTTTGAAAATAAGGGTAGAGGTTTCAGAATGGGCTGAAATTTTTTTTTTTTTTGTGAGGATGGTCTCTTTGATGAAGAGATTATCCTCACAAAAATCAACTCATTCCAAATTTTTTTTTTTTTTTGTAGGATGGTCTCTCTCCCTCTCTCTCTCTCTCTATATATATATATATATATATATATATATATATATATATGGATGGGGTATTACGACCCTATTACGACTCACATTGCGACACACCGTTTGTCTTATATGGGCAAAAATGTTAGGAATGGGCTGATTTTTTGTGAGGATGATCTCTGTGATGAGGGGATCATCCTGGTAAAAAATCATCTCATTCCAAAATTTCTAACCCCATCAAAATTGATTTACAAAAATTGGATGGTCTAAAAATTTTCAACTTGTAAACATGGGGATAGAAGTGTCATAATGAGCTGATTTTTGGCAAGGATGATCTCTTCACCATAGAGATCATTCTCACAAAAAATCAGCCCATTCCAAACATTTTTTCCCATATAAGACAAAATGGTGTGTCGCAATGTGAGTCCTAATAGGGATCTACGGAACCCAACCCTATATATATAGGGTCGGGTTCCTGCGACACACATTGCGACACACATATAGACAACGTGTTTGTCTTATATGGGCAAAAATGTTTGGAATGGGCTGATTTTTTGTGAGGATGATCTCTGTGATGAGGGATCATCCTGGCAAAAAATCATCCCATTCCAAAACTTGTAACCCCATCAAAATTGATTTACAAAAATTGGACGGTCTATAATTTTTCAACAAAAATTGGACGGTCTAGAAGTTTTATAATGAGCTTATTTTTGGCAAAGATGATCTCCTCACCATAGAGATCATCCTCACAAAAAATCAGACCATTCCAAACATTTTTGCCCATATAAGACAAAACACGTTGTCTATATGTGTGTTGAAATGGTTGTCGTTTGAACTTGACCTATATATATATAGGGTCCCGTTCGCCACCCTTAGTTTTACCACACACTTTAACAAACGCGTTTTGTCTTACATGGGTTAGAAGTTTCGAAATGAGCTGATTTTGGTGAGGATGATCTCTATGGTGAGGAGATCATCCTCACCAAAAATCAGCTCATTCCAAAACTTCTAACCCCATCAAAATTGATTTACAAAAAATGGACGGTCCACGATTTTTCAACGTGTAAACATGGAGCTAAACATTCGGAATGGGCTGATTTTTGGGGAGGATGATCTTCTAATCATAGAGATCATCCTCACCAAAAATCAGCTCATTCCAAAACTTCTAACCATGTAGGACAAAAAACGTTTGTTAAAGTGTGTGGTAAAACTTAGGGTGCTGAACATTTCCCATATATATATATAGGGTCCCGTTCGCCACCCTTAGTTTTACCACACACTTTAACAAACGCGTTTTGTCTTACATGGGTTAGAAGTTTCGGAATGAGCTGATTTTTGGTGAGGATGATCTCTATGGTGAGGAGATCATCCTCACCAAAAATCAGCTCATTCCAAAACTTCTAACCCCATCAAAAATGATTTAAAAAAAATGGACGGTCCACGATTTTTCAACGTGTAAACATGGGGCTAAACATTTCGGAATGGGCTGATTTTTGGGGAGGATGATCTTCTAATCATAGAGATCATCCTCACCAAAAATCAGCTCATTCCAAAACTTCTAACCCATGTAGAACAAAAACGTTTGTTAAAGTGTGTGGTAAAACTTAGGGTGCTGAACATTTCCCATATATATATATATATATATATATATATATATTATATATATATATATATATATTATATATATATATATATATATATATATATGGGTCCCGTTCAGCACCCTAAGTTTTACCACACACTTTAACAAACGTGTTTTGTCTTACATGGGTTAGAAGTTTTGGAATGGGCTGATTTTTTGTGAGGATGATCTCTATGGTGAGGAGATCATCATCACCAAAAATCAGCTCATTCCAAAACTTCTAACCCCATCAAAAATGTTTACAAAAAATGGACGGTTCACAATTTTTCAACGTGTAAACATGGGGCTAAACATTTCGGAATGGGCTGATTTTGGGGAGGATGATCTTCTAATCATAGAGATCATCCTCACCAAAAATCAGCCCAATCCAAAACTTATAACCCATGTAGGACAAAAAAATTTGTTAAAATGTGTGGTAAAACTTAGGGTGCTGAACATTTCCCTATATATATATATATATATATATATATAGGGTAGCGTTCAAGGGCAAACTTTTTAGCAAACTTTTTGGCAAAACATTTTTCAAAACATGGGTTAAAGGTTTTGGAATGGGCTGATTTTTGGTGAGAATGATCTCTACGGTGAGTAGATCATCCTCATCAAAAATCAGCCCATTCCAAAACTTCTAACCCATGTTTACCAGTTGAAAAATCGTGGACCGCCCATTTTTTGTAAATTATTTTTGATGGGGTTAGAAGTTTTGGAATGGGCTGATTTTTGGTGAGGATGATCTCCTCACCGTAGAGATCATCCTCACCAAAAATCAGCCCATTCCAAAACTTCTAACTCATATTTGAAAAATGTTTTGCCAAAAAATTTGCCATTGAACGCACCCCACATATATATTCAGCAACAAACATTTTGACAAACATTTTGGCAAAACATTTTTCAAAACATGGGTTAGAGGTTTTGGAAATGGCTGATTTTTGGTGAGGATGATCTCTACGGTGAGGAGATCATCCTCACCGAAAATCAAACCATTCCAAAACTTCTAGCCCCAGTTTACAAGTTGGAAAATCGTGGACCGTCCATTTTTTATGGGGTTAGAAGTTTTGTAATGGGCTGATTTTTGGTGAGGATGATCTCCTCACCGTAGAGATCATCCTCACCAAAAATCAGCCCATTCCAAGACCTCTAACCTATGTTTTGCCAAAATGTTTGTTGCTGAACGGGACCCATATATATATGGGTCCCGTTCAGCAACAAACATTTTGGCAAAACATTTTTCAAAACATAGGTTAGAGGTCTTGGAATGGGCTGATTTTTGGTGAGGATGATCTCTACGGTGAGGAGATCATCCTCACCAAAAATCAGCCCATTCCAAAACTTCTAGCCCCAGTTTACAAGTTGAAAAATTGTGGACCGTCCATTTTTTGTTAACCATTTTTGATGGGGTTAGAAGTTTTGGAATGGGCTGATTTTTGGTGATGATGATCTCCTCACCATAGAGATCATCCTCACCAAAAATCAGCCCATTCCAAGACCTCTAACCCATGTTTTGAAAAATGTTTTGCCAAAATGTTTGTCAAAATGTTTGTTGCTGAACATTTCCTTCTATATATATATATGGAAATGTTCAACACCCTAAGCTTTAGCAAACGTGTTTTGTCTTACATGGGTTAGAAGTTTTGGAATGGGCTAATTTTTGGTGAGGATGATCTCTATGATTAGAAGATCATCTTCACCAAAAATCAGCCCATTTCGAAATTTTTAGTCCCATGTTTACAAGTTAAAAAACCGTGGACCATCCATTTTTTGTAAACCATTTTTGATGGGGTTAGAAGTTTTAGAATGAGCTGATTTTTGGTGAGGATGATCTCCTCACCATAGAGATCATCCTCACCAAAAATCAGCCCATTCCAAAACTTCTAACCTATATAAGAAAAACGTTTGTTAAATGTAGGGTAAAGCTTAGGGTTGGGGAACAGGACCCATATATATATATATAGGGTCAGGTTCAAAGGACAACCATTTCTACACACATTAGAAACGTGTTTTGTCTTATATGGGCAAAAATGTTTGGAATGGACTGATTTTTGTGAGGATGATCTCTGTGATAAGGAGATCATCCTTGCCAAAAATCAGCTCATTAAGAAACTTCTAGAGTCCAATTTTGTTGAAAAATTACCGTGGACCGTCCAATTTTTGTAAATCATTTTGATGAGTTACAAGTTTTGGAATGGGATGATTTTTTGCCAGGATGATCCCCTCATCACAGAGATCATCCTCACAAAAATCAGTCCATTCCAAAACATTTTTGCCCATATAAGACAAAACACGTTGTCTATATGTGGTAGAAATGGTTGTCCTTTGAACCTGACCCATATATATATATATATATATATATATATATATATATATATATATATGGGGGGGCATTCAATGGCCAATTTTTTGGCAAAACATTTTTCAAAACATGAGTTAGAGGTTTTGGAATGAGCTAATTTTTGGTGAAGATGATCTCTACGGTGAGGAGATCATCATCACCAAAAATCAGCCCATTCCAAAACTTCTAGCCCCATCAAAAACAATTTACAAAAAATGGACGGTCCACAATTTTTCAACTGGTAAACGTGAGTTAGAAGTTTTGGAATGGGCTGATTTTTGATGAGGATGATCTACTCACCGTAGAGATCATCCTCACCAAAAATCAACCCATTCCAAAACCTCTAACTCAAGTTTTGAAAAATGTTTTGCCAAAAAGTTTGCCATTGAACGCTACCCATATATATGTAGGGTCGGGTTCCGTAGACACATAAAGCTACTCACATTGCGACACAGTGTTTTGTCTTATACGGGCAAAAATGTTTGGAATGAGCTGATTTTTTGTGAGGATGATCTCTATGGTGAGGAGATCATCCTTGCCAAAAATCAGCTCATTATGAAACTTCTAGCCCCATGTTTACAAGTTGAAAATTTTTAGACCGTCCAATTTTTGTAAATCAATTTTGATGGGGTTAGTAGTTTTGGAATGTGATGATTTTTTGCAAGGATGATTCCCTCATCACAGAGATCATCCGCATAAAAAATCAGCCCATTCCAAACATTTTTGTTCATATAAGACAAAAACGATGTCACAATGTGAGTCGCAATATGGGTCGTAAGAACGTCACCCATATAGATATATATATATATATATATATATGGGTCTCGTTCAGCAACAAACATTTTGGCAAAACATTTTCAAAACATGGGTTGGAGGTCTTGGAATGGGCTAATTTGTGGTGAGGATGATCTCTACAGTGAGGAGATCATCCTCACCAAAAATCAGCCCATTCCAAAACTTCTAGCCCTAGTTTACAAGTTGAAAAATCGTGGACCGTTCATTTTTTGTAAATCATTTTTTATGGGGTTAGAAGTTTTGGAATGGGCTGATTTTTGGTGATGATGGGCGGTTCAAGGGCCATATGTAAAAACATATGAAAAAACAATGGTTTTTCAAAATAAGTGTTAGAGGTTTTGGATTGAGCAGGTTTTTTGCAAGGATGGTCACTATGATGAGAAGATCATCCTCACAAAAAATAAGCTCAATCAGAAACTTCTAAATCCATCAAAAGTGATTTACAAATTAGTGACAAAAATTGGTAAAAAATCAACGGTCCACATTCTAAATCACTTTTAATGGGGTTAGAAGTTTTAGATTGGACTGATTTTTTTTTTTTCCGGATGATCTTCCCATCATAGAGATCATCTTCACAAAAAATCAGCTCAATCCGAAATTTCTAACCCATATTTCAAAATTCTATTAATGTTACATTGTTTTTACATATATTTTCTCATATGGCCTTTGAATATATATGGGAAATGTTCAGCAACAAACATTTTGGCAAAACATTTTTCAAAACATGGGTTAGAGGTTTTGCAACTGGCTGATTTTTGATGAGAATGATCTCTACGGTGAGGAGATCATCATCACCAAAAATCATCCCATTTCAAAATTCCTAACCCCATAAAAAATGGTTTACACAAAATGAACGGTCCACGATTTTTCCACTTGTAAATTGGGGCTAGAAGTTTTGGAATGGGCTGATTTTTGGTGAGAATGATCTCCTCACCGTAGAGATCGTCCTCACCAAAAATCAGTCCATTCCAAAACCTCTAACCCATGTTTTGAAAAATGTTTTGCCAAAATGTTTGTTACTGAACGGGACCCTCTATATATATATATGGTGGCGTTCAAGGGCCAACTTTTTGGCAAAACATTTTTCAAAACATGGGTTGGATGCTTTGGAATGGGCTGATTTTTGGTGAGGATGATCTCTACGGTGAGGAAATCATCCTCACAAAAAATCAGCCCATTCCAAAACTTCTAACCCATGTTTACAAGTTGAAAAATCGTGGACTGTCCATTTTTTATAAACTATTTTTGATGGGGTTAGAAGTTTTGGAATGGGCTGATTTTTTATGATGATGATCTCCTCACCGTAGATATCATCCTCACAAAAAATCAGCCCATTTCAAAACTTCTAACTCATGTTTTGAAAAACGTTTTGCCAAAAAGTTTGCCATTGAACACTACCATAGATATATATATATATAGGTCCCGTTCGACACCCAACCATTTACCCAACATGTTTTGTCCCACATGGGTTAGAAGTTTTAGAATAGGTTGATTTTTTGTATAGAGATCATCCTCACCAAAAATCAGCTTATTCCAAAACTTCTAACCCCATCACAAATGGTTTACAAAAAATGGATGGTCCACGATTTTGATCTCTACAGTTAGAGATCATCCTCACCAAAAATCAGCCCATTCCAAAACTTCTAACCCATGTAAGACAAAACATGTTGGGCAAATTGTTGGGTAAATGGTTGGATACCGAACATTTTCCTATATATATATATATATATGATTTTTATTAAAATGAATCAAATTGAATTAGGACTGACTCAAAATTTTTGATTTCTTCAGATCAGATTGGATCGGAACATAAAAATGAGACAGATCCAATCAGGTTGATATCTAATAAATTTCTCATTGAATCAGCACTAATTTGGAGCCAATCTCATCCAAACCCTATCCATTTCCAACAATATGTTGGAAGTTTCAAATAAGATTAAATAGAACGAATTTTTGAGCAATGACCATCAAAAAATTGGAAGTTCCTAACTAGTTACTAAGTGCACCCACACAACCAATAGCGAAAATTACTTTAAAGAATAACACCCATGAGCACAGTATTTCATATTTTCTTACAAATCTGTTAATAAATGGGACTACAGTAAACTAATTAGGTAAACAACAAAAAAGAAAAACAAGAAAAGTCGAAAATACCTAAAAAATTGAACTTTTTGGGTCACAGTATTTACAAAATGACAAGATTGGAATACAACCCATGTCGCCCAAATACTTCAATTTTAAATATCAATGCCTTGTTGCGTCCGTGCCCTTTGCATATATATATATGCATACAAGACGTAACGTTACCAATGAAGAACCTTGGAACTTTGAAAATGCTTAGAAGGGGCTGACTTTACCAGCCAACTTCAACATGAATTCTGGAACAAGACGCCTTGCAGGAGGGGCCACCACAACTTTGGCAAGGGCCACCGGATCACCAGCATAGATGAAAGAAACTATATCATTGATAAGTTCAGACTCACCACCTCTAAATGGATCCTGCATTTTCACATGGAGTATAGAAAATGGCTTAGCTTGTGCAGCTTGTGCAGCTGTGTGAGGACATCTACATTTCAGTGTTCATTTATGAGTTAATATAGACAAATAAAGATAGAGAGCTGTATTTGGCACCCCAACTTTACTTATTACACCCCAATTAAAAATAAAGAAAATAAGTGAATGGCAGAAAATAAGTAAAAGTTGGGGTGTCAACAGAAGCTCTCTCATTTTTTTATTTATTTTTTTGCTACATTTCTATTTTATGTGTTTAGGATTTTATATGAGCCTAATCATAATTGTAAACAACTTCTGAAAATGTCTGAACGAGCATTGTAATGTTGAGATTAGAATTTCAGCCAAACCTAGGTAATGTTTGAAGTGTGTTTTTAATTAGGGTGTGATAAATAATTTAAGAAATTAGAGTGTAATAAGTAAGAGTTGGGGTGTCAATAGCAGCTCTCTAAAGATATCGATACAACATGAGTACAAGAAGTGGAGTTTTTCTTTTTTTTTTTCTTTCGTTTCCTGAGATTCCCGAGATCTGGGACATAAACATGGGCATTTACCTTCTAGTTTTGGAAGCCAAGTATCATTCTTTCTCTCTAGTTCAGAACATAGACATGGGCATGGGCATGGACATAGACACAGCGCCTAATTGTTTGACACAAAAACCATGTCCTTGACACAAAGAGAACAACTCAAATTGCCCTCAAGCAAGATGAAAGAACTTTTGCAATAAATTTTACCTGAACAAACAAATCTGTGTGGGTTTTTCCTTCATATAAAATTAGTTCAGCTTGAGCTCCAACTCTCCGAAGAGCATCTGCAAAAATTTTACTGCAGAAAGCATAATTTCTTTGGTCAGTATCACGAGACAAGTCCATGAGAATTTGATCGTGTCCCATGTCAAGAGGTCACTATTACAATGATTAAGACCACATGTACCCTACAAAAAATGGATGGGAATGAATGAGCCCCATTTAAAACAATCAGAATCATGGGTTTTAACAGTAATCCATCAACCAATACTCACGTATGAACCAAAGAATGACTTGAGAGCATTCGAGTTACATATAACAAATATATGGACATACTAATATGCTTAGAATATGTCGATATGAATATTATAAATACATAACTAATCATAATACATTTATACTAATGAAACATTCAGTGCAAATTTTTTTTATGAGTGGATGTTATTATCTTAATTATTATTTACAAAACCTTTTTATAAGAAATTTTAATTTTGTTATATTGATAAACTTTATAATACTTTATTCAAGAAAGAGTATTTCACGAAATGAATAGTTATTTCCACTGAAATTTATACAAAATGAAATTGTTGATTAAATTTCATCAAACTAAAGATAGCCCTCTTCTAAGATGCAATTACTCTCAAAATCGATATGAATCTGAATTGCTTACTATTGATGGCCCCATGCCAATTGCATCTACTATCGCTTCCTATTGATAGTTTGTTCCCAATGGAAGACCAAGATAAGCAGACGGTAATCACTCACCTTACAACCCAAGCCCCTCATCAACAAGGTTTCAAATCTGTCTCATTCCATGTCTCTAAGTTAATGGAATGAGACCTTTTTACTTTTTATAGGTAAAGATATATTTCATTAAAAAAGAGAACCGGGGTAGAGGTGACCACACAACAGGTTAGGAACAGATGCAACCTATCCAAAAGGGGAACCCAAAGAAAACAGTACTCCAATGCTAAATTACAAACCCTATCCCACCTTACAAGAATATCTTCAAAGAAAACATCCCTAAATTCCTTATACAACATAGAGCAAAAGATTAAAAGAGATAAACTATCCACAGGAAATGGAACAAGACCTATAAACAAAAGATGAAATTAGTGATGGGGATACATCAACATATCTAAATACCTAAATATACAAATATTCATAACATTTATCCTCTATTCCTTTTTAATTGTTTAGATAAGCTAAAGGTGTACTATATGTCATAAAAGACAGGTATACTATAAAAACATGGTTTGCATTACTTAAATTCGGTGATGCAAGTGGAAACACCCCCAATTCAAATTAGGAGAAAAAAAATGTTAATCCATTAATTAGCCCTAATCAGGCTTAAAAGGTATTGCATAATCATAGTAGAGGAAAAGACTAAAAAGGACATATATAGACTTATTCTAAAACTTCCCCTCAAGTTGGTACGTGAATGTCAACAACGCCCAACTTGGACAGGGCACCTTCAAAGATGATTTTACTAACACCTTAGTAAGAATATCAGCAAGTTGTTGAGATGTAGGAACAAAGGGAGTACAAATCTGTCCAGAAACAATCTTTTCTCTAATGAAATGACGATCAACTTTGATATACTTTGTTCTGTCATGTTGAACTGGATTTGCCGCTATGTTAATATCTGATTTGTTATCGCAATACAGTAAGAATAGGACTGGCACAGGAAGACACAGGTCAGCTAATAAGATCTTGAGCCACAACAACTCACACTCCAAGTTGAAAA
Source organism: Akebia trifoliata (assembly GCF_017979445.1). NCBI lineage: Eukaryota > Viridiplantae > Streptophyta > Magnoliopsida > Ranunculales > Lardizabalaceae > Akebia > Akebia trifoliata. The sequence goes on from NC_141383.1 coordinate 20,618,426, forward strand.
TCCTGACGTTGTTCTGACGTTACGAGCAAATGCTCTTTGTGGAATCCCATATCTATTTTTCTGTCGAGGAAAACATAAAATCAGCCACAATGTGTGGTTGCATAAAAGTAACCAACCAAGAACGGACCATAGAATCATTAGCAAACCAATGGGAGTAAGAGTTGTCGGTCTGTGAAGGTTGTTTGTTTGCCCCTGTGAGGTAACTGATCTTTCCTTTTCCACCAATAAACATTTCAACTAATTGTGCCCAGAGGAGATAATTAGGACCATCTAATTTCATTGCAGTAATCTAAATACCTGGAAAGTCGGTTGAGTGAGAAGGCGGACCGCTCAATCCATTACTATTACCAGTGATCGAGGACGAGGATGTCTCAGAAGCCATCGAAGAATCCGAATACTATGGTTGGAAGAGAGTTCAAGTAAGATGATGATACAACTCCCTAGGATAAAGTGACCACAGCACCCGTGAAATCTAATTAAACACTGTTGTGGGTTATCCGAGCAGTCAATCTCGCAAGCGTAGACTCTCTAGGAGTAATACTACTGGTAGAACGATCCCAAATAGCACCTTGCTGTAATCATAGGCCTTTGTAGGTGTTCAAAACAACTGCCACCACCCTCATATGACCCTGACGATGATCAAACGATAAAGAACAGCCACTTGCTATGATCTCAAGCCTTATAACAGTAATCTGTTGTTTTGTACAGGACAAGGAAGTCACCTGCTGTGATAAAGAAACCCAGATGGCCACCCACAAGTGTCGCACGAACTAGAGCAGCCACCTACTGGTGTCGCCTGCCCAGAATCATACACCTGCTGTGATCACAGGGCTCAAACAGTCACTTATCAACGCCGTACAAGGCAGACTGTAATCGCAAGAGTTGAAAAAAACATGCTTTCAGAGTCGCAAGGCTTGAAGAAATCCACTATGGATGTCACAAGGCTTAGACAAAGCCACTATAGGTGTCGTAATCCTCAAACAGCATCATTGTTGTGAACACAGCTAATCACAGGCTCTGAACAGGTATGAACTCCCTATCGCATGATGCAATAGGGTTGTGTCGTGACGAAGAACCCCTGTAGGGGTGATACGAATTGAAGACGAGTGTGTGTGTTGCTTTAACGAAGAGTAATCAATGGGTTTGTCGCAGAAGGAGTGGAAGATCGATGGAGGTAAAGAGAGAGAGAGGCTTTGATACCAAATTGAAATTAGGAGAAAAAAAAGGTTAATCCATTAATTAGCCATAATCAGGCTTAAAAGGTATTACATAATCATAGTAGAGGAAAAGACTAAAAAGGACATATATAGACTTATTCTAACCCCCCCCCCCCCCCCCTCTCTCTCTCTCTCTCTCTCTCTCTCTCTCTAATATATCGCCTTGGTTCCTTACCAAAACGAAATTTGGAACAATTCTCACCTGTTTATCAAAATTATCCACCCCTCTAAAATAATATCCCACTACTATCCAAATTAATGTAGGAGACCAAAATTCCCAAGAAGGCTTATTCCAAAAAAGAAAGGAGTTAACAAAATGGGAAGCATATAAAAACAGCACGCTTCCTAAACTCAAATGAATGGTAACAACAAAATGGGTGATTTCACAATCTTAGTAGTTCATTTCAGATAAGACTCACACCTGGAATCTGATGGTATTGAATAATCTGCAACCCCATGTAAAAGGACGATTGGAGGCAAAAGCGAAACTGCATTTTTATTGCTTGGATCCTGAACCCTTACTTCAGGAGAAAAGCGTTCCAAGGATTGCTCCCCTTCCATCATGCTGTAATGACGGTTTAATCGATCAATTATATGATGCAAAAGACTGACTAGCTACAAAGTAGAAATAATGGATACCTGAGAAACATAGAACGGTACAGACCACGTCCATGGAAGTGATCAACTAAGTTACACAAGTTGTATCTGTTGAAAGAAAAAAATATAAATATATTTCCCTATCATTGTGCAACTATTGCAAAGAGAAGAGAAAAAAAAAAAATCCTAGAAAAGAGAAGCACGACATTCCTTGGGTATGATCCTATCCACCTGGTTTATCAGGTTACTGGGTAAAAATACAAGCATCGTTTTCTATATTGGATGGCCAGGATCATCTGATCAAGTGAATTCTAGGGGGCAACTTGGTTCAGTTTGTGGCCAAATAGGAACCAAACCAACATAGATCGGTTCCACTGAATAAGAATCAGAACCGAACCGAGCTAAGGTTGGTTTGGTTCGGTTCGATTCCATGGGTTGCCAATATCCTATCAACCTACTTGGAAGCAGCACATTTTAATGGAAAAATAATAATAAACATGAAATTTCATATAATAAATCATTAATCTATGCATAAAAAAATTCGTTAATTTATCCATAAAAAAGAAGTCATTAATCTATCTCCTAATTCATAACGGGGTTCGGTTCTCAGTTTGGTTTGGTTCGGTTCTATACAAGCCTTGAATTGAGAACCAAACCAAATTGATCAGTCTCCATTTTCTTTACCCAAAACCAAACCGCAAGTTGTTCCAAACCGAACTAACCCAGCCCCAAAGCTTCCGGTTTGCTTCGGTTCTAGATTTGAACCAGACCAAGTTGCAACCCTAGAGAATTCTTATTGGATATTCAGCAAAGAAAGTTTCACACATACTTAATATGAACAACATGAAATATTTACCCTCCAGATAAACCAATATAAGCTTTTATCTGGGAGACACTCCAAGAACTACTCTCTACTTCCACAGATTCTTTGATTGCCTGTTCCACGAGGACACAAGCCGCAATGTGTGCACCAGCTGACTGCCCCATTAAATATATCCTACACAAACACGCACGAATCAAACAATGACATCTCTAGTTAAGGTGAACTGTCATGTGCCAGAAAAGACATCTAGTACCTGTTCGGGTCACCTCCATATTCAGCAATATTTTTGCATAGAAAAGAGATCCCTTGGGAAGCGTCTTTCACCATTTCACTAATGGTCGCTTGAGGGAAATTTCTGCGCCCATACCAACAACAAAATGCTCACATAAGGATAGATACGTGTTATGCTTAAGAGGCCAATATGAGTGGTTATTGAATAGGAAAACTAAAATTAGTAATTTAAAAAAATACCCAATGCCTCTGGATAGTAACTAATAAAGGAAAATTTTCTTATCAATCTGTGATCCAAGCCGTTCAGGAATAATTCATATATAACTCGGATATGTAGGTGAATGAAATTTATAAAAGCAAAATCTTGTTATATGAAAACAAGATCAAAGGAATCAATGAATACCAAAGAGAACAAAAATTAAGAACATATATGTAGTGAATGTTTAGTACATTACATATCATTCAAATCACAATTTTTCTATATGAAGTCATATAAGTAATTACACCTTACATATCTGACACATCCTGACATTAAAGACGGCGTCACCCTATGTTTTGGTGATTTTTCGAGAAAAATAATTACTAAAGATGGCTGGTGATTTTCCATGGCCCATGCATTACGTTAGTAAGTTGTTAAACACAAACAATGATACTCATACTTCAATTTTCTCAACATATATGTCTGTGTGATAAGATCTCAATTTTTAGGTACCATATATTGCATTGGATACTTTTACATACAATTTTCATTTCCTAGTGTCCTATTATATATTTTCTTAACCCCTAACAGTTGTTTGCTTGTCTTGTAAGCAAAAACGTGCAACATGCAAATTGCGTCTTACTATAAATTCTCTGCAATATTAGAGGTTTCATAATATTTGGTATGATGTAAATACAAAAGAAAAATAATCGGACAACTTTATTTGTGTACAAGAATGTTTCATTTACTTTCCATATATTTATTTTATTATTTCATTTATAAGAAGAAAAAAATTCTAACTAAAATATTATATAATAATATATTTGTAGGAATGGATCTTCATGTTAAGCTTCTCAAGTCACTATGTCAGAAATTTTATCAGTATGGAATACCAACACACCTATTTGTGTCTGTTAAATAGAGATGCATTTTCTATTTTGAACGTCCCTTCTGCAGGGGAGATCATCAAGAGAAGAACAATACTGACTTTGAAAGCGAAGGATTTAGCTAAAATCTTGTTAACACTTCTCACCAAATTAATCAGTCTAAATTGGGGATATCATATGCCCTTCCTTGTTTGAAATGAAGGAGATGAGAGGGCTAGTGGAATTCGGAACTAATCCAAAAAATCCCAATACTGGAATTCTTGCACAACCCTCATAAAACCTCTTCCAATGACATCCCAACAAGATTTACAGAAGACCAAGGTAAAGTCGTTCAAGTTAGAAGCTTTATATATATATATATATATATATTTGATAGCTAAAGAGTTTTCATTGAAAAAAGAGGAAAAATAATACTGGGAGGTTAGAAAACTATCCAAAAGCACGGAAATCAAGAAAAACACAATACCCACTATGACTTTCACAACAAGAAAAATCCCACCTAAACAAAAAGTCTTTAAAAAGAATCCTCTGAAATCCTTATAGGGCCTACACCAGTAGAACAATGATATGATTTCAGAAAACACGCACTTGTTCCTCTGCTTCCTAATTCACCAATAAATTGCAAATGACAGGAAGCTGCAAAGGATTCTCTTACGTGATCTAAAAGGATGAGATCTCTAAATATGAAATAACAGGAAAGTTGAATTAGGAAAGACCCACTCAATGCAGAAAAGATGAGTGGAATTATACCAAAAGGCTATTGCAAAGCTACAATGAATAAAAATCAATTGAGCAATAAGCTTTGCAAGAAGAACAAAGATTCACAATGGGGATAGCCCAAGAGATGAGATGATCCACCGTCAGAACCATATTCAATTCAATGGTCCAAATGGAAAAAGCCACCTATGAATGGACTATTGAGCCCCAATGACTGAGGCGGCCGTGTAAGAACTAAGAAGGCCTATGCAAGAATGAGAAAGATTGATAGTCAGATTTTATCAATAAAGTTCCCTTACAGTTTCTTGTCCACACTCGAACATCTTCATTTGAAAGAATGAGAAGGATCTCGGAAATTTGACTAAGGAAGCTACCCAAGGAGTCAACCTTTCAATCATTGAAAGCTATCCTTTGTTCATAACAGGAAGTTCTGAACCAGAATTATTCTTTTTCCGAAATAGCATACAACTCACCAAATTGAGATTTGAGGGTACTCACCACACCAATAATAATCGCAAATTCCAACTCAATCATCCTTTCCAACTTTGAAGGCCATCTTCCTGAAAGGGAGCAAGATATTGGTAATTCCTCTCCAAACACTACAACAATAAGAAATAAACACTGGCCCACTTTCCCATCATAGGTTTTTAGATCCATATGTCGACTGAATTGCTCACTTCCACAAACTATTCTCCTCAATAAACCTCCATAAACATTTTGTAGCAAAGAGATGTCCATACGAGTAATACGGGTTCCCAAACCACCTCCCTTTATTGGGGCACAAACCGGATTCCATCAAACAAGGTGAAACCTGCGATTCCCATACATGCCCTTCCACAATAACTCGCGGACCAATTTATCTAAAACCCTCTCAAAACTTCTAGGGATGGAGAAAATGGACATGAAATGCATAAGAATGCTCACTAGCGTGTTCTTCATTAGGACTAGCTTGCAACCCTTTGACAAATACTTGGATTTCTAGGATCCAAGTCTGCAACACACTCCTTTCAATGACAGGTTCCCAAATGGCCCTAGTCCTATAGGCAATTCCAAAAGGAAGACCAAGATAGGATATAGGGAACTCACACCCTAAGACACTTACTCTCAGCAATATCAGGCACACCTCAACCCCAAAGACAATTCTCTTAGAGAGATTAATGGTAAGACCTGAGACCAGCTCGAAATAGTGAAAAATGCCTCTATGAAATACAAGTTGAGAGGGAGATGCATCTGATAAAAATCACAGTATCATCAGCAAACTTGAATTGATACACCATTTGGCTTCCAACATTAGCAACAAATCCAACACCTTTTCCCCTTTTCATCACCCTCTTTTTTTTTTGGTCGGTATTTCATCGACCTCTTACCAACTTAACCAATGATTTGATACATGATATCTAAGAGAAATGGAGATAGAAAGTCCCTCTGCCTTAACCCTCTTGAGCTCTTGAAGAAAACCAATGGGCCCCATGTCCCAAGAAGAAGAATTAGTAAAGAACATAACCCATTTTACCCACCAAACTCCAAATAGTCACTCAAACCAACTGTACAACTGAGGGCTTAAGAAATCAAAAATGTAACCCATAGAACAAAGATCTATAATTTAAAGTCTTTGGATAAAGATTGGCATAAAACCTTAAATACCTCATCAAATGTCTTTAAATAGCTATGTCATATAGTCATTCCCTTTTCCAAGAATTTTTCATGTTGCACATGTGATGAGTCTGATACAAGCTGACACACTCTTATGAAAATCTTCATATACGTCATAGAAAGTTTATTAACATGAATGTCTTAGCCAACACCAAACGAAACATTGATAGCAAAAGGTTGAATGTTTCGAGATATTCTCGGAAATCAGAATGACTCAATTGTCTAGTCAAGATAGTCTTGGTTTTACCCAGAACAGACTGTCTCGAGATGAGATTTTAGACATTGTTACTTTATTCATATATTGGAGTTTGTCCGTGCTTACCGGCATGGTCATCCTCTTTGGGGGAAGGTATTAAAGTTGGAGGAGTATAACTGGAAAAGAGGTAGTACTGTAATAGAGGAAAGACAACAAAGTTGGAGAGGTATTCTTGGAAAAGGGGTAGAAGAGGAAAGACAATAAAGTTTCAAGAGTATCTTGGAAATAAAGAGAAGAGACAATGAAGTTAAAAGTTTTCCTTGAGATTCATAGCGAGATTAAATCCCCAACCCCTCTTTTATTCAAATTGCTTTTACTTATAAAGAAAAAAGGGAGTAGGGTTCAACATTGTGTTTTATTAAGTAGACTTTTCAAGCTATTATAAATATATTGGTCATGATTTTTAATGTTCATCAGCTTGTTTAAATACATTATTCTAAATTGTATAAATACTAAATTAAGTAATTAAATTTTTTTTTTTTTATATAAGTTTTTATAAAAATATATTTCTCAACATATGGAATAAACAGGACATGTCGGCATATTGGTGGTCTGTTTGATAAGTGAGAATTCACCATGAGAGTTGGACATTCAACTATTCAACTCTCAGAAGTTCAACTTTTGAAAGTTGACAATGAATGTTAATTATAACTTTTATGTTTGGCTACTTATAAGAATTCACGTAGGAGTTATATAGATCTCCAACTCCATTGGAAGATAGGAAGACACTTTTGTTAAAAATCCAACTTCCTACTTGAGGTTGAAGATAAATTCTTTTTTTTTTTTTTTTTTCAAATTTTAATTTTAATTATTTAATATTATTTTATTTTTCAATTATCAATTTTTTTCTCATAGTAACCAAAATTTAGTAATATAGGTTTTATTGTTATTATTATTATTATTTTATTAATTTACTTTTATTATCTTTTGTTTTCTTATTACTATAATAAAATAATAATATAGGTTTTACAATCATTAATTAGTTTTAGTTTTATTAATATTATAATTATTTATTTATTATAATTCTTTATTTTATTATTAATAATTATTTTTATTATCTTTTCTTTTCTCATTACTATAATAAAATAGTAATATAAATTTTATTATTATTACTAATATTATTATTATTTATTTTTTAAGTTATTATTATTTATTTTATAACAATACAGGTATTATTATAATTTTTATTTTTTTATTATTGTTGTTGTTGTTATAATATTATTTTTATTATTACTATTACTATTATTATTATTATTATTATTATTTAGTTTTTAATTTAATATTATTTATTTTATTTTCATATTATCATAATAATAAATAAAATGAAAAAAAAAAGGGGATGAGAGCGAGAATTCCTAACTTTCACCTCTTAGGGTGAAAGTTGAAATGCTTCAATTTTAGGAAGTTGGAGAGTTGGTGAGTTGACAACTCTCATGAATTGAGCTTTCCAAACACACAATCTTTGGCAACTTGCGGGAGTTGCTAACTTTCGCTTATCAAACACACCCTAGGTATGTGAGGACAGTCTGTTTGACACTTTGTACTGATGTTGGACACTGATACAAGTTCAGCATCTTTGTCACATAGTTCAATAGGTAGCTATGCTATTCATAGCATAAGCTAAGTTTTGACGAATGAACTGGTTAGAAAATGGAACTGTAGTCCTTTCCGGAATAGATTTAACATGGAGACTGTTACACAAGCACCAGTATTCCAATGTCTCCAACAACTACACAAAATTGGGGTGTGCAACATAGATTGTATGTACAAAGGTACACACAAATGCATGATGTACTACAACATGACATTACTAAAGTAAGAGAGATTACCTATAATCAATGCATGCTACTATGAAATCTCTTTCTGATAAATGTTGACCTAAAAGAGCACCCCATGCTTTGTACCTGCACCAACAAAACGCCCAAATGAACTTTAAGAGAAGTAAATAGCTTCAGATGAAGCAAGAGGGTATTTATTTAACCAAATCTTACCAACCAACACTTTAAACATACGACAAGGTGAAGATTCATACTAACCTTCATATTGGGTACATGGCTATTAGGGATAAGGCTTCATATCTTGCTTTATGGTATTACTCGTCCATTATGTATTTAGTTTTGTTACATTTAAATTGAAACTATCCCATCCTTTTTGGTTTGCAGATGACCAAAGCATCTCAATCAACTCTCCCGCATTTAAAATCTATTTCTACATCAGCTTAAAACAATTCTGCAATTTTTTAATATAAATTACAAGCTTAAATGCTCACCCAATTACCCAAGCTCCACCAGTTATTAATGCTATAACTGGCTTTGGCCCGTCACTATTTACAGGTAAATACAGATCGAGCCTGCAGAATCACAACTTCATCAGCTATCTTTGCCAAAGAACCCATGAAAATAAAATGGCTGTGCTGGTTCACTGCATAAACAATACAAATATAACCTGAATCCAGAATTTGGTACCTATTTCTTGGTTGATCTCCATAAACTATATTTCTCCGGATTTGACCTGAAGTGTAATAGTAATATGCAACTGCAAACAGATTAACAAATTAGTCATGCTTCTCAAAAACTGGACATACATGACTGAATTATACAGTTATGAGAACTACGAAGTATATAATGTTTATTCAAAGAGCATTATCAATATCCAAACATAGAGATTGAAAAAGCTGCAAGTAATCAATCAGACGTCAATGCATCAAAAACATTTTGTGCAACAGATCTACACAAAAGCACGCACCTTGAAGAAAACCAGGCATAATTAGTATGGAATAACACCCGAGGGCAAGAAATCTTGTGATAAATCCGTAACCTAACCTGAATTAAAATAAATGATCAGAAAGAATAGAAGAATCACTACAAATAATATAATTGATTTCAAGTTCATGGCAAAATACATTGACAAAATTTATTCTGCAAGTTATATTTTCATGTGGATGTATGTGCACTTTTTTCTATCTGTATATGGGCGTATGCATCAAATTAAGTAATATATGCGCTAACTGACAAATTTTCTTTGGAAGAGGCGAAAACTTCTCAGGAAAACAAATCCCTTTACTATGTATCCTAATTTTAACCCCTCCACTAGAAACAACACCAAGGGAATGACATTTTTTGTCTTATTTTTTATTTGAGAAAAATAAATGTTTTATAGAGGACCCAGAATGATCTTGAACACATGGTTCCTTCCTATAAAAAAAACATCCTATTTCTTTCTTTCAAAATCTTCCAAAGGATCATAAAACGAAGAAATCGCCCTTGGAGGCACCCTACAGGAAGAGAAAGGTGAGTTAAGCCTACAGAAAAAGTCGACCACCAAACTTAGTACAGATAGCTAATCAAGTTGGAAAGTGACTTCAGATATCTAGAGGATGATTTATATATTCACCATTACCTTCACACATAACAGAAATCAAACATCATCCAATCTCAGGTAATTAAGTGATCAACAATTAAGATAATGCAACAAAAAAACAAAAAACTTTAAACAGTACTTTGGGACCCCATGCAATGGATGCTCAGAAATCAGAGACAATGTGATCACGTGGTGGAATATAAAGGATCTAATCGAGAATAGACCACTCCAACTCTAGCCCCCAACATCTAGTACCATTTGTTGACAAACAATTTAACCCCAAAAGACTGATCAATTGGGAAAAGGTGCAACTATGAATATAAGAGGGTCACAGGCTAAACAAGGGTACGTAACATGAGCACGTAACACCCAGGAACGGAGGCACGATACGCAACACTCAACACTTTCTTGGTGGGGTATTAGGGTACCTTCAAGGTGAGATAATAATCAAATAATTAAGTTAATCTTTCCTAGAAGAAAGTGGGGAAAAAAGATTGAAGTCTTATTCTAGGAGCGGACCGATGCACCACATATCTTCCCAGTAACTATGACTCCTCTTCAAAAATTAGATGTTTCAACTCCTAAGTCTGAACAAAAATTTATGAATCTACACTCGATCCCCAAATTACTCCTTACCTAGGAGAGCAAACCACTTGCCAGTTCACTAAGTGATATTTTAAGGTATTTTCTTGATCATTCCAAAGAAAGTCCAACTGCTGCTCCAATTTCTTGACAATCCCAATCTACATAGAGAAAATGGATATATAGTAAATGGGAAGTCTGGATAAAGTACTTCTCATGAGCATTTCTCAGCCCCTTTTCCAATAATAAGTCTCATTCTGAACCTTTCAGTGACAAGATCTTAGACTTAAATTGTGTCCTAGAGGAAAATCTAAATACTTCGAAGGAAGAAAGTTGATACCACAACAAATATTTGCATAACTATCAACACCGTCGACCTTACCAACTCTAATAAGTACAGTTTTCCACTATCAATACTATTGACCTTACCCACTCTAATAACTTATTCCAAGAAGAATGACTCCTTTCGAACCTCTCAATGACAAGATCCCACGTCTCCTCAGACTTATATTGTGTCCTAAGAGGAAAACCCAAATATTTCCAAGGAAGAAAATCAATACTACAACCAAGGATTTCTAAATAATTATCAATACAATCGACCTTACCCATTCTAGTATTATGGTTTTCCTCATATTGATGCTTAACCAAAACAATCTCAAATCAACAAAAGAGTCACCCCAAGAATCTGAAGTGATCTATGAAAGACTCGATAAAGAGAAATATGTCACCAACAAATTGTATATGGGAGATGTCTATGCACTCTCCCCATCTCAATAACTTCCAATGAACCCGACTCAAACCATCCTCCCCAAAGGTTCCAACTCAATACTAAATAGGAAGGGAGACGAGGGATCTCCCCACTTCAAACCCCTAGAGTTCCTCAAAAGATACCACTCACTAAGACTGAAACATAGTATTCACCCCTTTTCCACTTCAACTCGAAACACAATATTCCAAGTAAATTATCCAAAAGTCCTCAATAACATGATCATAAGGTTTATCCATATTGATTTTACAAATAAAAACCAAAATCCATGATTAAATCTTTGAATCAATGCATTCATTGGCCACAAGATTTTCATCATAATTTGTCTAATTCTAATCAAATTCCTCTTTTCCAAAGGGAAGAGTCAGAGATTACAGCAGTCAAAGTTTTACCTATGATTTCATAAAGATTGCCCACCAAACTACTCAGCCTAAAGCAATGCTTCCAATCTTAGATTATAGGGATAAGAGAAATGAAGGTATTACCTTCCAAAAATAGAAAAAAAAAATGAAGGCATGTTAAAGCAAAAAAAAAAAAAATTTGAGACAATGTTCAAAAATGGCTTCCATGTTCTTAAGTGACAATACAATGTTAGCACTACAAAAAGCCATCAATACGACCGACTTCTTACCACACCAGTGCTGGACCCATTTAAACATAAGGTGATGCTACAAAAACATTAAGAATGTCATCCACACAAGGTAAGAGAAGATAACTCCCATGCAATGTGCAAACAAACTTAGTTTCCATAACTCACACCATGGCAACAAATCATTGAATAACACCATACACTATCCAACCATAAGTCCGAAGACAAAGCAAAAATTAAGAGGATGGAGGGGATGTCACTACATCCTCAAATATTTAACCAGATATGGGGAAAAATTACAATTCATAAAAGAACGTCTTTCAAGATGAGTTGGACAAAGTTATTGTAGAGGTTGCCAGGCATTAAGAAATAGAAGAGCGAAGTACGCCTAGTGGTGAGGTTCCAAAGTGGAATCGTACGTTGAATTGAAGCATCCTGCAATAAAGCTCAAGCCAGATATGCTATCATTTTTGCAGAACTACCTATTAGGCTTTACCTAGAAAGTAGAAACATTATGACTGAGGGACTCCATAGCCCCAAACCCAAACAGACTATAGTTTTAGGGAAATGCAGAGTCCACAATTAATTTAGGGTGTGTTTGGAAATGGTAGTTGGTGGCAGTTGGAGTTACAACTCCCACCTTAAAATTCTAATTGATTGTTTGTTCACCAATTCCATGGAGTTGCAACTCCAAGAAGGTCCTCAACTCTCATTTTTAAAAGAGTTACAATTCCCACCTATGTGCGTAGGATTTACAACTCTATACACAAATCTTTAATCCCAACAATCTAGTTGTATATAAATCATTCAACTCACTTTACATTATTTATAATCTAGATTCCTATTTAAATAATTATAATTTTTTTAATAAAATAAGGTGATTAGAATAGGGCATAAAATGGGTCCAATTTTATCTGAAATTTGAGTGATCCGAATCTGAATTTAGCAGGCTTGGACCTTTGGAATCAATCCAAATAAAAATATGGGTCAAATATGGGTTGATGTCCCTTACCCTGAGTCGGATCCGGTTCTAATACAGATCCATCCCTATATACGAGTGATATATTGCTTTGAAATTTATTTTTTTACTTGTCAAACTATCTTTTATCTACTACTTCAATATAACATGAATTCTTATAAAATAAATAAATTATAATAGTAAAATAGAATAATATAGCAAATATAAAAAATGTTGAACAATTCAAAATTATCTTGACCTGAATCAAGTAAATTGGTCAGGTTGAATCCAAATCCGGATTTAGTGTGATCAACATGGTTCGGATATGGTTTTAGCTGATAAGATCCGAGTCGGATTCGGATACATATCCGGATCCAAATAAAAATTCAGATCTGATTATGGATATACTCAGCTTTGGTCCGAACCTGACCCATTTTAAGCCCTAGATTAAAATATATTTCATCATAAAAAAAAAAAAATTTACGTTACCAAAAATTAATTATTTTATCAAAATAGATAAAACCCAGTTGACTCGATTGAATTTTATTGACTATGCAATAATTTCCAAGTAATAGAGGAGTCCTATCAGATCTCGGTCAAATACGAACAATTCATCAACTGAATTCCTATAGGAAACCAAACATTAGAGTTCATTTAAGGAGTTAGAATGAACTCCAACTCCAACCAACTCCCACTCCAACTCCAAATCCAAATAACTACAGCTTCCAAGCACACCCTTACTTATTATCAGACTCCATCTTGCAAAACCCAACCCACCCAAACTAGTTGCTTCACAATATGTGATACCAAGATCACGTTCAACTTCTCGCTTGCCCCAAATTTCCTCAAATCATTTAAGAAGCATTCTCAAATGTAAAATTTCATGAGAAAATTTGTCGTCTGCAAACTAAAGATGAATACTTCACAAATTGAAGGATCCACCACATGCCCTGCCAGCCTGCCTTCCGTCAAACTTCTTAATGCTTATGAGCCAAAAACAAAAAATACTAAACATATAAAAACCATTCATTGATACTTGCACAACATGCAAGTTCTCCATCAAGTTCCAAAACTGAAATTCACATGGTACCGTCGTGTTATTAGTAGTGGGCAAGACTGGATGGAAGGGTGATTCATCTGATTATTAATTCTAACAACGACTAAAAGGGAGATGTACACAACATGACACTTATTCCGTGTACACTCAAGTCAATGGAGAAGGTACAAGCCAAATGGAACAAACTAACAACAACCATGAATCGCTAATTCGATTGCAACTTTGTTTTCCACACCCGCAATTGTAAATTCTCCCCTACCCATTTTCCTTTTAACAAGATTCTTCTCCCAATCTATCAAATACATTGAACTCCTTAAAAAATGCGTTCAAACAACTATTTTGTTAAATAATTGAAACAACCCAAAGATACTAAACAAAAATTCTGTTAACCCAAACCAATCAAAATGCCAATAAACAAGATTATTCTCCAAATCGATCAAACATATCGAACACCTAAAATAATGCATTCAAACAACAATTATAATAGAATTTTGAAGCAACCCAAATATTCCGACCAAAAATTATATTAACTCAACCAATCAAAGTGCCAATATGGATATCAAAAAAAAATAAAAAAATCTTCTCCAAATTGATCAAATGCAGATCGAACACCTTAGATAATTCATTCAAACAACAATAAAATATGAATTGAGTATCAAAATTGAACCAATCAAAATGCCCAATATGAGTATCAAAATTGAAGAAACAAAAGCAGAAAATAGAATATAGTACCCGAGACACCGCAACAGCTTGGACCCAAGACGAGTAATGAAATTGGTCTCGGCAGTGATGTATCCTACATCCCTTGAAAGAGACTTTTGGAGGGTATGAGAAGAAAGATGGGCATCACTAGGAACTCTGCGTCGTCTCTTCTGGTTTTTGGTGAGGTTAGTGAATCTAGTATAACTAAAAGCCCTAGAAAAAAAGGGTTTTTTCTCAATGACCTTCTCATCTTCATAAGATGATAATGAAGATGAAGAAGACGATGAAGTTGGGATGAGAAGAACATGAGATTGTTGTAGATCATCTAAATCTCCATTTAACAACATTGATGTTGATGTTGTAGTTTGAGATGAGGATGAAGAAGGAGGGAGAGAGATGGGAAGGATTGGAGATTTCATTGTTGTTGCTTTTGTTTGTGTTTGTGAAATTGAGATTTGTTTAGAAGAAATTTGTGTTGTTAGGGTTTGATGTTGGGTGGATCTGATGGTGAGATTGAGAATTGGAGATGAAGAAGAAGAAGAAGAGATCATTGTTTAAGGAATTAAGACAACATCTGACATCACATAACTGGTTGATTTTGAAGAATCTAAACTATGATTGGATGGAATGTATCCATCATCATACATACATACATACATACATATGTGATGTATGTATACACACATACGTCATCATGGGTATCTTATTTTCTTGGACTTGTTGGTTGTTAGTTGTTGGTTGTTGGAATTGAAGGCTTTTTTCTCTTCTTGGGTTAATATCCTGTATTATTAGAGTTGGGTAACGTTAACTTACTTCATATTATCATTTTGCCATTTTTTGGGTAGATCATTTACTTATTTATGATTGGTCCACTCTTTTGATGGACCTGTTATGTTAAAATCAGCTTGGTTCTTGATTTTGATTATAATTGATCTACCAACTCTACCCTTTCATGGACATACAAAACAAAAATGAGTAGTACTCGGATCGGGTTATTATCGAATCCCAATATTTATTATCCTAATCCGATCTAATTACAATTGGATAAAATACGATTTGATATATAAAATCTAAATAAACTTCATATATTAAAATAAAGAGTCGTGTTAGAGTGACCTCAAGATTGGAACTCTTGACGTGAAAGAGGATAGGAACCATAGATGCTTTTTCACTTGTATCTCGAGAAAACATCTATGATTCTCATACACTTTCACATCAGGTTGTATGATGTGAGGTACAATCTTAAAGCCACTTCAGCATTATTCTTAAATAAAATATAATGTAATTTACCTATTTTCCCACATTTTATTAGATTACAACTTGATGTAGCCACGGCTCTCAGGCACCGCGAGGTGTGCGTCTTCTCCCCTTAAAGGAACTACAAACGGCTTCTTAATGAAATTCCGTTCCGTCAGGGTGCTCGTAGATCAGATTGAGCTAAAAAGCCAAAACTCCATCTCTAGAAGAGGCCATGGAGGAAGACATCTCTGGAACGACGGAGCTTACACCATGAAAGGAGAAGAAAATGGGAAGTCCTCCAAAGAAAGAAAAATGAAAGGAGTTGCATGCAACTCAAACAGCCAACCATTAGCTTTTATTGAAGAACATGGCCGTTAGGGGCATTAGCTACCCTACGTAGACACGTAAACGAGATATAATGTCCCTTCGATGTAACATCACCGCCATTTTGTCCCCCAAAAAAAATGTCACAATCACATGTACAAAAGGACTTATCTCCAAAATTCTAACATTCTCGATCAAAACAATATGGTCAACATAACCCAAAGGAAGGAGTCACTTCGGGTGTAGAGGTGAAAGGCGGGCTGGCCAATCACCTACTAACTATTGATGCAAAACAACTATGACAGAAATCCTCGATTCATATTTAAGAAAGATTGGGATTTCAGATCTGATCCATTGAACAAGCTAAAAAAGATTAAAGCCCATACTCTGAAAGAAAAATTATTGTGACCCATTATGACACGTGGCAATAAATTATTGACTCTTACGTTGCATGATAATGATAATAAGACAAGAAAATAAACGAAAAAATCTTGAAATTTATGACCCTAACTCTGACACTTCTAACTATTTTTATCTCGAAAAATGCTAAACTGACTTCCTACAACACTACTACGTTTCGCATTATGCTAACGTGGCCAAGTGCACTGAATCATATATTTGTAGATTAAGTTGAGATAAAATATGAATGAGTAATGATTTTCAAGTTAGAAAGTCTTCACTTGATCAATACTTAGCTGATGTGACATGGACATGAGTTATAGACTTATTTTCTCGGGATACACACACATCTTTTATGATGATTTATAACAGTATATCCCGAGAAAACATCTCTATTGTTATGTGTTTGTGCCACATTAGATGAGTATTAACTGACTTTCTAGTTAGAATATTAACACTCAAGATGAATAATGATGAGATGAGTGAAAAGCATCTATGATTCCTACACACTTTCACGTCACGAAAAGTGCAACGTGAGATACAACTTTGAGGTCACTAGAATACAACTCATAAAATATTTATGAAATTTAAAGAGAGAGAGAGAGAGAGAAGAGTTATGTTACACTGACCTCAAGATTATTAGTGAAAAGCATTTATGGTTCTACACACTTCCTCATCAAGAAAGTGCAATGTGAGGTACAATCTTGAAGTCACTCTAGCACTATCCATTAAATATTTGTCAAATTTGATAAATAAATAAAAAAGAATCAAGATTGTACCTCATATCGCACACTAAAACTGTATAGGAACCATAGATGCTTTTCCCACGTGTCATGATGAAAAGTATCTACGGTTCTTATACACTTTCATGTTAGGATGTGCGATGTGAGGGACAATCTCGAGGTTACTTTTAACATTATTGAAAAGAAAAAAGGTTAATGATTTTCAGATTTGATTTTTTCACTGTTTTAAAAATCAAACCAGATATTCTAATAATCTTGGTTCGATTCATTAGGAACCGATAAATTTTATAGAACCGACGATTTTCTTCAAGGTTAAACTGTTGGAACCGCCTATTCTACAAACTATCAGGTCTTTGAAAACCTCATCTCCTCCTCTCCAATCAACTCTCGTTTCTCTTGTTATAGTTTTTTTTTTTTTTTTTTTTTTTTTTAAGAGTAGAAGAATATAGAGATTCAATGTTTCTTGAGAGACAAGACTTTGTTTGGATCATATGCAACTCTTAAACATAAATCAAATCCCCAATGGAGCTTGTATCAAAGAGAAATTAGATCAAATCCCTAAACCCCAATGGATTTCCTTGGTTGGGAAATTGTAGGTCGTTTTAAGTCTTCTTTGAACGAACCCTGACTCTTAGTCTCCCTCCCATGAACCAAATGTGGGAATGATGGTGAGCATCAACTATAATAGCAACTACGAAGTTATATTATATAAGAGGTCCGACCAAATTGAACCCTGGTCCGACCTCGATCCGACCAATTAGGTAAAAAATCGATTTGATTATTGGTTCAATTTTTAAAACATTGACTCTCTTTTTTTCACTCGGTCTATACTCAACTGATGTGGCAAGGGCACAAAACAATTGACATTTTTTTCCTTGTGCATCCCGAAGAAAAATGATCTATGATTTTATGCCATTGCCACGTTAGCCAAGTACTGATCAAGTGAAAAAAAATCGAGTCCGAAAATCACGACTCAAAAAAAATTCACTTCTTTTTTCCCAAAATTTTCAAATGATGATATATCGTTTTTTTTACAACAGTCTTCTATTAGAGACTAACAAAATGATAAAAATGCCCTCATCTTCAACTTCATCCAAAAGTCTTTTCTTTTCTAAAATATCTAGAGAACTTCTATCTGCACTCCAACTTTTATTTATTACACATCAATTAAAAATTAAAGAAATTAAGTAAATGATTGAGAATAAGTGAAATTTGGGGTGCCAATAGAAGCTCTCTCATTTATTTATTTTTTGGGTTTTGGATTTTATATGAACCTATTAATAACTGTAAACAACTACTGAAATTGTTTGCATGACTGTTGTAATGTTTTGTAATGCTAAGATTAAAATTAGAGTCAAACCATTGCAATGTTTGAAAAGTCTGTTTTATTCTTTAATTAGTTATTTAAGAAATTGGAGTGCTAATAGCAACTCTCAATATCTATTATTTTGAACCTCAATAGGAAACATATTTTAGCTCATCTTCAACCTCAAAGTGTTATTCCCTTCCCTTTCATTTTCAAGACTCAAGAACAAGACAATCTTTTTAAGAAGAAAAAGTAAAACACTTTAAATAGGTGGGAAAGTGAAATCTATATTTTGGTGGACATTTTGATTAGGGTGAAAAATAAATTTCCATAAACATATGCAATCAAATAAATGAAAAATGTCATTTTCCTTGGAAATTGATTTTTCATTTATTTTACTTGCACAATCAAACATTCCCTTAATTAGATGTTGATAGATGTATAGAGAGAGATGATGTGGAAGATATTGAATGGTCTCTTGTAATCATGGTTTTAAAACTCGATTTCCCGTCTTGTCTGGTCCATGTCAGATATTGAGTCGTCTTGGATGAGTTTTTTAATACATTTGAAACGTCTCATTAAAAAAAATTGAAAAATGATCGTGGGATTTAATATTTCGTACGAAAAATTGACTTGTCCGTCCATCTTGTCCATGCCTGATATTGAGACAACTTGAACAATACATCTCAATCTCGGAAGAATTTTGAAACCATGCTTGTAATACAAAATCTAAGAGATATACATAAAATTATTAAATGGCCATAAATAATTCTACAAAGATTTTAAAAAAATATACTTTTTTATCCTTTAAAAAAGAAAATACCTTAAAGAAGGGAAACTTGATCTTGCAATTTTTCGATAATTATTTTTAAAGATATTATATTGTCTCACTAACTTTTTCTAACAACACCCCAATTCATTTGTAAATCCCAAAAGAATTAATACACAATTGGGGTGCTATTAGTCAAAGTTGGAGTGGTAATAAAACAATTAAGATGGTCTAACAAGATGTGAACACGTTAACATAGTAATTTAGAACGAAACAAACTTAAATTTTTTAAAATAATTTGAGAATAAATAATGGAAAAAAAAAAGATTAGAAATGATTGATAATCATTTCTTGCTGATGTCAACATGATATCATCAAGGCCTTTTTGCAAGATCTTATTAGTTAGAGACTTGATAATCAGACTACCCCACGTGGCATTCATAAGTTTGAAAATCATAGATCTACTCTCCTTGGGATACACACTTCCCTGAAGATACATTTTTTTATGAGAAAGTGCAGCTGTGTATCCCGAGGAACACAGATCTATGACTCTTAAACTTGTCACATTAGGATAGTTGATTGAGTTTGCCACGTGGGGTAGTCAGATTATCACAATTCTTTTACTTATCATTTCTTTATGATACAAACTCATTTTTTTTTTTTAAATAATAAATTCTCCTAAGAACAATGCGGACCAGATGAAAAAAAAAATTGTCCAAATCCGATTAAAATTGACTCCAAAATCAATAAATTACAAAAATTGATAAATTATTATTTATGTTTTTCTGTTGATTTAAGATCATATTTTAATTCGATCGAAACCCAATTTTAATTGTTGAGACAAATTATAGGGACGTACCTAGGTATGGGTTGATTCATTTAACAGAAAGCATGATCAATGAAATTTACAATTCCCAATCTATCCCAAATCATACCTAAGTCACAAAAAAATAAAATAAATAAAAATAAAAAATAAAAAATTACATGAATATCTAATCGAGTTAGATACATTTGTCAATTCAGATCTAGTCAATATGGATCAAAATTGATAAAACACGTAATATCGTTTGCATTATACAATTTCCTTGATTTTCATAGTTTCTCTACTTAAAACGGGTTAGATATGAATGTGTCCATATCCATATTTTTTATTTGAATTCGACTTGAATCACACTAGTTAAGATCATCGGGTCGAATAATGTCAAACCGTTTAAGATTATTTTAAATAAAATTGTTAAAATGTAACTAAATGATGATTTGAACTCAAACCTCTTCATTTTGAAGAAAGGCCTTGGCCAGTACACCCAATCGTTCCTAATTGATGAAAGATGATTTAAAAGTATAAGAATACATCTTGTAAAGTAAAATATCATTCGGATCTTGATGGATATAGGGATGAAACTGTATTTGACTCAGATCAAGGGACATCAACCCATTTCTAAATCACATTTTAATTTGGATATACTTGATGAAACCAAACCCGCTAAATCTGGATTCGAATCACTCGGATTTTGAATAAAATCCGTATAATTTTAAGCCTTAGTTTCTCGATATCAAACTCGTTTGAAATCAGATTTATGGTTGCAAATAGTATAATTGAAACTAATTTTGCAACATAGAAGATGGCATGTTGAATTTTTTTTTTTTTTTTTAATTACAAAGAAGTATTATGAAAATCTAAAATTTCACATGGGATCTTCAAAATGTTGCAAATTCTTTTTGAAAAACTTGTGTAATGTTGGATTTTCGTCTTTAAAAACCTTAAAGTTGTCAAAATTCATTGGATCCTCTTTAAATTTTAAGAGTTATTCGTAAGCCTCCCAAAAATGTGAAAATTACAAAAATTTCAAATTTTCAATAAACCTTAAAAACAATACTTGCACACACCCCGTCGAATCATCAAGTGGTTTATAAACAAATGAGTCGGGGTGTCTAGCACCTTTCTCAACTCACAATTGAAGCTCCGAACTCAAATGTTTAATTCATAGATTTTTAATTTCCTAAAGTCAACTCGCCAGTGAAATAAATGTAAAATGTCAAAATCAAATTGGGTTGTCATGCACATCCAATTAACTCGAGGAATGGTGGTAACTCTGTATTACGTAGCAATTGAACGTCAAAAATCCATTTGCTACAATAGTATTCTATTTTGTCATTGAACTTTTTAATTTATTCAAATCCATGCTATAATATCGGTTTCAGGCATATTTAAGAATGGATCGTATCCTACATGAATGCAAGTCGAGTCAAGGGATTAAATCACATTTGATCTATTTTCCAACGTTTGCTAACGCCACCCCAAATGTGTGCTAATTCTTTGGTGATTTACATATGAACTGGAGTGGCGTTAGCAAAGGTTGGTGTGGGAATAAAATCTCTCTTTTTTTTTCTTTTTTCTTTATTTTATTTTATTTGGATCTACTTTAAGTATCCAAACTTGTTGCATTCCATTTTTTGATCATCGGATCTTAGGTTAAGTTCAACCCATTTTATGCTATTCATAATAAAGTGGGGACCATCGTCCCTTTTAATAAAATCTAGTGGCCCCCTATTGGCATAATGTTTTCTTGGAAAATCCTTAGGTGACATTTGGATTTATTGAGATTCTCACATTTCTGGTGTGGAGGTGTGCACATAGCCATAAATGCATTTCCTCAAGATACGAGTAAAAGCATCTATGGTTATATGTGCACCTCCACGTCAAAAATGTGAAAATTATAGTAAATCTCATCACCCCAGCATTACGTGAGATTTTATAGAGGAGTGGAATCAAGAAGTGGTTCCATTAGTCTTTTTTTGTTAAAATGGAGTTATAGTAAGAATTAGAGTCCCACTAACCTTACTAAGTAAGGATTTTACGAAAAACATGATCTGATGCTTCAAAGTTGTATAGGACAAAATTCTATAAACTTTGGAAAAGGAAATTTACAAAAAATATTATTTATCACTAATAAAATTTTATTTTAAACTTGGGAATTATATGGAAGTTTGGTAACGGCCCATTTTCAAAACCTTGGATATAGTCCAAAAGATATCGTTTTTTTATTTATTTTGTTTATCTGAGTTTTTCGATGAAATTTAGAGTGTTGTGATGTTGGATTGCTATTGTGGTAATCCATTTGAGCAAAACGGCCATTAGAAAGGCTTAAAATCTTACTAAGTTAGTAAGGAAAGTGTTTTGCTTACACTAATGTGGGTGAGGTGTGAGCCTCGTGGGATTCTGTAAGTGCGTATGACGTGTGGAGTTTGAGGGAATTGTGAGATAATAAGGTTAGGCAAGTAGTAATGTGAGTTGAGGTGGCGTGAGTTTGTGTTGCGTTCGAGTTGGGTAGTTAGTGTTGTAAAAAATGGGTGAGTTGGGTAGTTAGTGTTAGGGGTGCATGTCGGATCGGTCTAAACTGATAAGTAAATCAAATCGAACTAATTAGGGGCAATTTGATTTGGTTTTATATAAAACCAATTTGGTTATGGGTTAAAATTTTAAAAAACTGATTACTTTGTTTCGGTTCTCGATTTAGAAGTGTCCTAGAACCGAACCAAACCGAGAACCGAATCAAAATACATGTAAAGGACGATTTGACAGTTGGGTATAAAATAATATAAATAAATTTATTTTATTCTAACTCATCAATGACACAACTCTATTTAAATTAAATGATACAGCTTTATATCAAATCAAAAATAAATGAGATAGTTTTATGTCAAATCAAAAATTAAATCAAGGATCTCACTACCCTTATTAATAACTTAGGGAGAAAACAATATTGTCACACCCCCGTTTTAGGATTTAGATTTTCCTAAATCTCGAAGGTGGAATGAAAAAAAATTTCAAATTAAGATCTTCAAAGGTTAAATACAATATGAATTTATTCCAACTAATTTTGATAGAATTTTTCCTAAAAATTGAACTTATTAAAAATTTTCACATGTATAAATATATTTGTATAATCAAAATCCATATATCCACTGCATTCCAATTACCATCATAATAAATATATATCACTTCAAAAAAACATACTCTAATTACAACTCAAAAGTGTACATAGATTAATTACGCATCTCATATCAATAAACAATTGTCCACGTCATAAACATTAACTCTCACTCTTTGAACATATACATACACAAATACCCAACATACGTATGATAATATATACAATAAAATTCAAAACTACAAAAAATAATTTCACTAAACTCAAATCTTAACTCACATATAATAAAAATAGTGTTCATCATCTTGATATTGCGATCCATTTATATAATGTTCTTCATCAAGAATAAATATCTTGATAACTGTGACATCTGTAATATTTTATTGATAGGGTGAGTAATAGGGAAATTACTCAATAATAAACTCACATTTCAAATTAATAGTCCTAATGTGAATAGATAAACAAGCTAATCTATTATAAATAATATAGATTTTTAAATAAATAAATAAAATGAATAACACTCGAAACAAACTAATTTTAATAAAACAATAACGAAATATCTTTATCTCATAATGGAAAAAAATAAACATAAATATGTCATAAGAACATTAATTCTAATGGTTATGTAATAAGAATGATGAGATATGCGATGATATAAAAGTATCGATCTGTATATCGATGCTCCAATACTTAACCAGTATGGAACTTACCGTTAGTTCCTGATTTTATGGTCGGTCTAGTAATTTCCCATCATTGGTTGATCATGTTTTTCGACTCAGGTTAGCCGTTGATCCCTAACGAAAATCAATCATTTGATTATAAATAATCATTTGACAAGCCAGCTTCATCGTACCTCTATGATATGTGTAACATCACGAATTTTTAATTCGTATCTCGAGGAAAATAAATAGTGGAATTGTAAGAAAATCTTGAAAGTGGGACTTAGGGTAAAACTGTAGGACCTTGTTCTGATCATTTTTAATGGAATCAAACCTTACCATTAGATTCAAAATGATCGAAAAACATAGTTTAGCTTGTAAGCACGCTCAAATGCGAGTCCGAATATAAAAGTTGTAAAATCCTCGATTACCGGATCGGACCAGGCTAAAATAGTGACTTTTTGTTAGAGAAAGAATTAGTAAGATTCGATTATACCATTGGATTCGTAACAAAAAATTATTGAATATGGATTATTTATTTGTCATTTTTGGAGATCAGGAAGTCGAATTATCGTCAAAAACGAAAACGACATCAAGTTTAGGGGTCACCTCAGGCTAAAAATGTAAATTTTTGATGGAGACATAATTTTTAGAAATTGACTACACCATTAGATCCGGAATGAAAAATTAGGCGAAATAGAGTATTCATTCGTCAGTTTTGGAGTCCGAATGGCCAAGTTATCGTCGATCAAAACAATAGGCGAAATACCAAATTCGTCCCAAATTTCATATAAATAATATTTTAATTTTTTTTTTATAAACTCATCTTCCCCAACGCGTCCATACGGCCGAAACATATAAAAACGAAATTTTTTTTTTCACTTTGATCTTCCACCTCAGATCTCTCACAAACGGCTCGCCGTTGACGATCGACGCAGAAGGGAGAAATGTCCGCAGCTACGTTATCTACAAAACCCACCCAACCTTTCTTCATTTCACTTTCTATTTCACCCGATATCGTCAAAAATCAGCCGTATTTGGATACGAAAATTTTGAAACTTTGACCTCGGATTTCGTCCGTTTCGGGGTCAAACCGTCTTCCGACTCAGAAGGGAGAAACGTCCGCAGCCTCATTCTCTACATAACCCAATCAAATTCATTCCGTTTTCTCGTCTTTTTCAACCCGTATCGTCAAAAATCAGCCGTACGTATATACGTGGATTTCGAAAACTTCAACCTCGAATTTCATCGATTTCGGGGTCAAACCGTCTTTCGCCGTAGAATGGAGAAGAGACGAACACATCAAGATCTTCGAAATCACCGGGCCGGTTTCGAAAATCAACTGCTTCAAAGTTCGGTCCGTCTCGATTTCCGCGCACACGCTTTGATCTTTTCGCCTAGACATTGTAAGGAACTCTCAATTTCTATTAGTAATCATAGATTGTGAAAATTGCATTTATGATTTTATCGGAAAAGTTTTGGATATATTTCTAAAATATAGAATTCTTTTGTTATTTCAACAATTCACGTCAGAAATTGCATGTTTGATATGTTTAATTGTATTTTTAACAAATTATACGTGGGTAGGATATTTTAACGGGTTATTTCCATCAATTGGGTCTTATGCACTGCTCGGATCCCGTTTTGATATAAAATTTGTTTTCTTTTTCAATATTATTGATAAAAATAAATTCATTAGTTGGAAAATGTGATTTAATATTCAATGAACTCATATTGAGTTGATGAATATCAGAAAATGGATGTTTTATTGAAGAGATTGAAAATTGTAAAAATCGAAAAAAGGGAAAAAGGGTATGAAACGGTAAAATGTCAGAGTCACACCCGAGGGGTGATGTCTGCATTTTACGTTGTTGTGTTGGGTGTAGGTTGGTGAACAGATATCCATGGATAATATTATTGGTTGCATGTTTATTTCCTTTCTGTTAGCACGAGGCGCTGTTTACATTTCCGTTATGTTATTTATTTTAGGCCAGGTGGCCACACTTGCATGGTAGGAAACTGGATATCTATTCTCAACCTTGTATTGTTAATTTCTCTTTTGTTTTCAAATGAAAATATATATATATATATATATATATATATATGTAACTATTTTGTGAGCTGTTAAAGAGTTTGTGAATGCCTGAAGGGATAGTGCGTCATATCATCCGGAGTGGTGTACTATCCTGGGATGTACGGTAGGGGCCACCAAGCTTATACGTGGTATGGGACGCGTATGAGAGTGGAGTCACAACTGGAATCCGGGTTTATTTCTCTCTATCTTTACCAGTGAACTTGTAATGTAAAGGTGGTCGTATACGAATGGTTTGTATATTTGGGAATCACATGTACGCCTGATAGGCATAGACGAAGATGATTGATCAGTGATCACTAACAATCTATAGTAGTCGAACGTTCTGACACATCGAAAAGAGACCTATTGCTTACCGTCACGTCAAACGGCCAGCCTGAGCCGGATAAATGGTCAACTAAGCGTGGTAAGTACAGCGACCGGCCACAAAATCAGGAACTAAAAGTCAGAGAGAAATTATAACATCATGTCCCGACTGGGAGCGATCCAGTCGTGAATCCCAACACTCTAATTCCAATACTCCACCATTGTGTATTATGTATCTGTTGTTTATTTTGATATATAAAATGAAATCCATGTTTATTATTTCCCTTTGATCAATTAGATTTGTATAAAAAGATAATGTTATAGTGAGTACTGCTGATCGATGTAATGTGAGTTTTAAAATGTTTAGTTGTTCATCCCTAGCTATATGTACCAGTTAATCGTAATTTCTTCTGTAAAACTTTGATTATTTTAAAATGATTCAGTATGCTTATTCGTTCATGTTAGGAGGGGTTATTGGCAGAAATTGTTTGTTTCCCTACTGGGTAACCATTGTTACTCACCCTTTCCTTCTCCATTTTTTTTAGTTTCAGATTCAGAGCTTGGCGAGACAAGTATAGAGTACGAATGTGGATCATTTGATTGGTCAGATAGACAACCAGAATTCGTCACCTGGTAAGTACTAGGGTTATACCCTTAGTGGTGTCAAATCCCCCAAATAGTTTTATAGATTCTGTCTTGAGTGTTAGGATTTCTGTTAGAGTGAGAAATTTTGTATAATCCTGTATTCTAGTTATTCTTCCGCACTCTGATCTTTCGTATGTTATTAGACGTATATAAGCTTCCGCTAGTATTATATTTTATATATGTATGCAGGATTGTATGTCGGTTATCAGGTGCAGGTTGAACGCCTTGAAATGCTAACATAAACAGAGGAGACCATGCCGAAATTTCGAGGTGTTACATAATACCTCGAGATCTGACATGGGGATTTGTGTTAGCGTTCGGCGGGGCGCCACAATATGCATGTGTCCTTAATTAATTTAATCATCTACAAATCATCTTTAAAGTATAATTTTTTATTTTTCAATAAAAATAAGATAGAAATTTTTCGAATAATAAGTACAAAGATATTATCAAGTGGTATCCCATATTACCGAAAATAATATCAAACCCTTATTATTCTTAATTAATTGGTTGCTTCCAGAAAGAGTTACCGATTAATCTTATGGGCATTCATTACCCTTTTAATGGATAATAAAAATAATAATTATATTTTTTAAAATTTATTTAAAATAAATTAAAATAAATTTTTAAGTGTGACGATATTCCCAGGTATTTTAAAATTATAAACATGTAGTAGTATATTAAAAACAGTAAATATGTAGGTTTACCATCCTATGGTTACCGTCTTAATTGCATCTTATGCTCTATTACTTAGTGTTCAAAAGCACTCTAAACCTGAAAATTCCTCAACACAAATGCATACAGTCGAGAATCCCATTATTGATTATAAATAATCGAGACTTTCATTCTTGATTTCAAATTTAAACTTATAAACATTTAATTTTTTTTAATAAATAATCACCCAATGAAAATACTTTTAAAAAAAATATTTAAATAGTTTTAAAACGAACACTCTACGAAAATTAGCATAGACATCAATTTGTTAAACAAATTGATTTTCTAGTTATACTCACACAAATTTATTTATTTGTATTTCGCAGTATTTAAATATCAAAGAAAATATATAAAACGAATTATTCTATAACTCGATGCATGGATTTTGAATTTAAATCATAATAAATTTGAAAATAACTATTAAAATTGAAATAAAATAAATTTCATTAAAAATTATACTACGAATTTAAAATTATAAGTTTCCTACCTTGGCAATTGGATTTTACGCATTCTTATGGTATAAAAATAATTTTTCTATTAATTTTCTTAGCGATTTGACTAAATAATCTAATGACTAAGTAGATCTTGAAGTCATTGATATTTTCATCTTTATTATCGAATCTTAATTTTCATCCTAAATGCGTTTAAATCTCGATTGAACGCAACATGTGCAAATCTACTTTCGAACTTACTCATCTCTATGTCGATTTCAATTTCACAAGCATAATGAACATCAACTTGTTTTTATTTTATAATAATATAATATTTTATATTATAATATATAAACGAAATGCAACTATGCATCAAATCTTTTAACACCTTTTAACTTATAATATATTATAATATAATATAATATAATAATATTTATATTTATTTTAATTAATCCACCCTTTTAACAGTTCAATAATTTTAAATATATCCCTTTTATATAAATAATTATAATTAAATCAAATTTTAATAAAATAATTTATTTTAATATTTTAATAATATAAAAATAATTAAGTATTATTATTATTTTTCAATATATTTTTTTTTCTCCGTTATGTCTGTTATATTAAACTAATTCATACTGTGTTTCTCGGATTTTCGACGTTCCTCACTAAATTTTCTCTATTTATCAAAATACCCCTTATATTGTAAGTTTTTTTAATAAAATTAATATTTTCATAACTTATCATATTAAACTCATATTTAAGTATGCCTATAGTCTAAACTATGTTTTTCAATGCTTTTGAATTCAATGATAATGTCTGTTTGACCATGTAAACTTCCTATAAAATTTTGAGTTTTATCCATTTCAATTAAATGTTCTAATTTTTTGATTATAATCATGATAAGGTTCCTCGAATGGTACATTTCATTTAACAAATTCTCCTTCTAGAAATTGTTATTTTAGATTAATAATATCATGATTTATTTTTAATAATTCATTTTATTTTAGAACTTAATAAGAAAACATGTCAATATAGTTGACTTAACTCCTCGGTATACATAATAAATTTCATGGCATTACAAATACCTTACCTAGCCTTATCCTCGGTCAACATAGCCTCAAGATGTATTCTATTAATAAGGCTACTCAAACTCTTTGAGACCAAATTAAAAATAAATAATTTAATTCAATCAAGTCACCCTATTTCTCCTTCATCCACTCCTCTTCCATTGAAGCTTTCTTTTTTCCTTCATTCACTCCTCCTCCATTGAAGTTTTCCATTGAAGATCGATTACAAACTTAAAAAACTCAAAGTCAAAGAAATTGAATAGATTTTAGATTGATTGAATGATTTCCATTGAAGCTTTATATCCTCGATTGAAGTTTTCCCCCCAATGAAGCTCTTACAAACGACACGATTGAAGTTCTTTCTTCATACAAACTGAACGCTAACTCTCCTTGATTTATGAGAACCATGAACCGAATCGAACTAAGGTCGGTTTGGGTTGGTTTAGTTCTAGGGGATAGTTGGTTCGATTTTTGTTCCGAATTTGTAGAACCGATCTATGTCGGTTTAGTTTCAATTTGACCTCAAACCGAATCAAGTTGCATCCTTACTTAGTGTTATGAGAAACGGGTGAGTTGGTGGGATTGAGTTTGGGGTTTATTTTTAGATACTGGGGTGAGTCAAGTTATGAGTTGATTCAAGGTGGGTAGAGTGAGTTTGAGTTGAGGTGGCCTTAATTACTTTTATTTTTATTTTTTATTATATTCTCTTTTCATTTCTTTTTCATTAGTTTTTTTTCTTTTCTTTCTCATTTCCTTTCTTTTTCCCCCTTTTTGTTTGTTTTATTTTTTTATCTTTGACATTTTGTTTTTGAAGTTATTTTTTTGGTAAAAATTGGTTATGGCGTGGGTTTTGTATGATTAAAAGCATTTTGGTAATTTTGAATAATTTTTAGTATTTTTTTAGGCAAAATACTATGTTTTGATCAAATCAAAGTATTTCTAACCTCATATAGGCTCTTGGACTGAAAAATGATTTTTTTAAATTTAGATTATACCCAATTCATATTTTGATCACTCTGGAAAAATGTTTGAATTTAGGTTTGGAGCCTCCATTTTTCAAACTTGATTTTGGTTTGTTATCCTCGTAATCAACTAATCATCAATATTCTTGAGTTCCATCTCTTAAAAGGTTTTTTTTTTTAATATATCGTGGGTATCCCCACCATTCAGGTGAGACTAATCTTGTGATCACACGCATCGCCCCCTTAGAAAGTTGTACGTGTGACAGGTTGAGTCGAGGGTCAATCGGACCTTGGTGGGTGACCCCAAGAAATTCATAACTTTGTGGGGTTTTAAACACTTGAGCTACTCTTCCCAAGGAACTTATCAAGGCTTGGCTCGCCACCAGGCCAACCCCTTGCGGTTCCATCTCTTAAAACTTGCTTTCAAGATTCTACTTCATTCACATGGGTCTTGACATGGGTTTAATTTGTAGGTACGTTTACAATTTTCTCTTCTCATGGGACATTTTTTACCTCCCTTTTGCAACTTCATATCTCTTTCTCTCAACCCAATTATCTTTCAATCTCTCATCTCTTTAATCTTTTGGGTTTGGGTTTGGATCACGATCGACCCAATGATTTGACCCAAACCATTACTACATGGGTTTCTTCTCTATTATAGAGATTACATCAATGACATCAGCTACCATTGGGTTAGTACCTGATGGTTGATATAAGGAGATGAGGAAAGATAGTGAAAAGTGTTTTGATTTAGGTTTCGTTGGGTACTGATTAATGTTGGGATTTAACATATTAGCATTTGTGGGCATGGTTTAAAACTCGTCCGAGAACGAAACATATCGCCCGAGTTAACTCGGTATTGGAACTGAACAAGATCAACTCACAAAGTCACTTTTTTGACCGAGATTTAGGACTCACATTCAATTTTTTGATTTGTCTCACGAGACGTCTCAAATTTGTCAGAAAACTCGTCTGAGACGACTCAGTATCGAGTTTGGACGAGACGAGACGTGAAACTGAGTTTTAAAACCATGCTTGTGGGTCAAATAACATAATCATCTTGACTATCAATGGATAGGATTTTCATTGACTGAACTTGACTCATCAAATTTGGGTAGAATGCTATTAGACTCATTTACTTATCGGGTTGGGTTAAACCGAAATAATGTTTAGGATCGGGCTCAGGATTGGGATCTAAAATCGTCGGGAGGCTTGACTCCTCCCAATAATCTATATTATAATTTATCATAGTTAGATATAAAATAAAACACAATGGTAAGTCCTACTATACGACAATTTTGTGGGGTGTAAAGATTGAGACAAAGGTATGAGTCCAGACAATCCTTTTTTTTTGTCTTTCTTGCCCACTTTCAACTTTATTGTTTTCCTCCTCCTCATCCCTTTGTTAATAATACCCTCTAACTTTACTATATTTCTTCTTTTACTCTTTTGTGGAGACCATTTTTATCCCACCGCGGAATTAAGACATGTGTCCTGAAGAGAAGGACAAATCTAATACGAAATGTTGAATTTAACTTGTGTGCAAAGTCCTTGGAATCATTATGCATCATGACAAGCACCAACCAAAATCGAAAACGGTACTTAACAAAAATCGAGCATAACTAGAAAGGGAAAAAACATGTATATTCACAATCCCTAGTTAACACAGTATGAATCAAGCATCTAAAACAAGAACATTCAACATTTTCCAAGAGGGGATAAATCTAAGGAATAATGCGATCGTTCTTGTGCCCAAGTGGCTAAAAGTGAAACATGTCAATTCTTAGATCGATAAATTTGTTAATTCGGCCTCAACATTTTAGGTACAATGAGACAAAACATTAATGGTGATCTAAACTCTCTCATGCAACAAACCCACCATTTAAACCTGATATCTACAAGTATTTATGAAATCAAAAGTGGAAGTGACATTCTCTGACTCACCCACCTCTAAACAATATAATCATGCCTACTCAACATTTAATGCATTAAAACACTACCAATCAAACTCGATTGAAGACATTAATGAGGCATGGACACAATCCCCAATTAAAGTAAGTACTATCCAACTCACGTCCAACATGACATCTTACTAAGACCAACCGTGTGATGACACTTGTCCTTAGGTTTGGGTTGTAAAATCCCTTCTAAAAAATTAGGGGGGTTCGAAGTTTAGATTAGGACACAAAACATGCATTCTCCATACCTTTTTATTTATGCAATTTTAATGTTCAACACCATCTATACTTATTGTCTATTTCTTTACACTGAATATCTGACTTAAACTTCTGAGGATTTTTGGCAAGCACCACATCGGGGTCCATCCTTCTCACTTTCTTACCTTTTACTATCCCAGAAGCCACAAAGGAAAAGATGAGATTCAGACCACCATTATATAAAGGAAGTCAAAAAAGCTTTCCATACTTTTGGCATCGTCTGTTGGAAATTTTTTGAAAGTTATCTTGCCACACACCCACACAATAACAAATTCTACTGGAAAATACATGGACAACATCTCAAATACTCTTGGACCTTCTCATTATATTCCCATATATTTGGATGAACAATCTAGTTCTACCAAGTCACTTTCACTCCATAACCTCTATACCCAGATGAAAGGACTGCAACAAAATTTGTTGGAGCAATGGGATCACATGTTGGACTACAACGAGAGAATGTTGTTGAGGGCACAACTGGAGGTCCAAACATTTGCCTAACTATAGAGACAATGTGTCGTTGTACTATTACATAGGAAACAAACAATGAAGGTGACCTCCAGGCTGCGAATAACAATAACACAATTGAGGGCGCAAATGGTCGTGCTAAATTTGAGGGAGTTGCCTCATTTAACAAGTTGTACAAGAGCAACACGATGCCAAGTGAGGCTAAACGTGAACACACGACCAAAAACAAATATAGGGAGGCCCCCTAAGTAGCTCATGAACATCAAGAGGTACTAGAATATCATCTACATCCTCTGGGGGCCTATCATCAAGAAGCTCATATGCTAGTAGGGGCAATGTGTTGGAACCAAGAATAAGGCTAGGTACTAGAACAAGATCTTCAGGTAGGTTGAGCAAGTGGAGACACAATCAGTAGGGAGGATGTTGTAGAATTTCTCAGGAAGAAAAGGGAAGACTTCAGAGAGCTACTTGCCTCAGGGAGGTATAGATCGGTAGATTACATGATATTCTCAGCCATAAGAATTTTCAGGTCACACCATTTATCAAGGAAATGATGCCATTATGCCGAGGAATTTCAACATGCGAAGCTTTAATAAGCATGACGGTACGACTGACCCCATCAACCACCTTTATTACTACTAGCAAGTGACGACTCTACAATACGAAACAAAACACTATCGAGCTTTCTCTGCAAGTCTTCAAGGAGTAGCATTGACCTGGTTTAGGTTATTACAAACGAAGTCGGTATCATCCTTTTATCACCTTTGCAAGACGTTTTTGATATAATTTGTCAAGAACATGAATCAGGGTAATGATGTAGATGCCCTATTCAATCTTCAATATAAAGAAAAGAACAAGATTTGTGGGGAGGTACTATCTCTCTTTCTCAATAGATTAATTGAAATAGAGGTCCTGACCTTGCCTCCTACCACTAAACTCCAAACATCTAATTAGCTTTAAATTTCATTAGTGGAAGCCTACTTCTTTACCAATTATTGGGAATAATGGTACTATGAAGGCACTAAATAATGCAAGTTAGGACATCATCGAGGACATTAAGTTTCATTTAGTCTTTTATAATATGTTTGTCTGCTTACCTCTATGCATTTGAGAGATTTTTTATAACTTGGACCCCATCATTAAAAATAATGTGAAATTGAAATATCAATAAATCCAACTGTATTTTCATTGAAATAATATATACACTTTAATTCTAGAAAAGTATACAATGTAATGAAGTTATACAATATTTCACGTGTAATGCGCGTGCAGTTCACTAGTTCATTTAAAAAGGGAAAGAGAAATGTTTCACAAATAAAATTAGAAAATAATAAAATAAGATATGTGATATTTCCACATAGTTACACTTCTACAAATTGGGATTTGGGAGAGATTCAAGAGTATATTTCCGGAAATAAAACTTAGGAGTTTTTGCCAAGAATGAAGTTGAATATGATGGTTTGAAGACAAATTTGAAGAGATTGAACAAGTTAAAGAAAAATGGATCAATTACTTGCAAATCACAAGTTGTTGGTTAAATCCCAACCTAAAAAATATACCCTTTTTTTGGGTAAAATTCTTATCTTAATTGTATTAGATGCATTCCATAGATGGTTGTAGTACATTATCCTTCAACTCACTTTGCCGTTATCTACTCTTATTCTTTAGGTGTTGTCAATCATGGCTAAGTTTATTGGTAAAGTCTTTGGGTGATGATACCAGAGGCCTAAGTTCAAATCTTGTCAACACTGAGTAACTGAACTCATTAAAAACAAGCTTATCGATAAGAAAAAAGATAAAGATAATAAAAAATGGATTGCAATTATTTTTTTATTATCTTTTTGGAGTGGTGATGAAGAAGATGAATGACATTGCAATCAATCATAGACTTTGGTTGATAAAAAAATAAAGAAAATGAAGATTAGGTGCATATTTTTTTCCTTTCTTTTTTGGAGTGCAATCCATATGAATTGAATGCAATGAAGATTTTTTAAGTGACAGGGTGCAACTAGTACTAAGTGATCAACAACTAGCATGCCCCAAAAATTTTTATCATAAAAGATAAGATAAATGATTTTTAGGAGAAGCAAAGGGTTACATCATAGTCTTTGAGAGCTACTATTGCCACACCAATTCCTATATGAGGCATCAAAGAATGGCACACAGTTGGTGTGGCGTTAGTAAAAATAGGTGTGGCAATAGCAAATCTGTAATTTTAATGGAAGTCCATGTAGGGTTCTTTCTAGTGGGGGTGTTTAATTTATTTTCCATGAAAATATGATTAAAATTGAGAAAAAAGAAGAAGCACGTGTGAAGCTCTGACCTGACCGGCTGGTCCACACGTTTGCGTCCTCCGCGCCATTGCGGCTCATAGAAGATCTTGGAAACGCGAACCTTTCGCCCTTATTACCTGAAAAGTAACTCTCAGGATCTCTGTACTTAATTAATTCTTTTTTAGTAACAATTTGCAATATTTCTCCCGAAATTCAAGTTCTTGGCGCGTGGATTCATATATTTTCTTTTTATTTACAATTTTAAAGCTGGATTCATTCTAGAAGAAGTGATTGATGTTGAAAGTTTCTGGGGTTGAGATCGAAAGCTTGTAAGCGTGTTTTAAAGTCAAATTGGGAGATAGGATCGAAGTTAATCGTCAAAGCTTCTCACCATGGCCTTGATATTAACAAAAACATTAAATTTCCCCTTTTGACTCTTCAAATGTGTATCATTCGGAGTTTTGATTTATGGGTTTGGAAGATTATTTCTGGGTATTTTCGTTTTCGGACAAAAATTACAGTTTTGTGCAAAAGGAATTTAGTTTAAAAGGGGTTGGTGCTGTTTCAAGCTTCTATCTCTGTTGTTTGGTCCGAATCTGAGTAAATCTTTTTATGTTATTTGGTCCTACAATTGTGAAATTAATCTGAGCTTTGTTACATATTTGATTCTCTGAAGGATTTTTGTTTTATATTCTTATTTCCATTTTTTTCTCTAGGGTTTTTGGGCATTGGTGGTGGTGGTGGCTTTTTTTTAGCAAAAAAATTGATGTTCTGGAGTTGTGGTTCTTGTAATTGTTGGTGGGTTGCTGTAGTTCTTGAAGAATCTGCATTTTATAAGGAGTTTCTGCTCTTGAATTAGCAATCTTGAGTGTTTGTTTGGTTGATTTTTCAGTTTTTCTTTCCCCCAATAGAGCTTCAGTTGGTGGTGAGAGAGAATGACTGGAGGTGCTATAAGAAAGAAGGTACATTTCAGCAAAATCTTATCCTTCTCGTGTAGTAGACCATCGATCAAGGACGAAAGTTTGCATATTGGCGGACCAGGTTTCTCGAGAGAGGTCTTTTGCAATAACCCAGGATGCTCTGAGGCTCAAATCCTCAATTATGGAAGCAATTATGTTAGAACTACAAAGTACACACTCGCGAATTTCGTCCCTAAGTCCTTGTTCGAGCAATTTAGGAGAGTTGCCAACTTTTTCTTCCTCGTTACCGGATGCTTAGCCTTCACACCCCTTGCGCCCTACTCAGCTGTTAGTGCAATCATTCCTCTTCTGGTTGTGATTGGGACAACGATGATTAAAGAAGCCGTGGAAGATTGGAGGAGGAAAAAGCAGGTAACTTAAATACCAATATTTGTTTTATAATTCAATTAACTAGCTCTTAAACTTTCTCGAATCTTTATGTGATTGATAAGCATGGTATTAAATTTCGACATATTCCACGAAATATACTGAAATATTTTCATTTCCACAAGGTCCAACATGAAAATTAACCTGACAGTTTCTTTATGTATATATTTCGATGGAAGTCACTTTTCATTTTCACAAAATATTTCGGTGAATAGTGAATTTTGACCGAAATAACCAAATGGTAGATATAAAAAAGCAAGATTTTAGTGGAAATATTTTCGATGAATGGTAAACTTTGATCGAAATATTCATATGGTACACACATGTCAGGCTCTTAGATACTCATGCCAACGTGTCATGAAATTTTACTAATCTTCATTTGTATAATTCACGACTGCTTATTATATTATATTCGAGAGGTAGCTGTTTATTATAGTTTGATGACTTTTGAGATTGTTTTTATTATTTCCTACACTTTCAATGGAAACTTCCTTAACATTTCTATCATTTTATAATATTTCCATCATTTCCTTGAAAATTGTATTGATTTCCACATTGGTTGACATATTTACATTTCCAAGATGACCTAAATAGACGTTGAAATTGA
Source organism: Akebia trifoliata (assembly GCF_017979445.1). NCBI lineage: Eukaryota > Viridiplantae > Streptophyta > Magnoliopsida > Ranunculales > Lardizabalaceae > Akebia > Akebia trifoliata. The sequence continues at coordinate 20,655,521 of NC_141383.1, forward strand.
AATTTAATACCTTACTGATAAGTATGATGATCATTTAGTTAAGTTATTGATCTGAAATTGGTTTGAACCTAGTTGTTTCTTTCATATTCAAGACACCTATATGGAAAAGTATTTATTTTAAAATTTAAAGGGTTTGATCCTTGTACTGGTCTGTGGAAAGTTTTGAGGTTTCGAATGGTCAAGCGGAAGAAAAAACCCATTGTCTATTTAGATCTTCAGTCATTGCCCCCCATCCCCAAATAAGTTTTTTTTTTGGGTTTTGTTTTTCTTCGTCATCAATGGTTCTTTCCCCAAGAAAGAATTTGTTCAATTGAAATGAGAGGTGGCTCATCATTGTACAGTCTGTCGGTTACAATGCCTTCACATCCTTGGTTTAGTTCACATTGCTTATATTAGCTCAAAACTCAAGATGACAGTCTAATTTCCTTTTCTGGTCTCAATTCTTCCAGTATACTTGCAATTTCAATAATATTGTATGTTCCAGGGGTGTAACTTGGTTCGGTTTAGGGTCAAATCAGAACCAAACCGACTTAGGTCGGTTCCATTAAATGAGAACCAGAATCGAACCAGATTGCCATAGAACCAAACCAACCCGAACCGAGCTAAGATCAGTTTGGTTCGGTTCTATGGGTTGCCAATATCTTAAAAATCTAATTGAATCAACATATTTTTAATAAAAATAAATAAATATGAATGTGAAATCTCATCATTATTCTAACCATCAATAAATAAAATATCATTAATGAATCCGTTCAAACAAAAGTCAATTGTTTTTCTAGCAATTAAAGAAAGTCATAATCCATCCATCCAAAAAAAAAATGTTATTAATCTATCCATAAAAAAAAAAAAAAAAAAAAATCAATTTATCCATAAAAAATGGGTATAGTTTATTAAATAGATTAATAATATTATGTATAATTTTATTAATATAAGAATTCGGTTCTCGGTTTGGTTCGGTTCTATACAAAGCATTGAACCAAATTGGTCGTTCTCCATTTTGTTAACCCGGAACCAAACCGAAGTTCATTATAAACCAAACCAAACCAATCCAAAGCTCTCGGTTCGGTTCTTGGTTGGAACTGGACCAAGTTGCACCCCTAGTATGTTCTCCCTCGTTTAATTGTTTTAACTGTTAAAAGAGTTAGTTCTAGTACATATTTGTTTCTAAATACTACCCTTCTTTTCTTTTCTTTTCTTTTTTTAATTCTAAGTGGGTGGAAACATATATATACTCACACACAGATTTATAATAATCATGTACATTCTTATCTGTTAGCAAGATTTTACACTCTGTCCATAATTTATTATATGGAAATGTTTTCAGGATATTGAGGTGAACAACAGAAAGGTTAAAGTGCACCGCGGAAATGGAATTTTTATTTATACAGAATGGAAGAATCTTAGAGTTGGAGATATAGTGAAGGTAGAGAAGGATGGATTCTTTCCAGCCGACCTGCTTTTACTCTCATCCAGTTATGAAGATTCCATCTGTTATGTTGAGACCATGAACCTTGATGGGGAAACCAATTTGAAACTCAAACAAGCATTAGAGGTAACTATGGGCTTACATGAGGACTCTAGCTTTCAGGATTTCAAGGCTTTAGTTAAATGTGAAGACCCAAATGCAAACCTATACACTTTTGTTGGCACTATGGATTTTGAAGAGCAACAATACTCCCTTACACCACAACAACTTCTCCTTAGGGATTCAAAGCTTCGGAATACGGACTACATTTACGGGGCTGTTATGTTCACGGGTAATGACACAAAAGTTATTCAAAATTCAATGGATCCGCCATCTAAGAGAAGCAAAGTCGAGAGGAAGATGGATAAGATTGTCTACTTCTTGTTTTGTATTATGTTCTTTGTAGCTTCCATTGGATCAATTGTCTTTGGTATTGAAACTAAGGAAGACCTAGAAAATGGCAAGATGAAACGATGGTATCTTAAACCAGACGAAAGCAAAATTTTCTTTGATCCCAAAAGAGCACCCATTGCAGCAATTCTACATTTTCTTACTGTCTTGATGTTGTATAATAGCTTGATCCCCATCTCCCTATATGTTTCCATAGAAATTGTCAAAATTCTTCAGAGCCACTTTATCAACCAAGACCTACACATGTACTATGAGGAAACTGACAAGCCCGCACATGCCCGTACGTCAAACTTGAATGAGGAGCTCGGTCAAGTTGACACGATACTTTCTGATAAGACAGGAACTCTGACATGCAATTCTATGGAATTTCTCAAGTGTTCTGTGGCTGGTACGGCTTATGGCCGTGGCATGACGGAGGTTGAAAGGTCAATGATTAGAAGAAAAGGGTCACCAATGGTTCATGAGGTGGTAGATGATCATGCAGATACAATACCATCCATCAAAGGGTTTAATTTTAAGGATGAAAGGATCATGAATGGAAAATGGGTTAACGAACCTCTCTCGGATGTCATTCAGAAGTTCCTTTGTTTATTGGCTCTTTGTCATACAGCCATACCTGAAGTGGATGAAGAGACGGGGAAGATTTCATACGAAGCTGAGTCACCAGATGAGGCAGCTTTTGTGATTGCGGCGAGAGAATTCGGGTTTGAATTTTACCAGAGGACACAAACAAGCATCTCATTGCATGAGTTGAATCCTGTGTCTGGCATGAAAGTCGACAGGTTAGATTCTCTGATCCTATGCATATAAAATTAATCTTAGCCCATTATTTATATGAAAACTAACTTCGTTATTCTATCCTCTTTAGTTTCTATGTAGCACACATGTGGGTCCATTTAGACTATCTAATTCTAATCAATGATATTCTTTTATGATGAAATGTTCAAAATCACATCAACCAGATGCAGGGTTTATTCATTAATTACTTTCTTTTAGATCGTTAACGCAGAAAAACAGAATAGATAAGAACAAAAGTAGTACAATCTGGATACCCATTAGAATCCATTTACTAGATTACCTCCAAATGCAATTGTTATGGTTTGTTTTAACAGTTTGATAATCCGAGAGGAACCTATATATATATGGGGACGGTTCAGCAACCCTAAAGTTTGCCAAGTTTGGTGCCAAACATTTTTCAAAATATGGGTTAGAAGCTTTGGAATGAGCTGATTTTTTGTGAGGATGATCTCTATGATGAGGAGATCATCCTCACCAAAAATCAGCCTATTCCAAAACTTCTAACCCCATCAAAAGTGATTTACAAAAATTGGACGGTCCACGATTCTTCAACTTGTAAACTAGGCTTAGAAGTTTCAAAATGAGCTGATTTTTTGTGAGGATGATCTCTTCACCGTAGAGATCATCCTCACAAAAAATCAGCCTATTCCAAAACTTCTAACCTCATCAAAAGTGATTTACAAAAAATGTTTGGCACTAAACTTGGCAAACTTTAGGGCTACCGAACCGCTCCCTATATATATATATATATATATATATATAGATGGGTAAACTGGACTTGAACCTATGACCTCAAAGTTGTGTTGCAATGTGACAAACCAACTGAGCTATGGGTCGAAGCCCGCATATAGATATATATGAAGGGCATTTTAAATGTCTTGTTTGTAGTAAAAGCTTTGGCAATCAATGCAAACATAATAAATGCATTTATTGAAGGCATAATAAATTTATTTATTAGGTAAAAGACTAATATACCCTTGTCTTTTTCGCTAAAAGATAAAATAGGTAAGAGTATTATTGGAAAAAGAATGTAGTGGAAATTACTAACCTCCCCATGAGGTATTAGACGTTAGCATTCCCCTATATATATATATATATATGGGGTTATATGGACCAAACAAATGCTAATGTGATGCCCAAAACCACCATCAAGTGCCACGTGCATGTAGAGCTTAAAATTTTATGAACTTTCAAAAAAACAAAATTGAAAACAGAGATTTTTTCACTGTTGTATTTAAATTTTAAATCTAGGAGTTCAGTGGTCGTCCATTTTCAAACTCAAGATCTAGCCCCAAAATATGTTTTTTTTCAGGATATTTTTTTCAAACCCAATCTAGACCACAAATCAAGGGGGATGAGGTGTCATTTGGATCAATGTGGCAGTCCACATGGCTCAAATGTGGACCTCGGTCCATGCAACCTTTTCCCATATATATATTTAGGGCAGGATCACCATCCAACGTGTTTTGTAAATTGGGGTTTGAAGTTTCGGAATGAGCTGATTTTTGGTGAGGAGGATCTCCTTAACATAGAGATCAACCTCACCAAAATCATCCCATTCCAAAACTTCTAACCCATATAGGACAAAATACGTTAGCCAAGTAGTTAGCTCTTGACAGAGGTGGAGCCACTAAGGAGTGCTGGGGGCAATTTCCCCAACAGAACTTTGAGACACCCCTATATTTTCAACTAATTACATGCCCCAGTTGTCCCCACTCCCTCACCTCTCTCCCCATTTGCCCCCACACCCTCACCTCCCTCCAATTTTTGCCCCCCACAGATGTTTGAGACACCCTTACATTTTCAACTAATTACATGCTCTTCTCAAATATTTATTGGAAATGACCTAAATATCATTTTCTTCAACTTCTAACTAAAAACCTCTTGATTTCTCCCTAAAACCATTCATCTTCACTATACAACTAACCATAGTTTGCCCCCACTACAGAAAAACCTGGCTCTTGATCCTGATCCATATATATATTCTATTCAAGGCGATTATACAACTTGAAAGTGATTGTACGTTTAGTCTCATATATTTTTCTTTTTGCAGATCGTATAAGCTTTTGAATATCTTGGAGTTCAATAGCTCAAGAAAGAGGATGTCTGTGATAGTAAGAAATGAGGAGGGCAAGCTATTCCTACTTTGTAAAGGTGCTGACAGGTATGTAAAGTTCAACACCAACTTTAACTTAATGCTATTGTTGCTTACTATTAAACAAAATATTTACAATTAATTCTGCAACATTTTTTCCTAAGCAGTGTCATGTTTGAAAGGCTTGCAAAGAATGGGAGGGAGTTTGAAGAGCAGACTATGGTCCATTTGAATGAGTATGCTGATGCAGGTTTGAGAACATTGGTACTTGCATATCGTGAACTAGGTGAGGAAGAATACAAAGAGTTTAATGAGGAATTCACCAAAGCCAAGAACTCAGTCAGTGCAGATCGGAATGAAGTGATTGATGAAGTGGCAGAGAAGATAGAGAAGGATTTGGTTCTTCTTGGTGCCACGGCTGTTGAGGACAAACTCCAAAATGGGGTAAGTAGAACATCTCAAAGAAATGGACTGTTAGTGATTGCATGGTAGATATCATGGTCTTAAATCTTGTCAGAGACTGAGATGACTCTCAGTCTTGTCCATGAACGAGACGAATAGACATGGTATCTCAACTGTGTGGAATCTCACCAGGTAAACGAGATGACTCGGACGATATTTTGAAAATCTCATCCAAGTCAGTAAAACTCAACCGAGTCAACTGGGATTTTGTATAATTTCATTAAAATAAATAAAAATTTTTTATTTAAATATCTATTATATAAATAAAACATGATTCTATGAGTAAACATCTCCTTATCTAACTTATTTTATATAAAAAAAGTTATAATTATTTTTGTATAAATGTATATGTGAATAAATCATTGTAACCAAGTTAAATGGTTTATATCATCTGAAATGAGTTGACTCATCCGAGACAAATCGGTCTCCTCCATGAACGAGATGAGATTTCAAACCGAGTTTTGAAAACATCATAGATATTGGATTTGGGAATCGGAAGTGAATTCTCTTCTTCTTATCTTGTAGGTTCCTGAATGCATCGACAGGCTTGCTCAAGCTGGAATAAAACTATGGGTTTTGACAGGAGATAAGATGGAAACTGCCATCAATATTGGGTATGAGAGGGTATTTTAATTTTAATTTTAATATGGTGCTTAGTTTCTCCTACCAATTGTCCAAATATCTTACTCTTAAGTTAAATGTGCAGTTTCGCTTGTAGTTTGCTTAGACAAGGAATGGAGCAAATAATTATCAACTTGGAGACACCAGAAATTAAAGCATTGGAAAAAGCAGAGGTCAAAGACACAATTGCTAAAGTAAACTTATATTCCCTTCTTTTTTTGTTTTTGTTTTTGTTTTTGAAAGAAGGAGGGGGGGGGAGGAGGATCTTACTTTGCGGCATCTTGAGTACAAAAGTTGATGATGAGAGAACCAAACACTGTTTTAATATGGCCACGATGCAATTGAAGCATGGGTTCAAGCAACACTGTTTTAATATGGCCGCGGTGCAATTGAAGCATGGGTTCAAGCTCATGATGTATTGAAAAACATGCATTATGGCACCTAAAAACATATTCCATTGATCCTTCTTTTAGGTATCGAAGGCAAGTGTTATCAATCAGTTAATTGAGGCAAAGGCACAAATTACTGCATCACGTGGAAGCTATGGTGCATTTGCTTTGATCATCGATGGGAAATCACTAGCTTATGCTCTCGAGGATGATGTCAAGAACATGTTTCTAGAAGTAGCAATTGGTTGTGCATCTGTTATTTGCTGCCGCTCATCGCCAAAACAGAAAGCACTTGTAAGCTCAAATATTTTTCTTCACATGGATGTGGCATATAATTTAAAATTTTCTTTATTCTTTCCTCAAGGAATGACTTGGTTTAAGGAATTGCTATGAATAACCAATGCAGGTTACGAGACTCGTTAAAACTAGAACCGGTAAGACGACATTGGCAATTGGTGATGGGGCTAATGATGTGGGAATGCTTCAAGAAGCAGATATTGGAGTTGGTATTAGCGGTGTTGAAGGAATGCAGGTGAATTCTCAATCAATAACTCAATGTCATGATGTGGTTTTTTGTAAATAAATTTTCTTTGTTGATTCTATTTTGCCTCGTTTTTTTCTTTCTAAATATCTTCTTCTGTGGTTGAAAATCTCAGGCAGTCATGTCAAGTGACATTGCTATTGCCCAGTTCCGATTTTTGGAGCGTTTGCTACTTGTGCATGGACACTGGTGCTACAGACGGATCTCTACAATGGTATGGCATTCATACCTTGTATACTAACTTTCCATAATGCATTGAACTTGATTGGGAGTGCTTTGTGAGTCTTTTTTCGTTCAACTTGTTGATCCTGCACCTTGGGCATAAAATGGGTTGGATTTATCCGAAGTCTGAGTGATCCAAATCTAGCTGGTTTGGACCCTTGGAGTAGATCCAAATAAAAAATGGATCAAATATGGGTTGGTTGATGTTCCTTGATCCAGGTTGGAGACGGATCTATCCTTATATCCACTTAGATCTAAATGATATATTGCTTTGAAAATTACATTTTTATGTTTTTCTAAACATCTTTTTTCTACTACATTAATATACCATGGATTCTTATAAAATAAATAAATTATAATGGTAAAATAGAATATTATAGCAATTAGAAAAGAAATATAGCAAAATAATGTTGAACAGTCGGATTTTATCTGACCCAAATCAAGTAATTCGGTTAGTCAGATCTGGATCCAGGTTTAGTGAAAGCATAATGATTCAGATATGGTTTTAGCTTATAGGATCAAAGTTGGATTCGATATAGATCCAGATAAAAAGTTCAGATCTGGATATGGATATACTCAGATCCGGCCCAAACCAAACCATTTTAAGCCCTATCTGCACCCCCCCCCCCCCCCCCCAAAAAAAAAAAAAAAAAAAAAACAACACACACCGAAAACAATAATAAAAAAAAAACAGAAACAGAAGAAGGATCAAGTTGGTCCTTGCAATCGGATTGATACACAATGTCCCTTCAACCTTTGAGTGCAATGCGATAAAGGAAGGAAAATTCATAGAGCGACCCCATCATCTCCACCATGTAGGAACTATGAAATCACCCCAAGGATGCCTTTGGCTTCCAGAGGCCAAGTTCAATTAGTGAAGCACATTAGCTGTCCACTATCAGTTTGGGCGGTAGGGGTCAGAGAAGGGAAATTACTCAATTCTTAAAATCAGCATTCTTAAGGTCAAAATAGAAAAGTTGATGCGTTGCCTACGGTTGCTGTTTTGCAGATATGCTACTACTTCTACAAGAACTTTGTATTTTGTTTTACTCTCATCTTGTTTGAGGCGCACACATCATTCTCTGCACAACCTGCGTATAACGATTGGTTTTTGTCCTTGTACAATATTTTCTTCTCATTACTTCCGGCTCTTTCTCTGGGGGCATTTGACCAAGATGTCTCTGCACGATTCTGTCTCAAGGTATGTCCACTTTCCTACTTGTGTCGAGAACATTGTTGTAATTATGGGCATGGTGAGAAAGTCAGGGTTCAGATATAATTTGGCAAGAGAAAGCTTTGGCAAAAGTAGATAAAATCAGGAAAATATCGGATAAAAAAATAAAAAAAGTTATTTTTAAGTCCAAAAAATGTTAAAAAATATATATTTCATATATTAAATGATAAAATAACACTTAAAAAAAATACTAAAAATAAAAATGATCTATGATCTTTTTCAAAATATCGTCAATTAAATCACGATTAATCGTGTTTTTTCAAAAACTTGGCGATTCTTTTTTCCTAAAAATTGCAGATTTTTGTTACTATGATTATATGGATGATGATTGCTTCATTACTTCCTTTCATGTGGAACAGTTCCCCCTACTATACCAAGAAGGTGTTCAGAATGTACTCTTCAGTTGGGGTCGGATACTTGGCTGGATGTTAAATGGGTTTTGCAGTGCCATCGCCATCTTCTTCTTATGCACAAATGCATTGAAGAACCAAGCTTTCCGTAAAGGTGGGGAAGTTGTTGGATTACAGATTCTCGGAGCGACTATGTACACTTGTGTCGTATGGGTCGTGAACTGCCAGATGGCACTATCTGTCAGCTACTTCACACTTATACAACATCTCTCCATTTGGGGTAGCGTCGCTGTTTGGTATCTCTTCCTCGTGGTCTATGGTTCTCTTTCTCCCACCATGTCAACTACTGCTTACAAGGTTTTCGTCGAAGCATGTGCCCCGTCTCCATCTTACTGGATTGTTACGCTCCTTGTCGTAGTCTTAACCCTTATCCCATACTTCTCGTACAAAGCCATAAGAACAAGGTTCTTCCTGACGTATCATGGGATGATACAATGGATAAGACGTGACGGGCAATCAGATGACCCGGAGTATAGTGGGATGGTGCGGCAGAGATCTTTACGGGAAACGACAGTAGGTTTTACAGCACGGTTGCGAGCGAAATCTAAGCGGTGAAGAAGAGAAGTGTCATCACAAATTACGCACACAAAAAAAAAAAAAATCGAGGAGATTTCCTTGGATGGTTAGCAGTTGAATGAATGTGGGCAGAGGTGATTATTGGATAAAAGTGAATTTCCGCCCAATGGGTATAATTTGATCGTTGGATCCGTCGATTAATAGCTCGTGCTTGATGAAGATCACCATATCTTCGAAATCAACAAAACTGAAAGAGAATCTCTGTTCCCATGCCCTCGTAGTTGATTTATTCATTTTTTTATACACATTTAAATCATACATCTTGAATTATAGTTGAAAATAGTGTAACAGCAAATGAGGAAATACATACTAATCTTGGGTATCTCCCTTTTTTATTTTGGTAAATATATAATTTATAGTTCCTTGAGTTTTATAGTGTTGAGTCTTGCTTTTGACTTATGGGTGTTTGTGATGTTTCTAATCATTTTAATTTTGTTCAATCTATTTGATCTCATGAGCAGAGTTTAAAATCTCAAAATCTGATAAAATGTTGGGAGGTTGAATCAATGAAATGTGGTGATATATGAAGACTAGATTTTGATCAAAGAGTTTCTTTGATCAGTTTTCAAGATTTCTGGACATATTAACAAATAAGAAAATTTAAAACAGTTAGAGACATACAACACAGACAAAGAGGCACCCTATTTTTAAATTATTTAAATATTAACCAATTTTTTTTAATATTTATTTATAATTAACTAGAGATTTGATTCTTTTATGGTAATTTTCCATTTTTATTGATGTTGGCATGCAACATATTTTGGGGATTTAGAAATAAATTAAATAGAAAATAGTGATATAAATAAAGAATATTGTGAATTGATTTTATTAATAAATCATTTTTTGGTATTATTCAGTATTTTGGAGAGAAAATACTTGAAAAATAGTATTTAATTATATCTTTGCAATGAATATAAAAGTGAGCTGCTATTGTCACACCAACTTTTACTAATGTCCCACCAATTAAATCACTAGAGAATTGCAGACTGTTGGTGTGGCAATTGTAACCCTCATATAAAATAAGTTTTGTCATAGAAATAGTCAATTATTCAAATATAAATTAGTAATCAATATTTTTTTTTCTTGTTGAAACATAAAATATATAGTAATATTTTCTTAAGTTAATCTTTTCCTATGAGATTCACATTCCCCGCAATTAAACAAACATTTAATATTCAAATTATTTTTCTATTAGTGCAAAAATAGTAAAAAAACTAACATAGAAATAGAAATTGTTATATATTGAAAACGTGTTTGTCGATAGAGTCGTGCTAAAGTGACTTCAAGATTGTACCTCATATCACACATCCTGACGTGAAAGTATGTGAGAACCAAAGACACTTTTTGACTTGTATCTCGATGAAAATCATTTACAATTCCTATACACTTTTACGTTAGGATTTGTGATATGAGGTATAATCTTGGGGTCACTGGAGTCTTATTCTTTGTTGATATTCTCGTAGTTTCTATCGAGATCCTTATCTGAATTGTTATATCTTGAAAATGTTTATGTCGATAGAGTCGTGCTGAAGTGACCTCAAGATTATACCTTATATCACACATCCTGACGTGAAAGTGTGTGAGAACCATAGTACTTTTGACTCGTATCTCGATGAAATCATTTATGATTCCTATATACTTTCAGGTCAGGATGTGTGATATGAGGTACAATCTTGGGGTCACTTGACTCTTATTTTTTGTCGATATTCTCGTATTTTCTATAGAGATCCTTATCTGAAAGGGGACAAATAACATTTAAAGGTATTTATTTCTTCCTAACATGAAATTGGAAAAAATTAGATGGTGACCCAACCAATATGGTCCTTTAAATTTAATTCATTTTAAGGGAATTTGAATACCAACATTTAATCAGATTACAGGACAGGTAAGAGGGTTGTCCTTCTTAACTATCAGGCCCATCTACCAACCATTGATGGCACCTTGAGATGTACAAACACAGATCTCTAGGATCATCTATAGGAAATGAGATAACTACTAATGAGAACATCAACATCCATCTTGAATTATGGTACCTTAAGGTCTTGCTTGATGTAACGGCTAACTATAATTTTCTCTTTCATTAATTATTTCCGACTTTTTTTCAAAATTTGAATTTATAAGAGGACTGTGGGAGGGTACATTGGACCTAAATGGTTCAAAATGAGAGCTACTATTGCCACACCAACTCTTACTAACACCACACCAATTCCTATATAAAGAATTTCATTCAGTTGGTATGGTGTTAGTAAAAGTTGGTGTGGCAATATCAACTCTCTTAATACCAGTATTTTAGATAATACCCCTATTTTTTTACACTATGATATGATCTTTGATCTCGGTCTTCTTTATAGACTAATAAGAGATGACCTAAAAATAGTGATTCAGTTTGATGAACCCAAGACAAAATTCAGTGCATCGGAATCGTGGGGTTTGTATATTTGTTGTAATAGAATAACTCAATATAAATCATACCATGAACCGGTTTGCATTGTATCAATTTGCGATCCTTACTAATAAATTCAATATTTAGAAGTTTCATCGCTTAAAATTTTTTTAGCGATAATGATTTTCAATAGAGTCGTGATTTTTTAAGTCCCCTCTGACACATGCCTCTGACGTGCCATGGGCTAGAACCATATATTTTTCCTCAGGATACACAACTATACATCCCCATAAATATATACAATTGTGTATCTCAAGGAAAAGAATCTATAGTTTTAACACATACCACGTCAGGGTGTATGTTAGAAGGGGAAGTCATAAAATCATTATTCTTTTCCAATATAATAAACACACCCTAAGAGTAAAGTTGTTAAGCAACATGGAAATTCCAAATGTCCAAAATCACTTGAATCTGGCTTTGTCGCGGGCATCCACTTCAAAATTTTGAAGAAACCCTCTTCGCACTTTAACACGTGATTTTTTATATTTAATTCACATCCCTACTTTTTCATCAATATATCGAGATACCACCTTGAATACCCCCACATGTCATAGTGCAAAGAAGGTTCCTTTAATATTTTGAAGCGGATTGCCCGCTTCAAAGCTTATTCCTCAAAACTAGGTTATACAAACTAATGGGATGAGAAAAAGAGGAGGTCGACATGATAAAACATAAAAAAGCAAAGGACCCCATCTTAATTTTTAGAGTCGTGATAATCTGACACCCCCCCTTTAACATATGCCCCGATCATAGAATCGTAGATCATTTGTCTCAGGATACATAAGAAAAAGATTTGTGATTATGTGTATCCCAAGACAAATGTTCTACGGTTTTGTGATCAAGACGTGTGTCAGAAAATCATTATTTTAATTTTTAAATTTTTATTAGTTTTTAATATATATATTATTTTGTGGACAAGTGAAGTGGGAACCTCGTGGTGTTATGTGGAACTCAAATTTGAGAAGCTAAAAAAAGACAAGAAAACATAATAAATTTAACATAGAAGGACGGTTGTGATGCAAGTCCACTTCACACTTCAGCCTTTTCTTTCCCCCAAAAGAAATTGGTGCCATTTCCAAACAAACAATGCCAAACATTTCTTGTTGTAAGCCTAATAAGATTAAAGTTATAGGGATGAGTAGAGCATAGTTCCCACCTGCCTCATGTACTTATCTTCAATATATAGTCATGGTGTTGGCAACCTTAAAATTTGTTGAGTCGACTCGATTAGATTTTGAAGTGGGTCACCCTCCCAAACTTGATGGAACCAACTCGTCAAGTCAATTAAGCAAATCATCAAGTCAACTTGGCCAAGTTAGATGCAAAATGCACCGAATTGGGTTTAGAACTCGATTTAGTTATTCGATTATATATATATATATATATATATGGGAAATGTTCAGCAACAACATTTTGGCAAAACATTTTTCAAAACATGGGTTAGAGGTTTTGGAATGGGCTGATTTTTTATGAGGATGATCTCTACGGTGAGGAGATCATCATCACCAAAAACCAGCCCATTCCAAAACTTCTAACCCTATCAAAAATGTTTTACAAAAAATGGACAGTCCACGATTTTTCAACTTGTAAATTGGTGCTAGAAGTTTTGGAATGAGCTGATTTTTTGTGAGGATAATCTCCTCACCATAGAGATCATCCTCACCAAAAATCAGCCCATTCCAAAACCTCTAACCCATGTTTTAAAAAATGTTTTGCCAAAATGTGTGTTGCTGAACGGGACCATATATATATATATATATATATATATATAATATTTTATGGAGAGCAAAATAAAAATTTATTTAGTTTAAATTAAATATATTTTTATTTAATTCGTCCTAATCATTGTTGACTTGATTTAACTTGATGGATATATTTTAAAACTTGAAATTCGACTCAACTTGGGTGTTCATTGGTTTGTGTCATCTCGATGACACACAAGTCAAGTTCACCACGTCAAGATTTCGCCCATGTGTCCCCCACTGAGGTCGCTTAGCATTAATCTATCAGATATTGACATATAAGACTATATAAGGTTGTTAGTAACCACCTCAATCATGAAGTTTCTATAAATATCCCTAGAAAGTCACCGTAGTTGATTTTTCTTTTCTTGACTTTTTTTTTTTGTTGCTAAAAGAGAATATATTTTCCTTTTAATGATGTTGGTGAAAAAATGATAGTTTGTAGACGTTGTTAATGGCTGCATAACATCTTGGATATTAGTATTTTTCATATTAAATTATCAAATAATTTAAATGTAGTTTTACAAATTTTAAAATTCAAACTATACTAATTATCTATTATTTAATAAAAGAACATTAAATATAGAGAAATTTCTAAAAAACGTGAATAAAGTTTGACGAAATTCCCATTCCTGCTCATTGTTCATTAAAATATAAAGAGATCAAGATTGCAAGTATTTCAAAATGACAATCTTATTGATATAAGGTAACGAGATCGTTGATATTTATTTGAAAAGTGACAATTTCACCAGTTATAAAAGTGACAATCTCGCAAGTTCATTACATGTTAGCAAGATCGTCACTTTTATAAACTAATAATTTTCAAATAAATATTTGCAATCTTCCTACCTTATATCAGCGAGATCATCACTTTGAAACACCAGTCACCTCGCTCTTCATGTATTGGGAATTAAAATGAACAGTGAACCAGAATTGAAATTTTGTCATATTCAACACACGAAATGATCATTTACCTACCCTAAGTGTTACATGTTGTAACTCGGCCGAGTTTCTACTAGACTAATTTTCCATGTCAACTCAACTCAACGAGTTGATTTGGTTCCTCATTTATCTGTTATTTTTCACATGTTTCTAAATGTACCTACATGTGAAAGGCTTATTTAATATTGGCCTTTTCCTTGACTCTTTTATTATTTACTTATTTAGTGGCACCATAGAAAAATTGCAATATTTTATAGCTATTTCGGTAATTAAATAGAAGGGTATTTTGGGAAATTAATTCCATATAAATCACCATACTTCACCTTGAACTAGAAAGCCTTGTTAGTGGTAAATATTCAACATCCATTAATTGAGGTTTGTTCCTTCACTTGTTCTTCCCACAAGTCTTCTCTAAAAACCATCTCTTTTTAAGTATTATTTTCTTTCATGGTACTTAGATTGAACTCCTTATATTTTATGTGAAGGTTTCAATCTCAAACATGGTGTTGATGGGCATAGAGAGGTTGGTGGTGAGTCTCAAATCTAAACTGAAAGCTCTAAAGCCTAAGAAACCTTATGATAAGATCGATAAGAGCGAAAGCATGAGAGTGGAGATTAGAAGCAAGAAAGCTCAGAAGCTCATAGCAGAGACTCTCAAGATTGCGGATTCTCCCAAGAACAAAAGCCATGCATTTTGAGTGTTTTGGTTTGTAGTTTATATACACAAAGTATTGTTTCTTGTTTTTGTGAGATGTCTCCACCAATGGTTTCAAGAAGATATATAAGGATTCTTGCTTTCTTACTTCTATAGTTTTTTGTAGTTTTTTCGTTGCGGTGGTGGTGACCATAGTAACATAGTTCGGATTTGATAATTATTTGGTGAGCGTTCAATTCAGATAAATTCGAGAAAATTTCATAAAAAAATGGGCAAAATTTTGGAGATTATACAAAATATTTTTATTGAATTTCTTACCTAAATTTTTCGTCTTCAACCTCTCTCTCTCTTTAAGTCCCATATTCTTATGATGTTTGAATGTTGGAAAAACTACAATTTTGGAGGTGAAGAGTAAAATGTTACCATATTCTATGATTAACTGATGGATGACGAATTAATCGACTTACCTCTAATTCGGAGAATTTTACAAATTTTTTGTAAAATTCAGAGAATTTTGTGACTATGGTGGTGATGGAAACAATGTGTATCAATGGTTTAGGGGGAGGGGGAAGTTATACCTATCATTGAAGATAATTTTCATTTATGAAATTCTCAATGTGTCGCTCACACTTTAGAATTATGTTCTTGCTTCTGGTCATAAAATAGTTTAATTTCTACTTTTTTTACGAAACACCCATGCTTTTGACTATATAATCATTTTGTGACATTTCCAACAAATAAGAATTGGCCTAATGAATAAATTAGGATTATAGGGGAAAAAGTGTCATGGATTACATGTCAAATCTACTCCACTGTCAATTAATTTTAATGTCCTAAAGGTATGAAAGAATTTTCTGAAAAAATTTGAATCTAATTAGATTTTCATAGATTTGAAACAATTATTGATTTGTATGAGATGATGGGTAAGGTTCTATTCTAAAGTTCTAATCATGAATCTTATGAAGAATAGTATGTGTGGGTTTTCGAAATACCTCCCTTGTTAATTATGCATATTAAAAATGCCTCCTTAGTTTTCACTTAATCTCATTCCAAGTAAGATTTAGTCAAAGTTAGGTAAAGGCAATTATGTTTTTTATTTTAATTTGAGGGCTGTCTCATAATCAATTTTTATCTTTATTTTTTTGGGTTTGTAGGCTTCCCTTGAACCCATGCCTTACTGTGTCAACCAACTGAGTTATAGGTCCAAAGCCTAATACCATCTTTGGTCGAAGTCATATTCGTAAATTAGGGACACGCGCTCTAGGGATTAAAATGTTCGTCTATAGTCTTAGGCGATCGGGTTAAACATTTCTTGAGGAATGTATAATAAGCCTAATTAATGAAGAAATTAAATCAAATAAATCCTAACAAATTAAACGATGAATAATTAAATGGGTTATACTTGAAAAATAAATAAATAAAATTCTTTTGTGGATATAAAAATGACCCACATAGGATAACAATTTAGATCTAAACATTCCTCAAAACATCAATGTAAAACCATATATTAAATGATATTTGTACCTAATCCACAAACCTAAGCAAGTTACAAAGAGAGTATATAATGCTTGATGACAACAACATCACTTTATCTATCACAACTTGCCAAAATAGGTTTGGGTTTAAATTTGTGAAGGAGGGAGAGAAAAAACTGAGCCATAAAATCCTATTGAGATCTATCTTTGAAAACATGTGGTTGTTGAAGGAATTTAAAGATAAAAGATATGGGTTGGGAAGAAAGCTAAAAAAGAAGGCAAGTTGGTCCTAGAGATCTTGATATTGTCAAAAACACATAAAGGTTTGGATATCTTCATAATGAACCCTTTTGAACAATTAGGTCAAAAAGATGAGTGAAACCCACTAGATGTTTCATTTCATGGGATTCCATAACCTAATTATAAGTACAATTTATTATAGCATGGTTGTATGTTATAATAGCATTTTAACTGTAATCTTCTCCTCCTTTCTCTTTTTCTTTTTCTTTTTGGCACTATTAATCAAATGGGATGTACAATCCTACTAACCATCAGACCACATAATGTGCTTTTGGTTTGAATCCATTATACTTTGTGAGTCAATTCTTAGGGCCACAACAATTCTTTATGGAAATACTTGATGTTCCTCATTTGTGTACCTCTAGGCCAACCAATGACGATGATGACAATGCCAAGAGAGTGATCGATATTATACGATCAACATAAAGCTGTTTGGTCTTTTGGCATTTTCGTCACAAAGAAGAGCTTCGTTTTTTGTATAATTCTTATTCTTTGTATCTTCAACAAAGATTGAATCGAGGGAGCAAAAAAGTTTCAAACTTTCTTTTACACATCCATAGATTCGTATCCATTGCAATCAATATTTTGGTATTTCTAACTTGATTTGTATGAGATGAAATTCTTACATATAGTTCTCATAGGGGAGTCCCTTGATTTACCTTTCTCAATAGAGTATATGAATGATTCGAAGAATGTCTTGAAAATCAGACTATTGTAGATGATATAACTAGTAAATATGTTTGACGAACATATCTTATTTCCTGATCTATGAACCTCTAGGGTCAATCAATGACAATGGGGGAACATGCCAAGTGAGTGGTCAAGACGCACTAATTTGGTTTGATGTATATAACATGGTATCCACCCAACCATTGAAATGAAACTTGTACAAAAAAGTGTCTAGGTGTGGAAAGTTAAGAACTTGTCTCTTTGGGTTTGTTACAAAAAGAATGAAATTGAGAAGTACACATCACGCTTGGTTCGTCCTCCAAAATGGGATTCTTTATCTGAAGGATTTTAAAGGTGCTTTTGCTTTGGTGCTCAAAGAAGAGAAGCAAAACATATGATGATGCCGACGAATATCTAGGAAGGAAAAAAAAAAGTTATTTTGCCAAATCTTGGAAGTGAATTATTATTGGTTTACAATGGAAGATGACTCCGTCCTCTTTGTTCAGAAGTCATCGATGCCAAATAAAGGACGGCCTTTGTGCACAAGCACGTTGTCTGTGGCATGCTTGGGAAATGATCTCATTGGCATAAACAAGTTCAAATCCTCCAAAGTCCAAACAACGTATATTGGACATTAATGGCTACAGAGTGCTGCACAAATTCGGTGGAAGTCATCGCTTTGACTTCGGGCAAGGGACCAATAAGTCATTTTGATCATCGAGCACATCATACACAATTTTGGAATAACTCTGCAAGTAATTTTGGAAAATAGGTCGCCTCATGCATCAACTACTTACCCTTGACAACATCATGCACTTCTCAACACCCTTCTAGCGGCATGAGTAATTGCCGCTAGGACCATTAGCATACTGTTAGATATCAACAGACTTGGCTTTTGATGGAGTGGAGTGGAGGAACACAATTCATTTAGCCGACCCTAACCTCTTTTTTCTTTTTCTTTTTCAAACAATGAGTATATTGTAATAGTTCTTCACACCATTGGAAGCACGTAATTCAAAATCAGAGATTGGGCTCTATCCTTGAGCACTAGATGGATCCGAAACTGATTGAGTTGATGTCAATTCAAAATTGATCATAATATTGGCCTACTGGATTCAGATTCAATAAGGTTCTAAAGGAAAGAACCATAACAGATCCAATAAACCATTGGAGCTTATCAAACCACAGATGAGGACGGCACAAGAAATAAAATCAACACTACTTCCTTCACTGAAAAGTAAATAAAGTTACAAAATAAGAATAAATCAAGAGACCCAAAGACAGGCACAAGTACCTGTGCACACCAAGAGCTACCACTCCCACTTTCAACTGATGTCGAAAACCATGTGGTTCCATTCCAGAGCTTCAATGAGTATACTACCACCATCCATATGAAAGCTTGTGTAAGTAATCTCAGGTAGGCCCTCATTTGAAAACTGGATTTCCACCTCTAGGTGGGGGGGCCTCATATCCCGCACCAACAGGATAAGTAGGCGGCGTGGCTGATCCAAAAGTTACACTGTTTCCAGGTGCCACCATGTGACCTAGAGATCCATCAACACCTCTCGGTGGTGCATTATAGCCGAGTCCTCTTTGTGCATCATAACTAGGACCTCTCGGTGCGTCGTATCCAGCTTGTGCAGAGGCATGTTCATATTCTGCTTGTGTTGCGTTGTAATTGGGTCCTCTTTGTGCATCATACACAGGTCCTCTCGGTGCGTCATATCCAGCTTGTGCAGAGGCATGTTCATATTCTGCTTGTGTTGCATTGTAATTGGATCCTCTTTGTGCATCATAAACTGGTCCTCTCGGTGCGTCGTATCCAGCTTGTGCAGGGACGGGTTCGTATCCAGTTGGTGCACGAGCAGGTCCAGGTGCCCCTCCAGCAAAAGGAGGTGCAGAACCCGATGGGAGCACACCCCCCTATTTTACAAAACAAGAGAATTTGTTAGTCTTCCATCTTCACTACCTGAATAATGTAAAAAAAGTGGTTAAGATCAATGTTTTTAGAGGCATGTGACGCTTATGCCTCAAAACGCGCCTCAGGATGAGGCTTATTAAAAACATCCTAAGATGTAAGGTTGAAACATAAGAACACCTAAGGCTTACGCCTTAGACCAAAAGGCTTGTAAAAAGTGTAGGCCTCACTGTGAGGCTCACGTCACACATTATTATTATTATTTTTTATTTTACTTTTTTTTAATAATATTTTTTTTCATTTCTTCTTCCTCACTTCTTTGTTTTCCTAAGGTAAGCAAGACTTTACAACATGATTGGAATACTTAAACCAAATTCGAATATAAAATACTTAAATACGCAAAGAAAGTCATTGAGTTGATTTGAATGATAAACATTTTTTTTTATAGTATTTAGTATTATATTATTATATACAGGAATAAATAGTTATTAACTATAAAAACTTTCAACTACTCAAATATGCCTTGAGGCACTTGCCAACCTAGTGCCTTGCCTCACGCCTTAACATCTGAAACATTGGCCAAGATAGTTTAAAGGTTCACTTTACAGACTCAACTTCTCAGATGTCCCCACCCAGTCAACTTAAGCGATATGAAAGGTCAGCCATTATTCAGAATATTATTTCTACTTTATACCACTTACACAAATGGTTTTCTTGAATTGGCTTGGGCGCATCTTCTACTCAAGGCAACAACCATACGCATCTATACTCTGGACTTTAGGAGTCAGACCTCCAAGGCAAATGAAGGTAGTTTAAGTGATAACAAATGGGGAGAATGGGCTATGGCCCAAAGTGGATTGGATGGATTATGAAGTGTATCAAGACAGTTTCCTCCTAAATCTTAGTGAAAGGTTGTCTGGCTGATTTCTTTAGGGGGTCGAGGGGCTTGAGACAAGGAGATCCATTGTCTCCATTCTTATTCCTCGTCGTTGTAGAGGCTTTGGGGAGACTCTTTGCTAGAGCGGTTGAAATAGGTAGGTTGTCTGGTTTTAGAGTGAATAATGAGGGTCCTTTGATTTCTCACCTCCAATTTGTAGACGACATCTTAGTGTTTTAGGAACACTCAAGAGAGCAAGTGAGGGTTTTGTGTGTGTTATTATATTGTTTTGAGGCTCTTTCTAGTTTGCATATTAATCTGCAGAAAAGTAAGATGTTCGGGGTAGGCAATGTGCCAGACCTTCCGGTGATGGCAACCACATTGAGGTGTAGTAGTGATATTCTTCTTTCGTCCTATCTGGGCTTACCCCTAGGGGCTCCTTACAACAACAAAAGAATTTGGGATGAGATTGTAGAAAGATTGGAAAAGAGATTAAGTTTTGGAAGGCTAGATATCTCTCTAAAGGAGGTAAAGTTACATTGATCAAGAGTACTTTGTCTAGTATTTCGATTTATTTTCTTTCTCTTTTCTCCTTGCCCAAGTTCGTTTAGAAAGACTCATGAAGAATTTTCTATGGAATGACAAAAACGAGGGTAGGAAGTACCATCTTGTGACTGGAAGTTGGTGTGCACCCCTAAGAGAAATGGAAGTTTGGGAACTAGAGGCCTTAGGTTAACAAATAAAACTCTCTTGAGTAAGTAGCTTTGGAGGTTTGGGGAGGAAAGGGGTAGTTTGCGGAGGAAGGTAGTTCAGGCTAAGTACGGGGAGAAGAAGTTTGGTTGGAGTAGTGGCAATGCCCAAGGCACTTAAGGCTGTAGTATGTGGAAGGGGATTCTTAAGGGAGTTGACCAATTCGAGAGGTGAATTAGATTTAGAGTGTGGTCGGAGGAGATGGTTAGATTCTAGGAGGACAGATGGTGTGGTGACTCGTCTTTGTCAACCCAATACCTTTTTTTGTACGCTTGTTCCTTTAAAAAACATTGCTCGGTAAATGATAGTTTGGTTAGAAACAGAAGTACTTCTTCTTGGAATTTGGGCTTCAGGAGGAACTTCAATGATTGGGAGATGATGAAAATTATATCTCTTCTTATTCTTCTAAATTTTTTTCATCTTGAGGGGAATGATCAAGATAAAAGGGAATGGTTCAAAGCGAAGGACAAGAGATTTTCGATTCGATCTTTCTACAAATGTTTACTTTCGCCTCTTGGAGCTTCCTTCTCGACTTTTATCATTTGGTCAAATCTCATCCCGTCCAAGGTATCCTTTTTTGTGTGGCTCGCATCTTTAGAAAGAATTCTCACCTCGGATAATTTAATCTCCCAGGGGTGGATTACTCCAAACTTTTGTTCTTTGTGCTCAATAGGGAATCGGTGAATCATATTCTTAATCCATTCTTCATTTTCTCGAAATATTGATGACCTTCTTCTCTCGTTTCCATGTGAATTGGATTTTACCCTATTCCTTCTCCTCCCTCTTGGAAGGGCGGACCTTCAATATCTTTGCGCTTAGAAAAAGACACCTTTGGGTGATCCTTCCCTTCGTCATGGCTTGGTGTCTTTGGAAGGAGAAGAATAACATGATTTTCCAGACACTTCAATGTCTTTGCGCTTCAAAAAAGACACCTTTGGGCGATCCTCCCCTTCTTCATGGCTTGGTGTCTTTGGAAAGAGGAATAACATGATTTTCCAGAGTAAGGAGAGCTCATCCTTAACTGTGTTCTTGGATATTTTGGTCCAAGCTCAGCAGGGATTTCGAGGGAACAACATTTCAAGATTTTGTTTTTAGATGGGATAATTTGTGTGGCATGTAACTCCTGGTTGTTTCTCAATTTTTTTTTTTTTGTGGTCTTTTTTTTCTCTTTGCTTGAGGGCTACCTCAGCATCCTTCTTTCTCTTTTTTGTATTGATCTGGTTCTCCTTTTTAATGAAATCTTTACACTTATCCTAAAAAGAAATAGAACCAGAGTTGATGAAAAAAAAAACAAAACTCTTCGGTCATTCCTATACTAGAGGTCTATAACTAATGAATAACAGAGTAGGTCTCCATGGCATTTCAATATCTTTTGCATCAATTAGTTTATGGGATAATAACAAGCTGGGATCAGTTTCTCTGTTGCAGCGATCAGCATTTTTTTATAATGTTTTTTCCTTTATTTTTGGCATATAAGATATAACAGAGAGGATCGCAATTACTAAAATAAAAACATTTAAATTCAACCACAAATAGCATAAGATGGATACGGCACCTGGGGAACATTGTACCCATCTTCATAAGCATTCTGTCCAACAGAATGATGTCCGGCAGCCTCATTCTCCTTGTACCCCGTAGTGCCACCATAAGGCGCTCCTGCATTAATTGCCATATTTGAACCATCTGTAAAATTCAATAAATAAGAAAGAAACAGAAAGTTCCAAAGAAGTAAAGCTTGTGAAGGTAGTAAAAATACCCCCTCTTTCAATTTTAGCAGCAGTACTGGCCAACTCTGCTCGAAGCTTCTCCAACTCCCTCGCCATAGAAATATAGTTGTTTTCCATCACGTGAAGTGACTCATAATCAGCATTGTATAGTTTCTTTTCATAGTCATATTTAGCTCTGCAAGATCAAAATTACGAGAAGCTTCATTGTATCTTCAGAACAAGACAGATTCAATGAAGGGGTATCAGAGCAACTCCAACCCATGTCTCTAAATTTTTGCTCCAAATTCTGAATTTCGAGAAGATGCACACCTCCGAACCAATTTGAGCTCCAACCGGTCCCTTCTCTAAAACACTATTCATACACTTGAAAAAGTTTAAAAGAATAGGGGACAAAAATGGTATTGAAAACATGTTCGATGAAAAGAGAAGGTCAAAAATGGCATTTATAGAAAAAAGGGGGCAATATAAGTATTTGAAAAAGGCGAATAGTGATTTAGAGAGGCCCTGACATGAACAGTGATTTAGAGGGGGGTTTCTCTAATATAGAGACTGGTTGGAGTTTCTCCAAGGGATACCAATGGTTGCATAGTCCTTTACCTGCAATGTTGATATTCCTGTCTGAGACCTTCGAGTTCTGACATCAAAGTGGGAACCTGTTGAACATCCAAATGAGTCTTTTGGAGATCTTGAGTTAGTTGTTGCACTTCAGTAATTAGCTCTTGTCTTGCCGCAATCAAGTTTTGGGCATTAGTTCTCGCCTGTTGTAACTCAGTATTAATAGGCTCCGCAGCTTGCAAGTCGACTTCCATCTTAGATATCTTATTTATTAGTCCCCTCATATGTTGTTCTCTATCATTCTTAATGGCACCTATTTGGATCTGAAACCTTTGCAACTCTTGCTGCGCTGCAGCAAGTTCTTGCCTCAAAGTTGAATGTGTAGCTGCAAGCCTTTGGTTCTCGTTAGCAAGTTGTCGCATTTCCCCAAGTTGTGTATCGAGTTTTTGTTCCATGAGTTCTGGAGGAGGTAACATATCAAAAGGAGAATAATTCCCCGGTGGAGGGCGGAAGCCTGGGCCAAATGGATCAGGATGCATCATGTCAGAGCCTTGAAGAGGCCCACGTAGATGAGGTGGGATACGACCTTTGCTTCCCATGTTACGTCACCGAGTTTCACCTGAGCACTAAAAATTGTAGCATGTCAGATGATAAGAGGATCCACTAACAACATTTAGTCATCTTTACAATTATAATGCGAGAAGCCAGAGTATATGTGGTGTGACACCAAAATTTGAGTGGCCATAAATGGGCCCACTTTTATATTTAAAATTAATATAATCAACGTCATTTTGGTAAAAAAACCAAGAAAATTGCGACAACTGTATGATCACATTGCTTCGTTTTCAAAATTACAAAAATACCCTTTTTACTATGTAACAAAAAAAAAACCTTTAATCACTATTTTAAATTACAAATAAGCCCTTTAGATACACGTGCATTTGCACTTTGCATGTGCCGCATTCTAGTACAAGGTAATAAATGTTACCAGGAAATGCAATAATTACCACAACCCACTCACCAAATGTATACCATCCAGAAAGCTACAATATGTCTTTCTTCTTTTCTTTTGCAATCATATATAAGTTTTAACTTCCATGTGATAATTAAGTTCTTTTTTTTTATGAGTGATAGTTGTCTTGAAGATCTATATCCCAAAAAATGGTTTTCCAACATAGTTATTCATGTGGATGAAATGAGGAATAAAACATACTAACAAAAGACGAACCCATTGATGGTTTGAACAAAGAGTGATAAAAATGACATGGATCATCATCTGCAACCTGAACTGCATAACCTTACTATCTTCTAATTAAGCTTCACTTAGTTTTCTCAGTTTACAGAAGAATTCCAATCCAGCAACGGTTGAGTCGAAAAAAATATTGCTAAATTGGTTCATCAAGTATTCAATGAAGTGCAACTTATAGACGTATAACTTATATAAATTAATCAGACGAAGTGCTTCCCAACTCAAAATAGCAGACTCAGAAAGCAACCAACCAAAATCACTCCAAAAAAACAGAATCCAAAAACTTGTTAGATTTGAAACTAATCCACAAATACGAACCAACAAATGAAAGAGACTGGGAGAAAAAGCAGTTTTACAATTATGCAAACAAATCCATACAAACTCCAAAAGTCTAGAAAATAGAGAAATCTAATATGAGCAAATGTGTATACAAGAAATTCAATAAAGAGCACATATTCAATTAACTAAAGATCGGATCATATCACCCATTTTTGTACCAGAATTTTTTATTTTTTTTGCATTCTAAGAGGCTCTAATATTCAACAACAATACATATCTCTTTTACAGAACTTTATTTTGAGGAATCTGTAGGGAGATGGGATTGGGTTGTCGTATTTCTTCTTTGTAGACTGGCCTCTTCCATATTTTGATAAAATTTTAACCTACTAAAAAAAACTGTATTTGTGTCATTCAAAGGTGTTTGTTATGCGTTTCTTTGTTCAATAATACTTACAAACAAAATCGATACAGGGGTGTTGAAAAGTATATTTTTGGGTTACAATTATAAGAAAAAATGGAGATATTGTCACACCCTTGCCAGTGCGCCACTAGCTGGACATGTAGCTTCAGGCGCGTGTACAGCACGTGAGTTTGAGGCACGTGGTTTCAAGTTAGAATGGCAGGGAGGGGGTGAAACTTAGTCCCACATCGATCAGGAATTGTTTAAGATCCTAGGCTATAGGTGAGACTTGGACCTTACCTTGTAACAAAGCGTTCTACCTGCATGTGAGACCTGCCAATGGGAAACAAAACCTTGAGCAAAGGGTTGCCTGTGAGACAGGTGGAACCGCCAAAGAGGACAATATTGTGAGTGGGGCCCAGTCTGCTATGTAACCCTGACACAACGTGTTTTCCCTGTATGGGGAAAAACAAAGTTGTGAGTGGGCCTTGACCCGCAAAGTGGACAATATTGTTAGTGTGTGTGAGTCTCAGTTGCCACAGGAGTTGTCACACCCTCAACAGTACGCCATTGGACACGTGGCTTCAAACACGTGTGCGGCACGTGAATTTGAAGCATGTGGTTTCAAGATGAAATGGCAGGGAGGGGATGAAACTTAGTCCCACATCTGTTAGGAACCGTTCGAGATCCTAGGTTATAGGTGAGACTTGGACCTTACCTTGTAACAACGCGTTTTCCCTATAAGGGGAAAAACAAAGTCGTAAGTATGCACTAGCTTGCAAAGCGGACAATACTGACATAGTGTGTGGATCCCAATTGTCACAAGTGATATCAGAATTGAGGACATTTTTCCCTGCTAGGTGAGGTGAGTTGTCACACTCACACCCTTGCCAATGCACCACTAGTTGGACACGTGGCTTCAAACGCGTGTGCGACACATGAGTTTGAAGCCCGTGGTTTCAATATGGAATGGCATGGAGGTGGTGAAACTTAGCCCCACATCGGTCAGGAACCGTTTGAGATCTTGGGCTATAGGTGAGGCTTGGACCTTACCTTGTAACGTGTTTTTCCTGTAAAGGGAAAAACAAAATCAAGAGTAGGCCCTGGCCTGCAAAGCGGACAATATTGTTATAGTGTGTGGGTCCCAGTTTGTCACAAATGGTATCAAAGCCGAGGAAGGCTCTCCCTGCTGGGTGGGGTGAGTTGTCACATTCTCGCCAATGCGGCACAAGCTAGACACATGGCTTCAGACGCATGTGCGACACATGAGTTTGAAGAAAGTGGTTTCATGGTGGCATGGTAGAGAAAGGGTGAAACTTCTCACATCGATTAGGAACCATTCGAGATCCTGGACTATAAGTGAGACTTGGACCTTACCTTGTAACAACAAATTTTCCCTGTAAGGGAAAAAACAAAGTCGTGAGTGGGCCCTAACCCATAAAGTGGACAATTTGTTACAGTGTGTGGATCCCAGTTGTCACAGATATAGTTATCTATCAACAAGGAGGATTTACATATCCCACATTGTAATCTTCCACAAAACATTTGATTAAATGATGGTGTTAGGTTACCTAATTTTCTAGTATTTGAAGACGTGATGTAGAACGGATTCACCGATACCTTGAGGTAGGGTCTTCATACCTTTGATTTACCAATTCCAATTATTCATCTAGATGAATGAAAAATTACAAGGAAGGAACTAGACATGTAAACGAAAGCCATAAGACAATAGGACCAACTAATTGTCGTTACTAGAACCACATCCCACTACAATTGAAACTAAGAAGTGAATATAATATATCATTTCTTATCATCAGCACCTGCATAACTACATTAAGTCATCTCATATCAAAGTTTCAAGTCTCGATTTCAACAATAGTTTTGGTTTGATAAAAAAAAATCCAAGATATTGGAATTCAAAACATGGGCCAAACTTCTGTAACATGAATTTTAATACAAGACTTAGAAGTGGTGATACAACATGTTCAAAGATTAAACGTTGTAGAGATGAGGATGTTGAGATGGATGAGTGGAAAGACCACAAAATAAAATTAGCAACAATACAACATGTTCAAAAATTAAATGTTATAGAGATGGATTAGTGGAAAGACTACAAAATAAAATTAACAATGAACACATTTGTAAAAATGTAGGAATAGCCCTAATAGGTGATAAACAAAAGGAATGTCAATCGAGATGGTTTATTCATGTGCAATAAAGACTAATAAAAGTGCCAATTAGAAGAAAAGAGCAACGATTGAAGTTATAAAAGACCAAAAGGTGGTGGATTGATGTAGTGAAAACAAATTTAAAGACTTAATAGAAGATATAGCATTTAAAAGAACTGCCTAAGAAAACAAATGACAAAATATGTAGAGAGATAATTTGGTGAATATTGAGAAGAAAGAAGTCCCGAATGGATATATTGACATAATTAAGTACATGATAGGGTTGTGACATAAGAGAAAATGCTGAGCAGACAAATGAATACCTAATTACAATTGGTTTATATTAGGAACTAGTTTTGAGTCTGTATTTGCTTGCTTTATTAATAGGTAAGAATGTTGTAGGAATGTGGATTTTTTTTTTTAATTTTTTAATTTTTTTAAGAAAGGAAAGAAAGAAATCAATTTTTTCCAACGGTAAAATTTTTTTACCTTTGGTCACCTCGACCCCGGTTTTTCTCTCTAATAAAATATCAACTTATCAAAAAAAAAAAAAAAAATTGACCATTGGGAAAATACGTGATTGCATACAGAATATGCAATCGGATATTGTCGTTTACGATGGCATAATGATCTAATAGCATATGCCATGATGGCATACGTGATTAAATGATCCAAATTGGCATATGCAATGGCATATGACAACTATGCATAATTTAATAAAATAAAAAACTCAAAATTGAAATCCAACACAATTGAAAAGATTATAAAAGGTGGGCATCCTTGACCCTACAATCTCTGAAATTAGAAGCATGGGCCCTTAATTAAGTCCCAACATTAACTTTTGAAGCATTCTGATTTTCCCTTCAGAGTATGTTGGATGCTAGCACCCCCAGCTAACGTGCCCGCAAATTGGCCAATGTTTACACCTGAGTATTTTGGAAATTTAAATAAAGAGTAGAGGTAGTTGAAGGGGATTTAATAACCAAAACACTATCTGGTTCTCATGCTGCTCAATACAACATTCCTCATCTCTAGTATGAGTGGGATTTTGTTCATTAATTTCAATAGGGCGGTTTTCTCGGTTAATACGACAAGAATTCTTAACTTCCAAAAATGAAAAAACTTCTGACCACGATAGTATTTGGAAAAGAGTAGTCTAAAAAAAAAAAATGGGTCTGATATCATGAGGTAGGAGAATGCGGTTGTGCGAGTTCATATGGTGCAGTGTTCAGAAAGGGATGATAAAATGCTCTTTGAATTTGGGAAAAAAAATTGTTTTCAAAGTGGGGAAAGGGAATAGGGACCAATTTTGGGAGAATTGTATCTTAAAGATCAATTCTCCAACCTTTTTTTTTCCATCCCAGTGGAGAGAATTCAAGTGACTTCGTATTCATCCACGTTCTTTTCAATCCTCCCACATTTTTAGAACTTTTCAATTTCTTATACATTCCTTGTAATTGGGTCTGTAATTGACCTTGGGCCCTTCGAAGCATTTCCTACTCATCAATTTTTATAAGCCCTTCCTCTCAATGGATGCCATTACCAAAGTCACACTCCATATACTCTATCTTACTTAACTTATTCTAAAGCCTTGGGGTGTAATTCCGAAAATACCTCTAATTGGGGTATTTCATGGCCATCAATTTGCCAAGTTTATCAAATCCAATCCAGTTGTGACGTGGGTAATCCCTTCTCTGTTGGATGAATTATTTTTTCTCTTTTTGGGTTTATTATAAAATTGAATTTGAAATACTATTCTTTATATAGGCAATTCATTATAAGGCTACATCTGATGGATGATATTAGTTCAATGAGTCGTCCTAGAGTGACTGCGCAGGACACTGCATTAGACATTGAGCCGTAGATGCTTTTCACTCGTATCTCGAGGAATCGTCTATGGTTCCATGCACGCCTCCACGCTAGCTCAATGTCCAATGCAGTAGTCCTCCTGCACAGTCACCTGAGCATTTTCCTACTTTCAATTTGTAGTCTCAATTTTTTGAAGTTATAATTTAAGCTTATTTCAAACAAGGGAAAATTACACTTTGACGCCCTGTAATTTGGTGTAATTCCATTTTGACTCCTAATATTTTCATAATTTCATTTGCCTCCTTTATAATTGTATAAGGGGTTCACTTACCCCTTCAGACAAATTGCCGTCAAACTAACAGTTAGGTTGCTTTTATAAAGACCATTTTACCCTTTTTAAAATGTAACTCTTTTTTACAAATAAAAAATAAGCGTGAGAAAAAATAGGTTCAATGAATGCTTTAGACAGGGTATTTTAATTTTTGTTTTAAAATTTATTTATTTTTAATAAAAATAATATAAAATAATAAGGTAAAATAGTAAAATTACACCTGGATTTTAACCCCGTTAGTGAAAGGAGAGGTAAGCACAATTATCAAAACATTAGGGGTCAAAATGAAATTATGCCAAACAACAGGGGGGCAAATTGTAATTTACCCTTTAAATAATTCACACCCAAGTGTGTCTACCAATGCAAACCAAAAAAAAAAAAAAAATTGGGGAAAATTAAAAGCATTTTTGACTAACAATGCAAAAAAAAAAAATCCATCCAAGCATCCAAGAAAACAAATTTAAAAAAATTATATAAGAAAGAAAATATGATCAGCTAAAGAAACCCATAAATTCAATAAACTAAGGGACCGTTTGGATCACAAATTTTTAGCAGAGAGAATCAAATATCAAGCTACGAATTTGAACAATTTCATATTCTAACAATAACATAAAATTCAATGAAGAAAAAACCCTATAAATAAAAAATCCTAAAAAAGGCAGAAGAAGAAAGTGAATGGAACCCTAGGAGAGAGAAAGTAAACAAAGGGATAACATATACATACATGAGAGAGAGAGACTTGTGAGGATTTTTAAGAGAAATTCTTTGTTGGATTCTTTTAGAATTCGAACTCAGAAACGTTGGTGAGACAAAGATGAGCGTTTAGGGCTTTGTTTGTTCGTTAAGAGTGTGGTAACCGGAATGACCGGTACACTTAGTCTTGTACAGACACGAAGGGTTTTAAAAACCGGGTGTTCGGATCAGTTTAGAACGCGCCAATTCGCTTTGATCCGATTTAAACGAGTCCGAGTCAAACCCTCCACCTTCAAATGAACCCCTATTAAATTGGTGATATTAGGTTTACCCCCTTTCAAAATGCAAGATTAGGTTTACCCCCTTAACGTAAGTCAATGTTTTTTTATTTTTTTTTATTTTTTATGATTTAACAGTGAAATTTTGATTTAGTAATTTAAGTATTTGAAGAGCATTTTAAAAAACATCAAAATTTTACCATTAAATCATCAAGAAAACGAATGTTGAGTTAAGGTCAAGGCGGTAAACCTAATCTTGCATTTTGCAAGGGAGATAAGTCTAATTTCACCAATTTGACAAATAGGTATTTCTAAACCACTCATAAATATTTGACCCTTTTAAACCTAATGTTAGGGCTACATGGGCTCATTGGCCTACTCAACCCAATTGATGGGCAAGCATGGGCCGAGTTATTCAGAACATGAGTTGAGTTTGGGTTGAGGTTTGGCCAACCCAACTATACTTGAACCCAATATTATATAATAATGTATGGGAAATGTTCAGCAACTAACATTTTGACAAACATTTTGATAAAACATTTTTCAAAACATGGGTTAGAGGTTTTGGAATGGGCTGATTTTTGGTGAGGATGATCTCTACGGTGAGTAGATCATCATCACCAAAAATCAGCCCATTCCAAAACTTATAACCCCATCAAAAATGGTTTATAAAAAATGGACGGTCCACGATTTTTCAACTTGTAAACTGGGGCTAGAAGTTTTGGAATGGGCTGATTTTTTGTGATGATGATCTCCTCGGTGTAGAGATCATCCTCACCAAAAATCAGCCCATTCCAAAACCTCTAACCCATGTTTTGAAAAATGTTTTGCCAAAATGTTTGTTGCTGAACTGGACCCATAATGTATAAATATTTTTTATATCAATTATATAATTTTATTTATTTTTAAAATATTTTATTAATGGATAATGTTAACGTTTAAAACTTCATGGGGACGTTAGCAATGTCCAACACTTTTTTTCAACAATATCTCTCTTTATTTTGTCTTTTAGTGAAAAAGATAAAAACATGTTAATCTTTTACAAAATAATGCATTTATTATACCATTAAAATTGCATTTATTATGTTGATATTAATTGTCAAAGCATTTATTACAAAAAAAAAGATATTTAATTTAAAATATTTGAATGATCATAATATTTATTATGTAAACAACCATTTATTGTATAAAAGACCAATACACCATTGTCTTTTTCACTAAAAGACAAATCAATAAGGGGTATTATGGAAAAAAAATATATTAGACAATGCTAACATCCTCGTGAAGTATTGGACATTAGCATTCCTCTTTATTAATTATTTCTTACTACAACTAAATGTATTATGCAATTACTTGCATTAAATATCATCCTAGCAAACGTTCCATTTATTTAAGATATTTATAATGCAAATAAGGCGATAAAGAAATCTATATAGAGTCGAATTCAACAGCCAAAGTTTTATCTCATATGGGCTAAAAGATATAGAATGAGCTGATTTGTTGGGAGGATGATCTCAATGATGAGGAGATCATCCTCACGAAAAATCAGCCCATTGCAAAACTTCTAACCCTATCAAACATATAGTTTGTAAACTAAGGGCAAAAACTGACAATCCACGATCGTGGGGTTAGAAGTTTAAGGATTGGTTGATGTTTTTTGGGAAGATGATCTCCTCACCTCATTAAGAATTTGTTTTTTCAATTTTAGGTGCACTTTTAACTATGGTGAAAAATGGGAATATTCAGTAAAAATAAACTCCTACAACTCACCTTCTGATTTTTTTTCAAAAAAATTAGTAATCCAAGAATGATTTGTGCAATTTGGGGTGTCTATATTAACAACTTCAAAATGATGGATTTTTTTGAACAGATTTGAACAAGAGGTCTATTGAAGGAAGGTTATTTTATGTTAGTCTGTAACACAAAACCTAGGTCAACGTAGGCATGTCACCAATTTATAAAAGTGTAAATATCTCTAATAATATCAATTGAAACAGAGATAAATTGTAACAAAATCATCAAAACGAAGACTTTGAAAATGGACAACCACCGAACTCCCAAGTTTATATTAAAATCCAATTAACGTTGAAAAGTTGATCTTCTTTTAAAATCTTTTTAAGTTCTTGAAGTGTTTTCTACATCATGTGGCATCCAATATGTTTTTGGAGGTGAGTTCATGAAACTTTCCCCGTAGTCAGGAAAGCGTTTTTTTTCTTTAAAAAATCGGGTTTTGGATTAACACTCTTTCGTCTACTTATCACTGATCACTAATCTCGCTTGCCTACCTAAAAAGGACAGCTATAATTTTAAAAAATTCTAAGAGTTAAACACACAAGCATAACTGAATTTTTCAAAAAAAAAAACACTATTTTGTCCAGTTAAATGAAATAGAGCAAATATTTGGTGCCTTAGAGATCATTTACAACACCATACAAGGGATCATAGACTTTAACCTCAACCCATACAATAGGATTAAAGGACAATTTGGTCATTTCATAATCTACTAATTAGGCATGTGAAACTACTCATGTTTATGCTTCAACCAACAATGAAGAAGGTAAAATCACAAGATATATCATTATGGGTTCAACAACCAAAAGTAAGGAAATCGAAAAACCTGACACAGTTGGATCACAAACACAAAATCTCACTTTTACAAACTCAAAACCAATGGCCTCAACATCTCACGCCGGTGGGTTCAGCAAGAATGGGAAAATTTTAATTATGGAGAATCAATAAATTGGAAGGATAATACATTATAACAGAATTCATAATTTACAAAGCTTGAATTCTTCACCGATTTATTACTGTTCGTATAGCAGTCCGCTGAGTTTCTGTCAAATTCTGCAATTTTAATAGAAAAGAAACTAAGATATAGAAATAATCCAAAATGAAATCCTTGTCAAGAAATAAATTTAATTATTGAAGCGATGTATACCTGACAAAGATGATCAAAAATTGGTCGGTCACTATCCGAAAACTTGACCAAGAAATCCACTAAATAATTGGCCAGATTAATCTGTGGACAATAGAGAAAATAAATTAAGGGAAGCGTTTGATATGATCACTTTAGGTGGTTGACTTTAGGGTATAGAACAAACCTCATTAAGAGGGTCGGCTCTGTATAGAATGCTGTCATCGTAATCATCGTCCTGGTTCTGAAGGTTGCATGTAAAACACAGAATGTTGTATTAGTATATATCCCTAAATGGAAATAAACATCACAAGACCGATACGAGCAAACACAGAAAATAATGAGGTAAATTGAGTGGTAAAAATGTTAAACTCCAAAGAAGATCCAATGCATCCTCTTTGGGGTTTAAGGGGTGAAAGAGGGAAAACAATAAATTTTGCAAGGGTATTATTGGAAAAGAGGAAAAGAAATACAGAAAATTGTACGGGTGTTTTTAGAAAGGGGTTTAAGAGA
Organism: Akebia trifoliata; assembly: GCF_017979445.1. Lineage (NCBI taxonomy): Eukaryota > Viridiplantae > Streptophyta > Magnoliopsida > Ranunculales > Lardizabalaceae > Akebia > Akebia trifoliata. The sequence goes on from NC_141383.1 coordinate 20,689,432, forward strand.
AAAGACAATAAAACTAAGGGTATTCTTGGGAAGGGGGAAGAAGAGAGAAGACAAAGGAAAAGAGACAACCATCGTCGAGATACGTTGTTTATGGGGTATAAATCCTGAGACAAAGGAATGGGGTCCACCATTGTGTTTTATTATATAGATTTCTTTTCTTTTTGTGTTGTATGCCCCCTAGTACTTCTCAACCTCTACGATTGGTGGATTCTGTTTTTTCTCCATTTTGGTTTGAAATAAATAATGATTATAAAAATAATATTAATTAATACCAATAATAATGCTTCCCAAGGGTACCTCACTAAAGGCTTTGGCCATCGCATCAAGATTCTCAATTTTAGGCCGCCCACATGATGTAACACCTGAAAATAGCAAATCTTGGACGGTGTCACCGTCCACATCTTGTACTTCTTCCCAGCCACTGTCCTGCCATGATGACAAACAAAAGGAAATAAATAAAAGGGATCAAAGTTTGAGTCCCAAAGTAAAATTTTCAATACAAAGAAAAACTAAACCATAAGCACAACCTCGTCTTCACCAACCAAAACTTGCTCTTGAATCTCAATCAACATTTCTGCCAATATTGCAAGGATCTGCAACACCAAAACCACAAAAAAGGAACTCCAATCACATGAATAAGCATTCGAATCTGGCTAAGTTTGAACAGGTACACAGTTCAGTCTCAGATTTCACATTAGGGTGGGGAGTGTGGAAGGGACTATCTAAACAACAATTTCAGAATAGGATTGCTTTTCAAGTCGAAAAAGGAAATAAAATCCGCTTTGGGAGTGAAAGCCCAATTCCATAGACTTTTGGCGTTGTCTTCAAAAAGAAATTTGCCGAGTAAGGATTTCAGGATTCAAGCACGGGAAGACTTATCTTGGGACTAAGGTTTTAGAAGGAAGTTTAATGATTGAGAAATGCGGTCACTGGCTTCTCTAACCAATCTAGTCTTCGAGGTTCCAATCTTCCCTCAAGAAAAGAATTGACGGGTTTGGATAGTGAAGTGGGAAGGAAAATTATCTATCAAGGTCCCTTTACCCTCATCTTATCCAGTTTTCATTGTGTGGGGTTCAAAAGTTCCTTCTAAGGTTTCCTTCTTTATTTGCTTAGTTGTTCGAAACAAATCCCACACCATTGACAACATTATAATTAGGAGTATTACATTGGTAAATTTATGTTACATGTGCAAAACAAATGGAGAATACCAAATCATTTACTCGTTCATTGTTCTTTTACAAAAGAATTTGGGCTCATTTCTTATCCCTCTTCCAAATATCAAGTGTTTTCCTAACTCCACAATGATTGTTTTTCAATGTAGGAAGATGAAAATCTCGTGTCAAAAAGAAAGCATATTGTGGCCCACTACTCCCTTTGTAGTCTATTGAGGGATCTAGAATAAAAGAAATTTCAGGTGCTTCAAAGGGAAGGAGCACTCCGTGCAAGAGATCATACCCAATATTGTGGGGGCACATGTTCCGTTGAAGCAAGGCATTCAATGAGTTTTAAGGTAAGGATTTTATGTCTAGATGGGATTTGGTTTGTAATTAGCCTCAGTGGCATACCAACTGCTATCTTAAATTTGTTCCTATCCTTTTGTATGTAAGCAAGCTCTCAACCTCTCATTTTATTTCTTTTAATCAAAAAATAAATTTGTTTGATTCATGGACTCTTCTAGAAGCACTAGCCATAAAGCAGTAATTCAAATGAATAATGAATAATGAAAATAAATTGCTCGGCATGCACGATGCAATAGCAAGCATCCATGAAGTATTAAAGGACTATAAATTTTAAAAAATTTAGGATTTTGAATCTGACTGCATATGAGAACTTGTTTGGCTTGGACAAGTCATATCAACCACGCCTCTACGCAAAGACTCTTGAATTGTTGATAAAAAATAAAAAAAGACCTTGCCCAGGCCTTCCTATGAAGATCAACTCTAGACCAATTGATCAGAAGAGGGTTCATTTCGCCAAACCAATGTTGTATGTGTAGATCTCAGGCGGAAACGGTGGATCACTTACTCATTCACTGTAGGGTGGCTTATCATGTTTGGTCACACTTTATGGTCTTATTCGGGATTGTGAGTTGTTTTCCTCGTTCAATCAAGTCGGTTCGGGATTCCTGGTTGGTGTGGGGTGCTTCTTTCTCATCTTCTAAACGGGTTTTGTGGTTCTTGACAACATTTGCAATTTGTTGGGGTATCTGGAAAGATCGCAATCGTTGTATCTTTGATGGAAAAATCTCTACGCTGGAAGCATTAGTTCTTTCAGTTTTGGAGATCATATTTTCCTAGAGTAAACTTTATAAGGATTTCAAAAGGGCCTTCTTTGAAGACTTTGTCGTGCGTTGGGACAGGGTGTGTTCGTTATAGCGAGACTATCTCGATGGTCGAGCTCCGTTTTGTTTTCTTATTTTCCTTTGCTTTGTCGTTTTTGTCTTGTTGGTCTACTTTGTATTTGGGCTGGTCACCTCGACCCCCTCTTTTCGTTTCAATAAATTATCTTTACCGATCAAAAAAAAAAAAAAAATCAATGCTAGAATTTAAATTCAGTCATAAACATTCTTGGAAGTTGTGATTTCTTTCATTGACCTGGAAAGAATATGTAGCAACCTGTACTGGCTCTGAAACAAAAACATCACTCAAAATTTACCTTTGTAGGAAGCGGCATCCATGTCCATTGATCTGGAGCTAATTTAGCTTTTGAGCGAGTGGTAATCCCGGTGGACTGTACAGAAAGACAATGCACATTAATTATCTTGAAGAACAGTGTGTATCCATATCCTATGCAGTTAATCTCATGCAAACCTTAATGAGATGACCTTGGACATTAATTTTTGCCAACTGCACATGCCTCGTGGAGAGCAATAAAGCTAAAGCAGTTGTTGTAACTTTAATCTGGTAGGACCCCTGAATTTCCCCTGCACTCAAATAATAGTTGGACTAGATGTTATTTTAATAGAACTGGCATACAGGATCTAACAGATTTCCTTTTATCTAAAAGGTCAGTATTTTTTTTACATTTTTATTTTTTTGTTATAGGCGTAAGTGTAAAGACGGTGTTTTTGAACGAATTGAGATTTGTTGTAAACAAAAAAATGTGCCAAGCTGCTAAACCAATGGCATGACGCCACGTGAATTGGTTAGTTGGAGAAAAAATCGCAGTAGAAGATGGTTACACACCTAAGGTATTATATTTTACCATTTTCTTTGTACACATGGCATCATGCCATTGATTTGTTAGCTTAGCACACATTTTCGTTAAAAGCAAATTCAGATTCTTTTTTATCCCAGGTCTGGTGGTATTACCACACACAGAATTTGCCACTTCATCAAGGTAGCACTAATAAAAACAATTAAAGAAAATGATACAAAACACATACAAACTTCTATAGTCAAAGAATGAGGGGAAAAAATAAGCTACAGGTTCCTTTGAATACATTCTCAAAATCAATTTGACAATAGGAAGCAATAAGAAAAAAAGAAGAAATCACTAGTTACACTAGTCAGAAAAAGGAAAATAAATAAATAATTCAATATTGTAATAAAGCATGCTAGTGGATAGTTGGTCAGATTAGGAATTTATACATCAAGAGAGAAATAACCAAAATCTTACAGAATGACAGGATGTTTACTCCAAATTTGGTAATGTGATGTTACAGTATTGCAGGAATCCATCACAGATTGGGGATATAGTCCACAGTATTACTTCACTATGTATAAATACCTCTGTAAGCGTGGTGATGCCAGCTGAACCCAGGTAACTTTGATAAAAATAACCAACTTTCAAATTTTTTATGATAGTATCATTGATAGGGGTATAACTCATTTTGGGAAATTTGCGTGCACTTTTGATCCTTATTCCATACTTGGTGCTTCCCTAGATTCATCCTATAGTTTTTCCCAAAGTGGACCAATTTTAGCTTTTCCTTCTAAAGAAAGAATCCTTTGGAGCCTGGTGCAATTTCCCATATGTTGGGGCACTTGCAAGGAAAAACAACAGAGAATTTGAAGGGAAAGAGCACTCCCTCCAGTATAACATCATCAACACATCATAAGTACTGTGGTATATATATATATATATATATATACGGATCCCATTCAGCAACCAACATTGAGAGCCAATATTTCTTCCTATAGGGGTTAGAAGTTTTGGAATGGGCTGATTTTGTGTGAGGATGATCTCTATGGTGAGGATATCATCCTCACAAAAAATCAGCCAATTCAGAAACTACTAACCCCATCAAAAGTGGTTTACAAGAATCGTGGACCATCAATTTTTACCGTGAATTCGTAAACCACTTTTGATGAGGTTAGAAGTTTCAGAATGGGCTGATTTTTTGTGAGGATAATCTCCTCGGTGAGATCATCCTCACAAAAAATTGTTCATTCCGAAACTTTTGACCCATATTGGACAAAACGTTGGCTCAGCTTCAGCCAAGCCATACACTAAAAATAACCAATTTAGTTTGCCACATCAGCGTTAATTTAAATCGTAGATTTTGCTTCATCAAGCATGGATTGTGGGTGTATAAATAGGGAGGACAAATGGGGAGTAGCTATAGACCTCCTCTATATATATAGAAAGACAGAGAGAGAGAGAGAGAGAGATTCTGATTTAAAAGGGTTTAAAGAATTTAAAGGGGTATCTTTTGAAGATCTTTGGCTTAGATGAGGAGAGATTTGTCATGAGTTATTGGCCGTTTTCTTTTCTTGTTCTTTTTTGTACTTGTATTTGGCTCTACATATACTCGACCAGTCCTCCTTTCTTTTCTTCTTATCAATAAATTTTCACTTATCAAAAGAAGGGAAAAATAATAGGCATTCTTGATAATTTTCAAAGAAAATACAGAGCAACATGCAACACAACAGTTCAAAATTGCAGTTAGAATATAATAACTTTTTGAGTCTGACTAACCTTACTATGATAGTGAGGAAAAAAGGCATCACTAAGCCTCATCCACCATAAAAAAGACCTCGAGATGTGCAAAAACAACTCCTTGAGATTCGTAACAAATCTTGAGGTCTTGTTTTATACATCTCGAGATCTTTTTGACAGTGGATGAGGGTTAGTAATGCCTTTTTCCTCACTATCATAGTAAGAAAAGGGTCTCTGTAACTTTTTTTGGAGTAAGTTCAAAGAATAATAATTTTTGAAGGAACCAGGATCTGCTAAAAGCAAAATCTATTTGAAGGATTCTCACCTTGTTGTTTGGTCCATTCTGACATTACATAAGCAAGGCAGTTTTCATGGCCTTCAGCTGGCAAGGTAATCAGCAAATCAATAAACTGTTCAACATTCGGAACACTCATATGGACCTGGAAAAAGAGAAAGAATATAAAGATTGTACGAAAAATTGTGCATACTGCAAAACTGAAATGGCCCCCTAAAATGCAAATATGAGGCATTTTACTCATTGTAGTAAACAGTGATTACCATAAGGGAATAAAAATATGAAATTAAAAAAAAAAAAAAAGTCGGGTCATTTTAACAGGCAGCGACACATACAGTGTTTTACATTATAAAAGACTGGGAGAATGGCATCTGTGATGCTCGAATAATGAAATTGCGTAAGTTGTTTTTCATGAATAAAAGAGTTTCTTCAGATAAATGAAGTAGAACATTTATTGAAAAGGTATGTCAGCTACAAAAATAACCATGTTACTATTCTTTTATTCATAAAGTATCAAAATTTCAAGGATAATAAAGGAAATTTTAGAATAAATATTAAATTTTACGATGAAAATAAAATAGCTAACAATGGATATCATTGTAAAAAACTCAGCAAAGCTTTCTAATGGCTATATTCTTATTACAAAGCAACTTACTAATTGAAAGTCGTCAGGTTCTGAAAAACCTCTAAGAAAAAGAATGAAATTACAAATAATGCCCTCAATTGTGTAGAAATCTAGGATATTAAATAATGTATTATGAGTTGAAATTATTACGATTTATTGGAAAACAAACATGGAAAAAGAGACAATTTTATGTTTGTGCAGTTATTTGTAATTAAGGCACATGGAAAAGTTCTCTTTTGTGCATTGCTTCAGCATGAGTACTACAGATGGAACAAAGAAAAAGGTACATGGAAAAAAAAAGCAAAGAAATATAATTTTACTTTTTAACTGATGTATATTTTGTTTGAAGGTAGGCAAACTATTGGACAGGATGCTTATGGCTAACAAATGTATTGACTCAAGATTGAAAGCAGGAACTCTAGGTGTTATTTGTAAGGTGGATTTGGAGAAAGCATACGACGATGTCAACTGGAATTGCTTGAGGTACCTTACGGGTTGTAAGAGGTTCGAGCATAAATGGATTAACTGGGTAATGAAGTGTCTCCTCCGCCTCACTGGGTAATGAAGTGTCAACGGTTCCCCAGCTGATTGGTTTAGGAGTTTTGAGGGGGCTAAGGCAAGGGGACCCTTTGTCTCCTTTTCTTTTCATGATTGTGGCAGAAGCTCTTGGGAGGATGGTGGCTAAGGCTGTGGCAAATAAAGACTTATCCGACTTTGCTGTGGGACCCCACAGTCCATTTGTTTCTCACCTTCAATTTTCAGATGACACATTGATTTTCTTGGACGCTTTAGTTCAGTAGATTTGTTTTCTGAGTGGAATTCTCATTTTTTAGGCCTTTTTTGAAATCCCTCTGGACCTTAGGAAACATAAGGTGTTTGTCATTGGAGAGGTGGATAACATCGACTTTCTAGGGGCATCATTAGGTTGCCAAGTGGGATACCTCCCCTTTTCTTGGGCTCTCTTTAGGAGTGGTCTACTCCAGTAAAGTTATTGGAACCCTGTGGTGGAAAAGGTTCGCAGGAGACTCACATCTTGGAAAGCTCGGTATCTTTCCAAAGGTGGGAAGGTGACTCTAGTGAAGAGCACTCACTCAAGCATCGCATTGTATTTTCTCTCCTTATTCCATATTCTTAGAAGTGTGGAACTGAGTTTGAGCAAAATGTTCATGGATTTCCTTTGGCATGATAAAAATGATAGCAGGAAGTTCCACTTGGCTAATTGGGAAGCGGATCGACCTACCAAAGAAAGTTGACGGTTTTGATGTTCGTAACAAAACAGATAAATAAAGCCCTTTCAGGTAAGTGGTTGTCGAGCTTTGAGTGTAATCAAGATAGTCTGTAGAGATCAGTCATGAGGCTTTATCTTCCTTTGGAGCAAAGTAGTCAAGGAATCGAAAGGGGTTCTCCTTGAGGATTTTATAGAGAGATGAGAGTGGGTGTGTAATACTACGTTGTAACTTGTAATCAAGCCTTGAGTTCTTGTTTTTTCTTGTTTGTCTTCTCTTTCGTACCTCTTATGTCTAGTCACCTCAACCATGCTTTTAAATTTCAATAAAGTTACTTGTTTATCAAAAAAAATCTAAAAACGAAGTTTATAAGAGGAAAGACAATCAACAACTAAAGTTGTGTTAAAAATAAGGTGCCAACTTGGAAAATTGGTAAAGTTTGTGAATGGTAATACCACTTAAACCAATCAAACAAAAAAAGTTATGTTTATTCTTCATAGTGTGTGAAGGATGGAACACCCCTACCCTGTTTTAGATGCGTTATTTTAAGTTTGTAAAGTTGGGGTTTGGCAACCCTTGCCTGATCTTAATAACATATAAATTACAATTGAAAGTATATACTGCTCTAGTGTCATTCAATTGCTAGAAGCCCTATCCAGAAAATAATAACAAGAAATTCATTTGTCATGTAAATTTTCAAAAATAAAAGAAAATATATCCCCATGCCTTTTTATTCAACTATGTTCAAGGTGATTAACATGATGTTCTGACAACCCCTATTCTAGGCGAAGGCCAATTTTCATTTGCTACTTTATGCAGTCTTTTAACATTTCCATCACACAAAAGCAGAAACAAATTTGTTATCAAAAAAGAAAAAAAAAATGAACAAAGGCCAATAGCAGTCAAAGGCAATGGGAATGAAACATAATTAATGAACTTGGGTGCGCTACTACTCATGCAGTGTTGCATGAAGAGGGAAGCAAAACAAGACATGCCACTAGCTGGGGGTTCTAATAGAACTGACAATAGATTTGGCATAATAGGTCTCTTATGTCAGCTTAAGGAAGCTGATATTTTTCTTAAACCATCTTGAGAAAACATTGATAAATACTTCAAATTTAATTATCTTACAAAAAAATTAATTTTTTTTCAACCTTAGGAATGAGATTTTCAGTTGTCATATGGAACACCGTTAGAGAAAGTACACATATAAACCATGGAGATACTAAGGGCACCAACGAGATATAGAAGGCATTGGGAGAAATTTTCGTTTTCCCAACACAAGAGGTAAGCATAGAGAAGAGAATTACCAATCTAGCAAAAATAAGTAGCAGTGAGCTTCTCAATCCTGCTATTTGACAAGACTGCATGCGTCTGACAAGAGCAGCGATGAGATCTCGGATGTGTTGAGCCATTTGTGAGGGCATGTACAAAATAAGCTGCAAAATGTAGCTACCAACAAAAAGCGATCCTGAGCCTTCCAAGTCAGGGTCCAGAAGCCTGCATGCACATTGTTCAATAATCAGCCTCCAGACACCAGGCCACTATAAAATATGAGTGCTTCGATAGCCACACCAACTTTTGCTATCGCCAACCCAAGATGTGTACTAATTCCTGGATATTTACATATGAATTGGGTGGCATTAGCAAAAGTTGGTGTGGCAATAGAATCTCTCTAAAATATTTGGGCATGTGATATAATCTTCTAACAATGTGAATCTCACACCTATATCCTTGCATGCCCAGAGCATCCATGTTGATTATCGATTTCTGATAATTGTGCACGTTACTACATGGATAAATTTCTAATTTATAAATTCAAAATATTTGAATAATTGAAAGTTTCTGCAATAAATAATTATTTTATATTTATTGCAACCTATAACTAAATATTGTTTTTGATAAATTTATCTGCATAATATTAAATACTAAAAAAATTCTTTATGAATCAATTCAACTTATTGCAAATTTTACTATTTTACATATAAATTTATTTCTAAATTCTCTGATCATGCTTATTTTACATTTTACAAAATTTCTTTTACCCATCAAATTTTTTTCCAAATATATTGCATGCCAACAGCAAGAAAGAAATAGGAGATAAAAAAGCAATGAAGAAGATATAGGAAGGAAAACAGAAAATACGGTCAATATTAATGCAAACTGCAGTTTGCTCTCGACACAGTAGAGAGAAAATTGTAGAAAATTTACTAGGACTCAGAAGAAATAGAGGGATTAAATAACTACTCCTTCAATATAATTCTGCATAAACAAAGTCTAGGCTGCTCTACAATCTTTCAAGTTCATCATAATCTCTATAAGAAAGAAAATCCAGCACCAACATAAATATATTTAAACCCAATAATATAGTCGAATTAAACTAGGAGCCCTAAATAGTAGTAGAATTAAACAAAGAGTCCTAATTAGTAGTGTAATTTAACTAGCGAGGCCCATGCCTCTTGGCTTGAAGTATATGCCTCAACTGTTATCATATTTCTTCCTTGCTCCTCTGGGCAATTATAGCTAGCCATGAGGCTCACCTAAAAACATATGCCCCACACACCCTTAAAAACACTGAATAGTATTACAGATCCAAGTATTAAAAAAATTGCAATATTATAAGTAATATGACATTTGGCATTCTGTGGACACAAAAAAACAATAGATCAAAAAAGCTAAAAGCAAAGAATGCTATCAAAACATAGGATAGAATTCCAGTATCCATATATATATATATATATATATATATATATATATATATATGTGCCCAGGACTACAGAAACGGAGAGATATCCCCATTTCACACAGATTTCCTTTTTCGTATATGGCATCTTAGAATATAATTATATACTGCAAAGAAAAAACAAAAGAGAGACAACAGAGTAACCACTTTAAACATTGTGCACAAGCATGATTTTCAAGGATTACAAAACAAAAAACAAGAAAAAAAATTGACAACCGAAAGCTACCTAGAAGCTGCATCAAGTAGACTTCTCATTGTCAACCCCGGATCACCACCCCAAGCAAGCATTTCTTGTTTTGCCCCAAATACAAAAATAGCCAAACATTCTGTTGCATTCTGGTTTTGTACGGAATACATATCACAGCAGTATTATTAGCAAAGATTTTACAGGCTAATATGACCATTACAAAAATGATAACCAATCACAAGACAAATATACAGCATTTTAGGATTGCAAGACTACCTGCATCTCACTATGATCATTGCTTTGAAGGATTATTCGTATAACAGGAAAGAAACAAACATCATATGCTGCTTTTACTACATCAATAGGAGCACTCTGTAATAGACTATCAAAAACCCCATCAGTAGTTTAGTAGAAATGTAACCTAATTAATAATGCAAAATAGTGGAGTGCCGAAGGACCAATTGATAAATTTGGGGGTCCAACTCAAAACCAATTGGCAATGAGTGGAGAGGCCCAGGAGTTTATAAGGAGAGAGACAACGCAATTTGTGTCCGATGTGAGACTAAAATCAACACACCCCGCACGTGTGGGCCGGACTGGGCTAAAGCACGTGGAAATATGAATTGGCTAACAAGGAGGAGAGAAAGGCCCGCTCTGATACCATGATAAATTTGGAGGTCCAACTCAAAACCAACTGGCGATGAGTGCAGAGGCCTAGGAGTTCATAAGGAGAGAGACAAGGCAATTTGTGTCCAATTTGGGGACTAAACTCAACACCAATCATCTAAAAAGAACCATAATCATACAATCAGCTATATAACTTGCCTTCAATAGATCAATAAAAATAAAAAAACTTGCCTTCAATAGCATAGTCAAAAGATCCAATGAGCCGGCTACTAATCCATCATGCTGCTGCTGAGGCTGATATATGTCGCCAAGATGTATCAGAAACAAAAAAGTACAACATCTAAATCATCAAGTCCAGACACAAGTCTAGTTAGGGAACTTTTAGGACACTTACGTTTTCTAGTACAGGTCCAATAGAAGGTAAAACCCTAGAAACAAGAGGCCGCATACATCCAGGAGCATTTTTTATCACCTGAAAAGAAGAAAGAGAAAATGCCAATATTATAATCCCTAAAGAGGAAGCCCTAAGTAACCTTGACTGAAAATTCTAGGCCCAGCGTGATTTTATCCCTCTGATAAACATAATTGAACTTTAAGCATTTTACGGTAGACACAAATGTATGTTAAAAGCTCACCAATACATAATATAAGTAAATGGCAGGCAAGTGTTCCCACACCATAAAATAGTGAGGGAAGAAGATTAGGGGAGCGAATACAAGTAGATTATTAAGTGCTCAGATGCCAGAACACAAAGCAAGCTAGAGACTTCAAAGCAAGATTGCTGACCCAGGTGTCTGGGATGGAGTATTTTTCCAACCTTAACGAATTGGAAAGGTCTTTTGGTTGTCAAATGGACTCCTTTCTAGCATCCTAGTTGGGACTTTCACTTGGGGCTGCATAATTGAACAAAAGCATCTACAATCCAATCATTGAAAGCGTAGGAAAGAGATTGGATTCATGGAAAGACAAGTATCTACTGATAGGGGGTAAATTGACATTAATCAAAAGTACTCAAGCAAGCATTCCGGTTTATTTAATTTCCATTATTTTTGACCCCTCAAAGTGTTGAACTTAGAATGGAAAAGGTGATCAAAGATTTTCTCTAAGATAATAAGGAAGAAAACCAGAAATTTCATCTAGTCAATTGGAAACTAATTTTCTCAGCAAATAAGAAGAGGGGGGGAGGGGGGATCAAGGGATAAAAAGTCATAAATTCAGCTTTATTAGGAAAATGGCTCTAGATATTTGGATTAGATCAAGTGAGTCTATGGAGGAAGATAATTAAGCCGAAATATGGCAAAGGGATCTTTGGGTGGAGAGTGGAGTGATAAAGTTGTCTTATGCTTGTAGTATATGGAAAGACCTTATAAGGTACTTCCAAAGTTCCGAAGGACAGCATTCATGGTTTGCAACGGTAATAGAGTAAGCTTCAGGGATGATAGGTGGTATGATGCTTCAATTCATCTCTGCAATTCACATATTTTCACTCTATATCCTTTAAAAACAATCTTTTTAGTAGATGATTTCATGAATCATAGTTGGGGTGGTGTATTGTCGTAGGATTTTGGTTTTGAAAGAGACATCAATGACTGGGAGGTTCAAGATCTAGCTAATCTCACTAAGCAATTTATCTATCACTCTTACTATGTCATTAGACGAGCAACAATGAGAATGGATAGGTAAACCAGAAGACGCTTTCACTTTAAATCATTGTGCTTGTCTCTAATTTCTCCTTCTTCTCAGTAATTCCCTACAATTGCAATTTGGGGCCACAAAGATCCATCAAAAGTGTCTTTTTTCAATTTGGCAACCAGCTTTGGATAAATCCTCCCTTTCAACCACCTAATTAAGCAGGGAATCTCTAGGCCTAATTTTTGTTTCCATTGTAGAGCTAATGGGGAATCAATAATGATGCATTGCTAGTAGGTTAGGGAGAAATGGTAGCATTTCCTATAGTCGTTCCTTACTCATTGGGTACTTCCTAAGTCTATCCTATCAATAATCAAAAGCTAGCAAATAAAGGCTTTTTGTATAGAGAGAAAATCATGTGGGCATTAACATCCCTTGCGATTTGTTTGGGTTTGGGAGGAAAGGGATAGAAAAATATTTGAATAGATTGAGCAAATGGGACATTATGTGCTCTATCCAAAGTTAGTTTTGTCGTAAAATTTTGATTTCAGGTAGGTCTACTTGATCTCTTTGTTCTTAATAAAATTATACTTATCAAAAAAACTGTTGCCCCAGGATATTCCACTAATTTCAAGTAGACACTTTTACTTATCTCCCCCATTACTCCAAATAACTTAAGCCCAGGAATAGAGCACTAGTAGCCTTTCAAATAGATTTGAAGCTATACGGAAAGTAAGATCCTTATAAAACAATTACAAAGGTACTACTAAAATTAAATAATACACAAGGATTCCCAAAGTACAATAAATAGATTAAAGAAAATATCACCAACATAAAAAAATAAAAAAAACGGCTTGGTCTTCAATATAAAATCTCTCCAATAGATAACAAAGTCTTCTAGTTGAGCATCTCTAACCTCCCTCAATGCCAAGCAATAGTTAGTAATCGTACAACCAATAGGGTAACAAAGCTTCACAATGTCTTTTCAAGAAGCATAAGAGTTTTATTCTGTTTGCAAAACTATTATAGCATTTGGATGAAGAAATATAGGAGGGCGTTTGAGGGCAAGGAGCACAATGATAGGGAGGTTATCCTAAGAATATTGGGTTCGGTGTCTAAATAATTTATGGGTTTTCTCTTTTGAGAATTCATTTTCCAGTGGGAGTCAATAATAGTTGACCAAATGAGGGGCTTTGGGGTTTTACTTTGTTGGTTTAGCTCATTTGTTCCCTTTTGGGACCGTCAGTCTCTCTAGGACGGTCTTCTTAACTTCTTTATAATTGTACTACTTTATTTTCTTCTTAGGTGTGTTTAATTGCATAAAAAGTCATTTTCTATGGATTTTGAAATCCATGAAAAGTTGAAGTGGAAAATGGGTAGTGTGGAAAATGTAATTTCTGGGGGTGTTTGATTGCATATGGAAAAAATACCAAAAAAAAGAAAAATCAAAAGAGGGGGGAAAAAAAAGATGAGGAAGAAGAGAGGGGCAAGAACAGGTGGTGGAGGTAAAGAATAAGAGGAAGAAGAGGGGGCGGAAGGAGGAAGAAGAAGAAGAAATAGAGAGAGGGGCTTACCGACCAGCAGCAACGGTGGTGGTGGTGGTGATGGTGGTAGCGACATCAGCCATAGATGGCAGTGTTGGAAGAAAATGAGAAATGAGAAGTTAGGGTTTTGTGATTTAGGGATGGAAATTGAGGGTGGATTTCATTTTCTACGTAGAAGTGGGAAAATGAAATCAACACTTTGTTATATTTTTTGAAAGTGGTGAAAAATAATTTTCCATGCTAAAAACCAATCAAACACATGGAAACATGGTATTTTCCACGGAAAATGGTTTTCTACCTTATTTTCTATGGAAAATAGTATTTTTCATTGTTTGATTGAATATTTTTCATGGAAAATGAAAATCCACCCTCAACTATAAATCTAACAAAGGCTGGATTTCATTTTCCCACCTACACCCATAGGAAAATGAAATTCATCATCAAATTACCACCAAATCTCAAAACCTAATCATCTCTTTCCTCCTATTCTTCCATACTACCACCACCATCTTGCTACCTCCGTCGTCTCTAGTACCACCTCCATCATTGGTAAGCCCCTCTATCTCTCTCGTGTTCTTCTTCTTTCTCCTCCACCCCCTTTCTTTTTCTTCTTCTTCTTCGCTTTTCTCATCTGCCTCCACCACCTCCTCCACCCTCTCTCTCTCTCTCTCTCTCTTCCCATCTTCTATTTTTTTCAAATGCAATCAAATACCAAAAGTGATTTTTTCCACCTTGCCCTTTTTCGCATGGATTTGAAATTTCCATGGAATGTCCATGCAATCAAATAGACCCTTAATGAAATCTATACCAATCAAACAAAAAAAACATCGTTTGTCTCCTACAAGAGTGAAGCAACCAAGGTAAAAAAAGAAAAGATAAGAAAATTTAAAATCTTCCAAGATATCTCATCATTTAAGACACATTGCAAGAGTGATTGGCTCCCTCCTCTTGTGCTTGCACTTAATGCATGCCTTGGCATCATCATTTTATAATTATTTAGATGGCCTACATGTAAAACTCTATCCAACAATCACCATCCAAATAAAAGCCTCCACTAAAAAACTGATTTCCCAATAAGATCTTTCCCCATTATAATCATCTATACAGCAACTTCAAAAATGAGCAAATGGAAAAAAGCACTCCCAGAATCCCTCCTCCACACATGACTCTTCCCCATCTAGGAAAATTGCCCATACTTCTCTCTCTCTCTCTCTATCCAAAAATATTCTTCTAAAAGTTGGTTCCCGCACAATACTATCATCATTTCCAGAGAAAATGATCTACAATTATCTTTTATGAGAAGCAAACTCAACAGATGAGAACATTACTCAGACACACCACTTCATCATCTTCCTGAGACTGGATCACAAATTACTTTAGCAACCCCACAAAGGAAGTGTTAGATATGAGATCAAAACTTCCCATGCTGACAACCTGGCCAAGATGCACAACTCTGAAAGCTTGGCCTTCTTACCCAATTCTAATAAGCAATTTTTATATCAGTTCAACCTGAAACCTGAGAACGCTTCAAAACACCAAAGAAAACCACCAAAGTGAGACTTTTTTGGCAATCCAAGTAAAAGAAACCCTCTAATTGGCCTATACTTCAACATCAATTTTGGCTACAAAGGATTTTGCAGACATCCCTTCCCCAGTATTGTCGGACTTTCTGCACTTCTTGTAATCTCTAATATCTCAGCCTTCAAAGCTTCTTCTAGTACATTCAGTTGCTCCTCCTTAGTTTTCTTTCTTCAACTAGAAAATTTGATATACTTTCATGTATTCTCATCATTGCTGCTTTCTTATCAAAGGATTGTTCTTTGTAGATGAAAACATACATTTTATCGAGGTGGTCCTTCACTAAATTATTTTTGCCATGCTTGGAAAGATATGGTTATTTCTAGAATGTTCAAAGATTCAAGACTTATGGAAGGATCCAACTGAGCTCCCTTCTAGATCTTCAGGAGCTAGTAGAAGTGGGAGGGAGAAATAATGTCAAATGGAGATTAAAATTCTATCGTAGAAGATATGAGGATTGGGAAGCAGGGAGAAAAAAAGTAATGAAAAATCAGGGATTGATCGGTATGCAGGAGAAGAATTCGGTGATCCTAATCTCAAATGCAATTTTGGAAGGTAGAGGTTTAGGGTTCACGGTCTTCCCACAATAAGGTTGGATTTCCTAACTGGGGCTTTCTCAGTTTCTTTGTTAGTCAATCCTGTTAGGGAGAAATTCTCTTGGGTTTTCTCAAGGATCTACGGCTCCTCGAAGGCATTAGAAGGAATTATCTTTTTTCACTCTAGGCAATTCCATGCTTTCCTTTCGAAGGTAAGAATTCTATGGAACCTAACTCCCTTTGCATGTTGGGCCATTAGAAAGAAAAGGACAAATAGCATGTTCGAAGGCAAAACCAACTCAATCCAGGAAGTGATCATCAATGCAGTGGGTTTTATATTCCATTTGGCGTAAAGCATTTTGAAGGAGTTCAGAGGCTTCTCTTTCAAGGATTTTTTTTTTTTTTGTTCAATAGGATTTCATTTGTAAGGGGAATGTATACGGTGCCCTTGTATTGGATCTGTAAAAAATCGAGCTTTTAGAGTATCACAAAGTATGCCAACATGAAAATGTAAAAGCTAAAAGGCAGAAATCCAGTAACGCTTTATTTTAAATGTGGTCATTGATTTGTCAGTTAAACACTTAGCATTCTATGTCAAGCATACAAATCGATCCATAACAATTGTTGAGGGTGAATCCTCTAGTTAATATTAGGACACTAAACTATATATGTTTAGGTAATGTGTGAATGTATGCAAGCATGCATGCTACATGTAAATGTAAATTGGAGCACGAATACAGACTAGTGTGAGGCTGTCATTTAAAGAAGAGTTCCAGGGACCAGCTTTCAGATTAGAAGTAAAACTAGGGCGCAGGTGGACACATCAAGCTTCCCTTGGTCAACCCTAATAATATCCTACTTCTTGACCACTTTGTGTACAACGACATAAATACAACTCACAAGTAGAATAAGCACCATGCCAAACGGAAAATTACAAGTATTTCAACACACCTTTACAACAGTAAACACCTGAACATCCTTACCTCTAACACCTCAACAGCATCAATACTTATGAAGGGATCTGAAACATGCAGTGCCCACACATTCAGGATCATGGGAGAGATAACTGACTCGATTGACACTACTGCTTCATGACCTTCAACGTGCAAAAAAGAGGATGGGGAAATAGTTTCAGTCAAACATTAAGAAGAATAATCTACAATGGAAAAATAGGGCCAAACTCAAAAGATACAAACCTGCCTTGACTGCTTCTTGTAGTGTTTCAAGTACCAGGTGTAAGGTTTCATCGGATGCCTGAGAATCACAATTAATGTATCCATTTTATTTCACTTCAGCAAACAAGTGTGTGAGAAGTTTTAATAAAGATATATTACTTGCTTGAGAAGATCTGTAAGTGATGAAAATAAACCCATTATATGCGGCTGAAGAATGCCTTTATTTGCATCTGGTAAAAGCTGGGAAAGCATCCGACAACAACCTACTTTTACTGGTGGAGGGCTGTTCACATAACACACTTTTCCATGAGAATTAGTTTTTCCTTATTTAGACGTCAAATTATCAACACAGGAAAATAACAGTGCTTACACATCCAAACCAACAGCTTTAATAGCGGCATACAGAAACTGCTCAAGAACACTCTGGCTGATCTGTAGAGTACCAAAAAATATATTACACAGTATGCGAAAAAGTAAACTTAAGAAAGACGAGAGAAAATCATACCACAGATGAAAACTTGCCAACTGCTGCAAATACCCGTGCATGAAGAAAAGGGTATTCATGTATCCCTGCACAAAAGAATGAAACCACCCAATTAATCCCAAATATCAGCAATTTAATTACAGCAGAGTTACAGGAAGAAGGAGGCTACCTGTTCCTAGGTCTTCAGTAAGTATTTGCTCAAGGAGATTTCCTAAGCTGAATCTGGTTGGTCCTGAAACCTATAAAAGAATAATTTAATAAAATAAATACTACCTGAGTTTTTTTTTTACTGAGATAGAAAACACTATGAATCCTACATTATTACAGTCCTAGAAAACAGTGGCAAATGTTGGAAAAATGACAAATATTCAAGCAATGGTTGGCAAAGCATGTGATGTAAACTTTGATATTGGTTAGCACAGGCAAAGAAAGAGAGGGGGGGGGGGGGGGGGCACATACCAGAGCTTCAAGCAGTGGTTCTGACACAGAAGCCAAAGCGAAAATGATAGCTTCCCGTATCTGTTGAAATGGAAATTAGCAACTAAGTGAAAGAAAAAAAAAATGAGAATTCCAACACTAAAGAACATACGAGTAAAATACAGAAAACCCATAAAGAGTAAAAACAATATCACAAAAGAAGATCATGAAATCAGCCACTCGCATTAAAGAAAACAACAATGCCATAAAAAAAAAGATTTTTGAACAACATAGAGCACTAGATTAATATTAACCTCAGCAGCATTCATCGAAGAACTACACTTTTAACTAAAATAAACAAATCTCAAATGAGGCCAAAAAAAGAACTTCCACCATCATGCCCTAGACTACATACATTAGAGGGAATGGAGACCTCAAATGTAGAAACATTTAAACACATAAGATAAAGGTTGATAAGCCAAGCTCCAAGCCAAAAATTGTGAAGCAAGAAAAAAATAACAAAGACAATGCATACCCCTAGAAGCATCTTGGGATAAATTTGATAACTCAATTAAAAATAGGTGGAGATTGAGTAGAAATGGGATAACTTAAGGAAAATTTATCTTGGAAAAATTTTCCAGATAACCAAAACTTGTGTAACTGACTATATCGAGTACATGTACCTCACATTGACTAAAAAGATATGGCATATTGTCTAATATGCTTACAAGTTCTAAATAGGATTTGTGTTGCCAGCCCCAAAATATTTTACAGATAACCACTAAACTATGTGCGCACTTTCACAGCATAGCCAAAACAAAGAAAAAACCCATTGCAAAGCTTAGCCACCCATCCAAAACCTAACTTCTTCCAAATTTCCTCAATTGTTCCATCTTCCAAGGATTGAATCTTCATTTCTTAGATAAAAAGAAAACGCATCTTCCTGATGTATGCACTATTGTTTTTATGCCTTTTTCTGATAAATATAAGATGCATTATTAAACCAAAACAAAAAAGGAAATAAAAGGAGGCCAAGGAAACCTACCTATTGTCTCTATGTATTGGTTGCCCATCTCCCTGCTTCCCAAGATAAGACTCTTAACTTCAACCTCTACTAAATGTTTCCCTCCTCTTTGCCTGTTTCCACACTTCCTTTTTAAAATAATTCACCAGATATCATGCCCAATTGGTCAAGCTTGGTTCAATCAGGATCATATCAAATGGTCTGATTTTTTGGTCAATGTCAAACATTTATCTAGGTAGTGGGCCTTGGAATCAAACTGATGGTCTTAACTTGCCTAGAGAAGTTTGTGTAGGTTATAACCAGTAGTCATCTAATGCCATGCATATTTTGTATACTCACACTATGCAGGTAGCTAGGAAAGATGTAGCAAAAGAAAAGATAAAACCTTGATCACCATCCAAGCCAAGATTTCTTAGAAAGATATCTATGAACAATCTCCAGCAAGGTACTGTAGAAAAAGTGAATTTATTGAAATTCTTGGACGATCAGTACATGAACCCTAATAGGGTATTTATAGATGCTATATCAACCAAGATTTGGAAATTAACATAATCTAAAGATTCCAAGGAGAACCCCTCCCATTTCTCAAAAATGTTATTCTCAGGAGGTAACCCTTGCAATTGGAACTCTTTCAGCGATCTTAATTCCTTGTTGAGTCACCGATTTCTTCCATGGTGATCTTTCCTTACAATGTATTACTGCCTCCTTCAGGAACTTCATTGGTTTTTCGGTCGAATGCTAGTTCTCTGTTAACCACTCTAAAACAAATTGGGTTTGTAGGCGTAGGATGAGATAATTCATTTCTCGGTTCACTGGTTTGGTTCGGCATGTTGTTTCTCTTATACATATAATTCAAGAAAAGTACAACTACTACGATAATATTAAAATATAAGTATACATAAAAAATACATTTAATATATAAGAAAAATACAGATAAATGCATAATATCTATCCAAAAAAAAATATACAATGATATAAATTATAAATATCAAATATATATTAAAAAAATCACTAACAAAACAAAATGGAGCTAACATATATATAATAAAACATGACGCTTGTCCCCCTCCCCTCCTTTCGTCTCAATTTTATCCCCCCACAGAAAGGGGTTGGGATTCAATCTCGCCACAAATCTTGATGACAATTTTCTACTTTATTGCATTTTCTCTTCTCTCCCTTTCCAAGAATAACCCTCCAACTTTATTGCCTTTCCTCTTCTACCTCCCCCCCCCCGGAATACACCTTCAACTTTATATATTCCCTTTCCTCTTCTCCCCCTTTTCCAATAATACCTCTCTAACTTTATTGCTTTTCCCCTACTACCCCCCCCCCTTTCCCTTCCCTTCCCTTCCCTTCTCTTCCCTTCCAAAAATACCCCTTCAACTTTATATATTGTCTTTCCTCTTCTCCCCCCTTTTTTTTCCAATAATACCCCTACGACTGTATTGGCTAGCAATTCCGTATAGGGGCAAATTTTGTAACCCTAGTTCTGATGTCAAATTGTATTGTAACAACAGATGGCTGTTTTACCTCGTCTCTCATGAACAATAAAATGTGTGAAAGAAAAATAAGTTCGATGAAAGAGAAAAACTGACTTTTGTCACATGCATATATAAAAGGGCTAGAATTGCCTTATATATGCCAAATGAGGATATAGGTCATGCAACGTTCAAAACTGTCCTCAATATTCTGTCATGCCAGTGGAAGATTTGCAAGGACTCTAAAGATACCAAAATGGTCATGGGATTGGGGGGGTGGGGGGGTGGTGTCAATAATAGTCAAGCAACCAAATATCCAATTTGGATCAAGAAAGATTTGATGTCGTACTTCACATTTCCATTTTCAAAAAAGAAAAAAAAGGGCATTTATAAAACTAATTGTACTGATCGGAAAAGAGAAAGAGAGAGTGAAATGACCCACAACAAAACAGGTAGGATACAGCATATTAGTAATTGCCATAAATAAATAAAAAGTTGTGACTTTACTCACTCTCCACCAGCCTGCAGAACCAGCAGCTTTTTCTTGTTGAGACTCACTATATCGTTTTTGAACTGCTTCTACTATGGCATCAATTCCTTCTCCACAAGAACTAACCAGCTCTTCTAGTAAGAGAGACCCTGAAAGTTACACCAATTATAAACAGCAAGATTGATACAAGCACGCCAAACAGATGTACAAAATGCAATTCATAAAATAAATGATAGAATTTTAAACATATCCAAAAGTTTCCCAAAAAAGCTAGAACAAAGTGGCATATTTCATATCCCCACCGATGGTTTCAAAATAGTTAAGCTCCTTCTAAAGCCTAAAATGGTGCACATAAGGATATTTCAAACGTGGGCTATTCCTTAGCTTATTTATTTTCTAATACAATATTTTACTAGAATCCGTATGTGTCCATAAAATCCATGAAAAGAATCAACAAAGAAGCATGATATTACATCTTCAAACTACAAAACTATCATTTACCCACGGCATCAACATGCAATGAGACAAACATCATGAAAAGTTATAAAGTATCGACTTCCAAAGGCATCACACATGGAAACTAAAAAATACAGAACAGTGAAATAGGAAATGAGCTCAAACGTACGAAGTGGGAGTTTTGCTACTGCAATTAGCCAATAGAAACCTTAACCACCCAAAATTTAAGTATAAACACTACTGACTTTCATCTTCTTTCTGAAAACTCCAGAGATGAGGTTTATTGTATCATACCAGGACTATCACTGGCTGGAATTCATCCAAAAACGAAATTTTTAGGTTATAAGTCAGCACCAAAAATGACCACAAAGTTGGTTAAAAGACGGACAATACTTTTCTATCAAGTACAGAGGAATACAAATGATTTAGGCCATCTGGCAGATGCTCTGGAAAAAGAACAGTGTTAACAGAGACCTTCATAGTATTGCAAACAAGGAATTTTCTCCACTAACCTATGCGCTTATTTTCTTTGATATATGATGAGTATCCCTTTGCAATTAACTTTACAGAACATATACATAATAAATAAATAAGAGAGACAGTTTAGTACTGCTTACCTGAAACACGACAACTATAGGTAACGTCATCCTCATCAGCAACATACTGGTTAGCATCAAAAGACCAAATATGAACCTATAAAACAGTAATGTATAAGCAAATCAAAAACAAGAAAGATTCAGAGCTAGCTAAGGAACTTCAAAGATACCCCACATGCATAACTAAAAGAGTGCAATTGTTACAAGGTCATGATGTCCACATAGTAATTACTAAACTAAATCATTTTATGTAGCAACTCATGGTTTGTGGTGAAACTTTAAAGAACAATTAAAAAGAGGTTTCATTGCTCAACAACCATTTAGATTTAGAATTGAAATCCTTATATTCATTTGAAAATCTAGCTAAAGGCACCTTCTACTCAATATCCATCATTTTGAAGGATCAAAAAGGAACAATGCTATCATTCCTCAACAGAAAACTAAGATAATCCCCTTCTAGTGGCTAGTAAAAATTTTGAAGGGGGATCCATAAAGAACTCCAAATCCCTTCAGCGATGGCTGGATCCTTTTGGGGCTAAAAGTCTAATTCATCACAGTCGTGCTAAAAATACATCCACATATTTTAACTTGTTGGTTTGGGTCTTTCAGCTACTTTCTTTTCTTTTCTTTTTTATCAGTTAAAGCAGATTTCATTAGAAAGTGGTCGAGGTGACCAACAGAGAAAACAAACAAAGACCCAACAAAATCAAGACAATCTACAAATCCACTCTCATCTACCCATATAGTCCTTGAAAAAGACACCTTTGAACTCTTCAAAGGCTTTACACCAATAGAACAAAAAACCTTTAACTGACACAGCAATGCTTACGAACAATGCTTCCTTTCCTTCAAAGACCCGTCGATTCCTTTCTCTCCAAATACTCCAACAAATGGCGAAAGGAGCAAGAGACCATAAATGCGCATTATCAAGGAGAAACCCTCGCAAAAACTTAGCCAAGACTCGAAGAGGCCTTTTGGCTACTTTCATTGAGGAAGAGGAAACAAGCAAGAGCACCTTTCCTACAGCAGGGTTACGAAATCAGAGATTGGTACCTGCCAAATAATCACTTTTGAAGAACCCAAGGAAACTGGACAATCAAAATCTAGAAAACAGATTGGCAGCCTATGATATTATGCTGTCCCAATTTGATGTACATCGATCTCATGATTATCTATTTCACTTCAGAGTCAGAATGAGGTTTTTATGGCTGACAGAGCTGCAGGTATACTTGTTGCTAGTATAATCAAGGATCACTTAGGTCAACAAATTAAGATTAAAACAAACAGAAATTTTGGAAAGTCAAGATCTGCACAAAACTCAATCTGATCAGGCTGCAGAGAAAATTTAACCACATATCCTGTTTCAAAAGAAGCATTGATCAAGTAAGATAGAAACCAGATTAACAACTTACCTGTTCTTCTGTCATCTGCATAAAAGCAATAGTGTAGTACACCAACTCTTTGATATTCCTCACGATAACCTTCATAAACCATTTTTCAAGACTTGATATTGAGTGCAATGCACAACTTGACAGGATAGCAGGAAATCATGAAAAAGTTACAAGAAGAAAAAGGAATAAATCAGATCATACTTTTACCAATTTGGAGCTAGCCAAGATGGTCAATAAAAACTCGAATAACTGCAATTACAAAAGAAATGAGCTACCAAAAAATGTCTGGGCTGCAGAATGATTGAAATTGAATATCTACAACTTGCAAAATAAAAAGGAAATGAACAAAGTAGATCTCAATTAGCCCTAGTTGTATAACCAATTTCTTCTCATCTGCAATTTTGACTTGTTGAATCCATCAATAGTAGTTTCCCCTCTTTCCAATGGATGTTCCTCCTGGTCAGAGGAGAAATTACCAAACGTCTACCATTCCCTCACACTTGGCACCAATGAGTTTTTTAATTGATTTGAGAGAAAAAAGAAACTATGCCTTCGCCATAGGGAATATGAATAAAATAAAGAATAAGTAATAATAGCACGGCACTTCGTTTATTTGTATAGATATAAGTATAATAGAAATCAAGACAAATACCGTGACTACAACTGTTGCTCAAAGATATTACAAGTCCTAAATTTTGATGGGGCAAACTGCAGTAGACCACAGTTTAATGCTTACAGAGAATTGGGGTGGAGGAAGATAGTCCTTGGAGAAGATTTAGTGCTGAGGTGTACAGGAGTTGGGGTAAGAGAGTGGAACTACAAAAGGGTCGTATGGATGTGGGGTCGGGAAAGGGATTCTACAAAGGCTCCCAAATTTTCGTAAGAAGGTTAAATTCAAGGTGAGGTGTGGGACTACAGTCCAATTTTGGGAGGATCAGTGGTGTGGGGATATTCCTCTTAAGGACCAGTTTCCCAATCTTTATGAGGTATCCCTTAAGAAGGGTTAAAATATTTTTGCTTTCATCAGTTCAGGAGGAACCAAGAGGACTTGGGGCCTTGGTTTTAGAAGACCTAGACTAAGGCTATCATTCTCCGTGAAGGGTTGGAGGATTGTTGGAACTGGGAATGAATAAAGGATGGTCAATTTTCATTTTTTCCATGTAATCGTGTGTTTCTTGATCTCTTCATTTGGGTTGGAAAGGTGCCTTCCAAGGTTTCGACCTTTACTTGGGAGGCTTCGTTGGGGAGATTCCTACTTTGGATCAAATTATTAGATGAAGCTTTCATTCTCCTAACTCATGTCGCATCTGTAAAGAAGATGGGGAATCAGCAGATCACATTCTTTTTCATTGCCCTGTGAATTGGCTTATTTGGTCTCATTTCCTTTCCTTGTTTGGTTTGCAAGGGTGCCTTCCGCATTCAGTTCATTCGCTTTTTCAGGTCTTGCTTTCTTTGCGGGGGAGTAACTTAGGAGGTCAAAGCCCATTTTTGGAGCCTTTCGTTGTTTGCAATTTGTTGGGGTCTTTAGAAGGAAAGGAATAGCCATATTTTTTAGGATAAGGATCATTCCACTCTGGATCTTACATTCTCAGTTTTGGGCTCTCTTTTTGTAACCTTATCGCCTTGTAGTTTGCCTTTTTGCAGAATGTTATATAATGTTTTCTCTTGGGATGGTCTTAACCTCCCTTTTGATTAATAAATTACTTCTACCAATCGAAAAAAAAAAAAAAAAGAACAGTGCAACTCTGACAAAGCCAAAGTTTTTTTTTTTTAGCCGAAGTGTTTCGGCCTTTTAGAGCATTCGACTAATACTTGGGCACATGCAGTCCCCTCCACCAACACGCACCGGGTAATTTGTCAAATAAATCCCTAGGGAGTGATTCGAACTCAGGACAGGAAACACACAACACCATTAACTGAGTATTTGTAAAGTACAATTGACTGTCTCATATAGTTAGAGAAATTCGGGATTAGGCTCCCTCCATGAAATCCTGTCATCTCTTGACAAGGTTATTCTCCTGGCTAAAAGATGGAATCTATTGGAGTTTTCATATTTGTGTCAAACGCTGAAAGTGACTCTGTCATCATTACATTGGTTAAAATCAGAGGAACGCGAGCGCACTGATGGAACA